>NC_141990.1:4567327-4864827 GCF_049901715.1 Pseudonaja textilis | reverse complement strand
TTACATACTTAACCACTGCCTGGATTCACTTAACGTCGATGGCAAGGAAGGCCGTAAAATGAGTCAAAACTCACTTAACAAATGCCTCCCGTAACAACATAAATTTTGGGCTCAATTGTGGTCGTAAGTCGAGGACTACCTATGTGAGATGCCAAGCACCTGGATTTTGATCATGTGACCATGGGGATGCCACAAGTCCCCCTTTTTAGTGCCATTGTAATTTCAGATTGTCACTAAACGAACTGCTGTGAGTTGAGGACTAAGTGTAGGGATACAAGGCCCACTCTTATGATATTTCTGTTCCTTCAGGTACCTGCCCGCTCTTTCAAAGCAGGCAAACCTCCGTGTGGGCCTACGCCACATTCGTTGAACAACTGCCTGATTCACTTAACAGCTGTAGTGATTCGCTTAACGGCCGTCTCAAGAAAGATCATAAAACGGGTCTCCTAGTGATTGGCCCAAAATTATCCAATGGGTTTTCATACCTAAGGCGGGACTAGAACTCCCAGCCTCCTAGTGATTGGCCCAAAGTCACCCAGTTGGCTTTCATGCTTAAGGCTGGACTAGAACTCCCAGTCTCCTGGTTTCTAGCCTACTGCCATAACCACTAAATATTGCTTTGGATTTCTTTTTATTTCTCTGCATTTGACTGGAACATCTGTGAGCTTATGAAGTGCCTTTGCTTCTATTTAGGATTGTCGCTAAGAGGTCCTTGAGTTTTTGACATGAAAAGCCCTTAACCAACAACATTCAGATGCAGTTAGTGGAATTTCACACACACACCCAGTTCCTGCAGCCTTTATAAAAATATATCTCAGGTCATCTTCTGGTAGGAGATGTTGACATATTTTCAGAAAATCGTTTGGCTGGATTCACAAAACACGGCCCACTGAGCTAAATTAAGGTTGGGTTATTTGCCAATCAACATGTAGTGTGAATCAGGATGTCACTTTTAAGCCTTATATAAAATATTCACTTCGATGTAATATGTTACAGGTAGTCCTTCATTTACGACTACAAGTGAGCTCCAAATTTCCCCTGCAGAGCCAGACAGTTCTTATGTCAGTGTTGTCCCATTTTACAACCTTTTTTTGCCATGGGTTGTTAAGTGAATCCTTGTGGTTGTTAAGTTAGTAACCCAGTTGTTAAGTGAATCTGGCTTTTCCCCATTGACTTGGTTTGCCAGAAGGTCGCAAAAGGAGAAAACCCAACTCCGGGGCATTGCAACCGACATAAGTACATGTCAGTTGCCAAACATCCAAATTTTTTATCACGTAACCATGACGAGGCCGCAAGGGTCGTAAGTGTGGAAAACGGTCGTAAGTGTGATGCCCTGGGGTGTGATGACCCAAAGGGGCGTGGCACAAAAAGCAATAAAGTCACAAAAGTAGGTAAAGCCCCTTTAATTCCTCCAACTTGGCCCCCAGTGTCCAGTTATCATCGGTTGGAGAAAAAACTCTCCCAAGAACAGTTTTTAAAGGGAAGAAATTCAGTCCGACCTCAAAGTACATATAGATTATAAATAAAACCAACACAAACCACTTTGCAGCAATTAACAAGACAGGGCAGGATAAGGAATGGCAGACTTCCAAAAGATAATGAAACACACACAGTTGGGAGGATGCCAGGACCCAGGTAAGACTTGACAAACGAAGATAATGCAAGCATTGCTTCCAGCATGTTTGCTGTGCGCAAACCTCCTCTTTATCCTGTTTTCCCAGCTGCAGCTAATGAAGGGAATCAGGGCCCTTTTCTCCCCTGTAACCCATGTTGCTCCCTTCTCCATTCCTCCCTGGGTGCCCTAGGATGAAGAGGGGGTGGGCCTGGGTCTTCCTCTGAATGTCCAGCTGGACTATGCCCTTCCCCAGTTTCCTCTACAGTCACCAGAGCCACACTGGGGCATGACACGGGGCAAGTCATGGAGGCAATACAGCCAGCTGATAGTTCAAACTCCAGTTTATTGCTTCAACTTTCCCTCAAACGGTCCCACATTTATGGCAAGTCCCAGAGCAAAGCGCTCTCTTTCTCTTTCTTTCTTTCTTTCTTTCTTTCTTTCTTTCTTTCTTTCTTTCTTTCTTTCTTTCTTTCTTTCTTTCTTTCTTTCTTTCTCTCTCTCTTTCTTTCTTTCTCTCTCTCTCTCTCTCTTCTCTCTCTCTCTCTCTCTCTCTCTCTCTCTCTCTCTCTCTCTCTCTCTCTCTCTCTCTCTCTCACACACACACACACACACACCTCCAGCAGGCTCTGGCTGCAAGTAATCCAGCAAAACTCTGTTAGCCCAATGGCTTCAAGGCCAGAAATCCAGCAAAACAAAGGAACAAGGCAATGAATCCACGAAGCAAGGACTAAGGCAAGAACTCCGGCAATCTCCAGACGTCGGCAATGGCACACAAAACTCCACCAATTCAGCGCTTGTTCCCGACAAACACCCCTCCCCACACAGCGTCTCCTTAAACCTCAATTCCCAGGGGTGCCTTCTGAAGAGGGGCGGGGCGCTCTCCTCCCGAGCTGTCACGTCGGCCTGCGCTGCTCCCACCTCCTCTCCACTCTCCGTGCTCAGGGATCAGGAGAGGGCAGTCCTCGCTCACCGCCTGAGCTCCGTTGCTCCTCATCTCCCCTGCCTGCTCTCTCTTCCCCCCTCTCTCGGTCGTCCTGGCCTCCCTCTCTCCCTGTTCCTTCCTGCTGGCAAGCCGTCACAAGCCCAAGGGACCCGGGGCCGCCTCGTCCAGCTCCTCCCCGCATCCCTCCGAAGCCAACAAGGCCGCCCCCTCGACCTCCATCGGCCCAGCGTCAGCTCGTCCGCCTCTGTGGATTCAGTCTTTGACGCCCCTTTTTTAGTTCCGTTGTAACTTCAAATGGGCACCAAACAAATGGTTGTAAGTCAAGGACCACCTGTAGAGGTACATGGGGGTAAGCTAGGTAGACAGAAAAGAGAGTCACAGGTTGGATAAGTGTAGATAACAGATGTCAAAGCCCACAGAAGAAAAAAGGGTGTGTGAATCAGCTCAAAAACGATCCCTTGGGCCTTTTTCGAGAGTAAAAGGAAAGGAGGGAAGAGATACAGGGACTTATGACCCTTCCTTTAGTGATGGTTCAAAGTTACAATGGCACTCAAAAAAGTGGCTAAGTTAGGACCATTTTTCACACTTACGACCGTTTTAGCACCCGTGATCAAAATTTGGATGCTTGGCAGCTGGCATGCCAGCATAAAACTTTTGGAACTGGAAAAAGCGGCTAATGATGGTTTTCCATACTTATGACCGTTGCAGCATCTCTGTAGTCATGTGATCAAAATTGAGATGTTTGGCAACTGACCTGTACTTATGACGGTCGCGGGATAACCCAAGGTCAGTTTTTGCGCACTTCTGACCAGCAAAGCCGATGGGGAAGCCAGATTCACTTCACGACCGTGTTCCTAACTGAGCAACTGCACTGATTCACTAAAAACGTCCGTGGCAAGGAAGGTTGTAAAATGGGTCAAAACTCACTTAAGTGTCTCGCTTAGCAACATAAACTTGGGTGTTCCGTTGTGGTTGTCACTTAGCGACTGCGGGAAGAAAGTCCATCGAATGGGGCAAAATTCAGTTCGCGGTCCTGCTTAGCGAGAGAAATTAGGGGGATCCACTGAGGTCGTAAGTTGAGGACTACTTGTACCTTCAGATCTGCAAGATTCCGATCGTGTCATCTCACAGTAAAGATATTTCCATCACTCGTGAGCGTGCGTCTTTGTCTGGACTATCTTGCAGGGCTAACAGCAATTTTTTAGCAACGGGTTCTCTGCCTGGTTACTGGATGGGCGTGGCCATGGTGGGCGTGGCCTAGCCAGCCTCCTGCATCGGGGGTGCATTTTTGCCCTCCCCAGGCTCCGAGGCTTTCCTGGAGCCTCCAGGAGGGCAAAAACGGTCTCCCCAGACTCCGGGGGCCCTCTGGAAGCCAGAAACAGGCTCATTTCCGGCCTTCCTAACTTCCGTGATGCCTGTTTTTTGCCCTCTCCAGGCTCCGAGGCTTTCCTGGAGCCTCCAGGAGGGCAAAAACGGTCTCCCCAGACTCCGGAGGCCACCTGGAAGCCAGAAATGGGCTCATTTCCGGCCTTCCCAAACTTCTGGAAGGTCATGTTTTGCCCTCCCCGAGCCTCTGCGTGGGCCCTGTGGGGACTCCTTGGAGGGGCGGAGCCAGCGGGATTTGGGGGTTCTCTGAACTGCACAGAATCTTAGCTAGCGGCTCTCTCGAACCCCTGTGAACCCCCAACAGCCCACCCCTGGCTAATACCTGTTGAGACTACAAGCCCCATCCTCTAGCTTTGCTGGTTTTACGCTGAAAGAACCTGGACTTTCCAACCTATTGAAATCAGCCTGTTTGGAGAACCTCCAAACTGCACACACACACGCACACACACACACACAAACTATCCCGTTGTTTTGCATCACACCAACTCCGGAGCTGTCATATTTTGCAACTTTGCACCTTCATTTGTTAATTAAAGATTTGTACACACGTACGGTATTTAAAGCAACAAAGGCCCCCTCCCCATAAGCCCACCTGCATCCCACCCAGCCGGCATCCATTTTCTCCCTCCTGACAGATTTTGCAAAAAATAAAAATAAAAAAAAATGTGCGATTGCGGTCTTTTAAACAAGTGGAAACAGGACACTGACGGAATTCTCAGGCCTCCGTTCCAGCGGCTTTGACGGAACTGCTGAGGTGCAGATGAAAGGCAGGATTGGAAGCGCTAGAAGGATCCAGCAGAAACAGTTCGGTCTCCTTGTTAAAAAAAAAAAGGGGGGGCACTCTTATTTTGTGGCTAAAATAAAGGAGAATATTTGTAGCTCCTGGGTTGAACTGCGCGGGGAGGGGGTGTCCTTTGGTGCTCTCTGAGCTTCCTTGTTTCGTTGCAGACGTTTCGTGACCTGACTGGGTAACATTAGCAGTGCTACAAGGGACGGGGGCGTTATAGAGAGAGGAGGAGGAAGAGGATGGGGACAAAGAGGATGTGGAGGAGGAGGGGGAGGGGGAAAAGGAGGAAGCAGGGGTGGGATTCTACCTGGTTGGACAGGTTCTGTAGAATCAATTGTTACGATTCTGTGCAGTTCGGAGAACGGGCAAATTGCGCCACTGGCTGGCCCCTCCCCTCCCGCCCCTATCCGCTCCTCCCAGTCACTCCCAACCTGGCATGCGTGCCATCCAAGTTGCCTGTGTTGTGCCTTCACCTAATTTTTGGTAAGTTGCTATTTTTCCTTCCCCACCAACAACCAGCTTTTCTGACTATTAGCTGTTGTTGGATTTCTTGCTTTCTAGCTAATCTAAATCGCTTTTGTACGGCTTTGCCTTCACCCAGGAGTCTTCCCGGAAGGGCCCAGTCAGGGGGGGGTATTCAGGAGGTGTGGGGTGGGGGTGGAGAAGTGGCCTGAGATCAGAGCTAAACCTTCCTTAGGACTGAAGCTTCTATTTTATAGGGCAGACTCAGGCAGTAGATTGCAGAAAGGTAGATCTCTGAGTGAATCTGTGATTCTGAGAGCGACTCAACCTGCCTGCCTGCTTTGCCTGATTTTGGGTAAAAGTTGCTCGTTTTTTATAAACATTTCAATATTTACATAAATATTTACAATATTTACATACAAGCCACGCCCAGCTGGTCACATGACCACCAAGCCACACCCACAAATTAGGCCACACCCATAGAACCAATTGTTAAGAAATTTGAATCCCACTCCTGGGAGGAAGTGAAGGAGGAAGAGGAAAAAGAAGGGAAAAGGAGGAGGAGGGAGAGGGAAGCAATGGTGGGATTCAAATTTTTTTACTGTGGATTCTGTGGACGTGGCTTGGTGGGCGTGGCAGGGGAAGGATACTGTAAAATCTCCAGTCACAGGTGGTATTTGCTGGTTCTCTGAACCACTCAAAATTCCCGCTACCACTTCTCAAGAACTGGTCAGAACCTACTGAATACCACCTCTGGAGGGAAGGGGGAGGAAGAGGAGGAGTAGGAAGAAAGCGAGGAGAAAAGGAGGAGGAGGAGAGCAGGCAGGGGAGGAGGAAGAGGAGGAGGGGAAAAGGAGGTGGAGGACTTTGGGTCCGTCTTGCTCTTTGAGCTTGGTGGTTTTCTTGTAGAAGTTTCACTACCCAACTAGGGAACATCATCAGTGCTAGAAGGGAGTGAGGTTTTCAGGGAGGAGGAGGAGGAGGAGGAGGATGGTGACTGTGGGTTTCTCGCTGGTCTCTGAGCTTGATTTTCTTGCAGACGTTTCATTACCCAACTAGGGAACATCATCAGTGCCCCTAGTTTAGGGAATGAAACATCCACACGGGGTGGGCTTCGAAAATTTTAGCAACTGGTTCTCTGCCCGGTTGCTGGGTGGGCATAGCCATGGTGGGTGTGGTCTAGTCAGCCTCCTGCCGTGTGGAGACTCCAGGGAGGGGAGGCGAGGGAGGGGTGGGCGGGGCCAGCCAGTCATTTCAACCACCGGTTCAGCGAACCAGATGTAAAATTAACAACCGGTTCACCCTAACCGGTGCGAGCCGCTATCAGCTTACCCTTGCATCTGCAAGAAAGCCCAGAGAATACCGAAGACCCTCTATTGGAGACTCTGATCATGGATCTCAGCTAATGTCAGCCTTCAAGATTTTCTCCTTTTGCTTTGCATCTTTCGGCTGTCATAAGTAACGGGGGGAAGGAGGAGGGAGAAGTATGGGAAGCGAGCTGGAGGTGTCACAAACTAGTACTGTATAAACTGAAGGGGGGGGGAGAGCACATTCTTGCTTAGGTTTCTATCTCTTCTATGCCCAGCTGCAAACCTTTATCAAACTAGGCCAAGGTCAACGGACAGAAGCCTCATCACCACCTGGAGATGCCCACATGATGATATACACCAGTGGTCCCCAACCTTTTTTGTGCCGCCGCCCGGTACCAGCATCACAAAAATCATCCACGGCCCGGTACCGGCATCAGCACGCATGGCAAGGCGAGCCGAGCGACCAGCCAGCCAGCTGTCCCCCGCTTCTCCCCGCTACTTTCAACTCCTCCTTTGTACCTGTGTCGATGGGCTTTGAGACGGTCGCTCGGCTCGCCTTGCCGTGCATGCTGAAAGAATCCTCGCGCCTTAGTTTTGTTCGAAGCCGCCACCCCACCTCGATGAAACTAAGGCGCAAGGATTCTTTCAGCACCCAAATGCCGCTTTCTACCTGGAAAAGCTCACCGGAAGCACTTTTTCATCAAAACAAGATGGCGGCGCCCAGCAAACCGGTGGCCCGGTAGAAATTGTTCCATGGACCGGTACCGGTCTGGGGACCGGTGGTTGGGGACCCCTGATATACACAACTTTTAATTGGAAGAAGCATTTGAACTATTGGGGGTGGGAACATTGCCATCACTTAGTATATGTGATTTACCCGCCTATTTCCTCAGATTCAGAATTCTTTTGTTGCTGCCACTTGACTTCCAGTAAAAGATATCTGTTCTCTAATTAAAAGAGTCTAAGTATTTCTTTCTTGGATTTTGAATGGAGCACCAGCTGCCCGCTAAGCAGTTCAATCTACAGGTGGAAAGCTTTCTTTCTACGGAAGGCAGTTGTTAAGAAGAGTTTTGCTCTGTATTATGACTTCTTGCTAAGCCAATCGCTGTAGTCGTTAAGTGAAACATGCAGTCATTAAACAAATTTGGCCTTCCTGATTGACTTTGCTTGTCCAAAGCTGGCTGGGAAGGTTGCAAATGGTGACCCCCGGACCCTGCAACCATTATAAATATGAGTCAGTCTCCAAGCGTCTGAATTTTGCTCATGTGACTACAGGGGATGCTGCGACGATCGTAAGTGTGAAAAGGGGGCATAAGTCCCTTTTTTTCCAGCGCCGTTGCAACTTTGGTCACTAAACAAAGGGTTGTAAGTTGAGGACTACCTGTAGATTTCTCCCTCAAAGCCTCCCCTGTCACATTAAACACAACCACCTCTCCTGTCCCTCCCACCTCCTCGCTCTCTCCTAGAGATTTCTGGAGAAAAAAAAATTAAAATTAAAATGCTTGGCAGGAAGCCGTCTTTGCTTCACAGCGCACCTAAATTTAGTTTCCTTCAAATATGCAAGAAAGGCAGAGGGGAAAAAAAAGGAGGAAGTCGGGTTGGCTGGAAGGAAGAGGGGAAAAAATAAACACAGATGGGGACAGAGGCGGGAAGAGAGAAGGAAAGAGCAAGAGTAGTGAAGAGACGCGGACAGGTGGGCCCATTCAGAAGTGTGCAGTGGGCCGTACAAGATTTTAGTTTTGTAGAGAGCATCACCTGCAGTTGCTGGGGGCGGGGCATGGCCTACTTGGCCTCCTGCACCACCCTGGGAGTGAAAACAGGCTGTGGAGGGCCCGTTTTCCACCTCCCCGGGCTCCAGAGGCTCTCTGCAGGCCAGAAATAGGCCCATTTTTGCCCTCCATGGGCTTCTAGGAGGCCCGTTTTCCACCTCCCCAATCTCCACATGCCCCCTGCATTTATCTGGGATTCAAAACAGGCCGTGTGGGGATTCCTGGACAGGGCAGGGAGGGGAGGAGCCAGCTGGTTGTCAGAATTACCGGTTCGCCGAATCAGACATAAATTAACAACCAGTTCACCCAAACCGGCATGAACCGGCTGTAGCCTACCCCCTGATCACCTGGCCCTCTCCCCCCTGCCTATCTTGGTAACAGTTTTTGGGAATAATTTTGGGAGATGGAGCGAAGAATTGCAGCTAAGGGAGCAGTCAGATAACGGAGTAATGGAATAACTGAGTTGGGACTCGGAAGGGACCCTGGAGGTCCACCAGTCCATCCTCTGCATGCAATTTTGCAGAGCACAAGGGTTCAGGAACAGAATAATAGAATAACTGAGTTGGAAGGGACCTTGGAGATCCTCTAGTCCACCCCCCTGCATGCAACGTGGCAAAGCACACAGGTTCAGGAGCAGAATAAGTTGGAGTTGGAAAGGAGCATACGAACCAAGACAAATTCCTTGTTTGTCCAATCGCACTTGGCCAATAAAGGATTCTATTCTATTCTATTCTATTCTATTCTATTCCATATTTTCTATTCTATTCTATTTCATATTTTCTATTCTATTCTATTCTATATTTTCTATTCTATTCCATATTTTCTATTCTATTCTATTCTATTCTATTCTATTCTATTCTATTCTATTCTATTCTATTCTATTCTATTCTATTCTATTCTATTCTTCCTTAGAGGTCTTCTAGCCCAGCACCCACTCAAACAGAAAACCCTATGTACCATTTCAGACAAATGGCTGTCCAGTCCCTTCTTAAAAACTTCCAGTGATGAAGCACCCACAACTTCTGGTGGCAAGTTGTTCCACTGGTTAATTGTTCTTATTGTCACTAAATTCCTCCTTAGTTCTAGGTTGGTTCTCTCCTTGATTAGTTTCCATCTGTTGCTTCTTGTCCTGCCTTCAGGGGCTTTGGAGAATAGCTTGACTCCCACTTCTTTGGGGCAGCCCCTGAGATACTGGAACACTACTATCCTGTCTCCCCTGGTCCTTCTCTTCCCCAGACTAGCCAGGCCCAGTTCCTGCAACCGTTCTTCATATGTTTTAGCCTCCAGTCTGCTAATCATCACAGTTGCTCTTCTCTGCATTCCTTCTAGAGCAGGGGTCTTCAAACTTGACAGCTTTAAGACTTGTGGACTTCAACTCCCAGAATTCCTCCTCCAGTCATGTTAGCTCAGGAATTCTGGGAGTTGAAGTCCACAAGTCTGAAGACCCTCGTTCTAGACTCTAGCGTCTCAGCATCTTTTTTTAAATTGGGGAGAAGGACCAGGGGCGACATGATTGCAGAGTCCCAATATTTAAGGGGCCACCACAAAGCCCCTGAAAGTCAGGACAAGAAACAATGGGTGGAAACTAACCAAGGAGGAGAGGCAACCTGGAATTAAGGAGAAACTTCTTAATAGTGAGAACAATTAACCAACGGAACGACTTGTCTCCAGAAGTTGCGGGTGGCTCCACTGATGGTTTTTCAAGAAGAAATTGGACCTGGAATGGGACAGCTCTCTTGTTTGTGCAGGGGGTTGAAGTCCCTTCCAACTCTGTTATTCCCTATAGAGCTCATCAGCCTACCAAAAAAAAACCCCACCCAAAACACCTATATGAAACCCATCGATCTCAGGGTGTTCACCTGAGGTATCCTCCTCATTGGAAGAATAATTCTGAAAAATATTTGCCAAGATAAATTTTCGACCCCCCCAATGCGTGAAATAAAAAGGCTTAAGCCTCCTGTTACCGACTGCTGAGCGTTTCATTCAGCAAACCCTCCTTGGGGTTATCTTTCCGGAGGTTCAGTTGCCATAGCAACCCAGTGAGGGTGCCCGTCGCCTCCTTTCCCCCATTCCACCAGGCAGGTAATTAAACCACGATCCGGTCCTTCCCCACCTCTGCCTGGGTAAGACAGATGAAGGCTTTCTCCTCTCCCACATCCCACCCAAAAATTTTTTTAAAAAAATAATGCGACGTTCATATATGAAAGATGCAGAAAGCGATTCGGGGACAGAGGGACTAATTGAAAGTCTGTGCTGTACAAAACAATCACACACACGCACAAAACCCTGCATAGATACTCTCTGGGTTCAAGGTGTGTTTCTTGTCTCTCTCGGGGGAGAACACTGGAAGTTGGAAAAAAATGTCAATTCAATTCAGAATAGAGGTGGAAGGGATCTTGAGAGGTCTTCTAGTCTAACCCCACCGCGCTCAAGCAGAAGATTATATCATCCAGTCTCTTCTTGAAAACCTCCAAAGGCACACGGAAGGCTGTTCCCTTCCCACCAAAGTGGTACCTATTTTTCTACTTGCATTTTTTACATGCTTTCGAACTGCTAGGTGTGTAGAAGCTGGGACAAGGAAGAGGAGCTCACTCCTGTTATGTGGCGCTGGGGATTTGAACCGCTGAATTGCCGACCTTTCTGATCGACAGGCTCAATGTCTTAGCCGCTGAGTCACCACATCCCTGTTTCTTACAGATAACAGATAATCAGAGTTGGAAGGGACCTTGTAGGTCATGTAGACCAACCCCACCCCCCCAAGCGGGAGACCCTACACCATTTCTGACAAATGGCAGTCCAATCTCTTCTTGAAGGTCTCAAGTGATGGCGCTCCCACAACTTCCAAAGGCAACTTCTGTTCCATTGGTTAATTTTTCTCACTGTCAGAATGTTTCTCCTTATTTCCAGGTTAAATCTCTCCCTGTTCAGTTTCCATCCATTATTCCTTATTTGGCCTACAGGTGCTTTAGAAAATAGCTTGACCCCTTCCTCCCTGTCACGGCCCCTCAAATATTGGAAGACTGCTATCCTGTCTCCCCTGGTCCTTCTCTTTAGTAGACTAGCCAAGCCTAGTTCCTGCAAACATTCATTGTATGTTTTAGTCTCCAGTCCCCTCATCATCCTGGCTGCTCTTTGAACTTTTTCTAGAGTCTTAACAACTTTTTTATAATGTGGTGACCAAAACTGGATGCAGTACTCTAGGTATGGTCTTACTAAGGATTTATAGAGTGGAATTAGTACTTCCCTTGATCTTGTTTGTATCCCTCTGTTAATACAATTTAGGATTGCATTAGCTTTTTTGGCTGCTGCTGCACATGGCTGGCTCATATTTAGTTGGTTGTCCACTAAGACTCCAAGATCCCTCTCACAGCTACTGCTACTCAGCCTGGTTTCACCCAGTCTGTATGTGTGTCCTTTTGGTTTTTCTTGCCTAAGTGTAGGACTTTACTTTTCTCGGCATTGAATTTCATTTTATTAGATTTGGCCCAGTGTTCTAGTCTGTCAAGATCTTGGGTGTTAGCTATTCCTGCCAGCTTAGTATCATCTGCAGATTTGGTAAGTTCCCCTCCTATTCCTTCATCTAAGTCGTTAAGATATTGAAGAGCACTGGGCCTAAGACTGAACCTTGTGGCACCCCACTGCTTACTTCCCTCAGTCGTATCTCTCATACGAACAAAGGACGCGAGGCAGTGACTTGGTTCAGCTCATTTATTCAGGGGGAAACACAAGTGGGGAGAGTGGGGGAGAAACGCGGCTTAAAAGCATTTCACGCCGAGCGCTACGGCCAATCGGGTCGTTTTGAATCGCCCGTGATCGGCTCAGCCAATCGCGGTCGATTCCGAACGACCAATCAGTGCCACGCACTCAGCCAATCCGGTGGCTGTGCGCTTTGGCCAATCTGGGCTGCCGGATTTCGAGTATGCAAATGTCCGTACAGAACACCCTCCATGTAGACTTAGACCCATTAAGGACTACTCGTTAAGTACCATTTGCCAGCCAGTTGCGAGTCCATCTAGTGGTGGTGCTATCTATTCCACTTTTTTCTAGCTTATTAAGAAGTAGGCTGTGGTCTACTTTGTCGAATGCCTTGCTGAAATCTAAATAGTGCATATTATGTCCACAGTATTTTGCTGGTCTACTAATTTAATCACTGTGTTGAAGAATGAAATAAGATTGGTTTGGCCCGATCTGTTTTTGACAAACCCGTGCTG
The DNA here is from genome assembly GCF_049901715.1 of Pseudonaja textilis. Lineage (NCBI taxonomy): Eukaryota > Metazoa > Chordata > Lepidosauria > Squamata > Elapidae > Pseudonaja > Pseudonaja textilis. Next base: position 4,852,344 of record NC_141990.1, on the reverse strand, counting down.
ACTTCTAGTTATTACTTTAGTTGTTTCTAGATGTTGGCAGTTCTGTTTTTTTATTATCTTTTCCAGTATCTTCCCGGGTATTGATGTTAGGCTGATTGGTCTATAGTTTCCTGGATCTGTTTTTTTTTCTTCCCCTTTTTTGAAGACGGGAACCACATCAGCTCTTTTCCAGTCCTCTGGTGGTTCCCCGGTGCTCCAGGATTTTTGAAAGATTTGTATATTTGGCCTCATCTTTTTTGCTTTCTCTGTCATTTTGGGTCTACATTTGTCGACCTAAAAAAAAGACAGGATTGCGATTCACGGCTTGACGCATCTGGGTTCCGAAAAAGACTGAAATAATCATTTAAGGCAGGGGTGCCCGACCTGGGAAACTTGAAGACCTGTGGACTTCAACTCCCAGAATTCCCCAGCCTGCCATACCTGGGTCAGGGGATGTCAGCCGTTGGAAGTTCAGAACTGAGTTGAAAGTTCCATTGGATGCAGTGGTGATATTCTACCGGTTAAGCCCGGTTCTACTGAACCGGTAGTAAAAAATGCTACCAGTTGGGCTGATAGGAAAAAAGAAAAATTCTGACGATCAGCTGGGTGACCATCAGCTGTGCTGTGCAATTTAGATTAGCTAGAAAACAGGAAATTGTCAGATTTCTTGCTTTCTAGCTAATCTAAATGGCGCGGCACAGCTGTTCCCCCTCGTTGCTTCAAAATGCTTCTTTTTCAGTACTCAGGAGGCTTCCCTAAGGCCCACTAGGCCCAAAACGGGGTGCGGGGGTGTGTGCTGTGAAAGAAAAAAAAGAAAGAGAAAGAAAGAAAGAAGGAGGGATGGGAGAAAGGAAGAGAAAGAAAAAGAAAAAAGAAAAAGAAAGAAAGAAAAAGAAAGAAAAAAAGAAAGAGAATGAAAGAAGGAGGGATGGGAGAAAGGAAGAGAAAGAAAAAGAAAAAGAAAAAAGAAAGAAAGAAAGAAAGAAAGAAAGAAAGAAAGAAAAAGAAAGAGAAAGAAAGAAGGAGGGATGGGAGAAAGGAAGAGAAAGAAAAAGAAAAAGAAAGAAAGCAAAGAAAGAAGAAAGAAAAGAAAGAAAGAAAGAAAGAAAGAAAGAAAGAAAGAAAGAAAGAAAGAAAGAGAGAGAGAGAGGGGGAGGAAGGAAGGAAGGAAGGAAGGGAGGGAAAAAGCTAGGAAGGAAGGACCACAAAACTTGGCACTAGACGCAGCTTCAGAGAATGCTTTGAAACAGCACAACAATGCAGAGTTGGAAGGTACCTGGAGGTTATCTAGTCTGACCCCCTGCTCCAGAAAGTGAGTTTCTGTTTTTTTTAACCCCCCAGTCACATGACCACATAGCCACACCCACCCAGTCACGGGACTACATAGCCATGCACACCAAGCCACGCCCACAGAATTTTTTTGAATCCCACCACTGATTGGATGGTTTGATCAGGGTTCGTCGTAAGCTCAAACAATCACTTGTTCTGATCCAGTTCCCCAAACATAATCAACCCTCTGAAGTTAACTCAAAAGATTCCTTTGTTACAAGCCCCGGCAGTCCCGGCAGTCCCTGGGAAAAGTTTCTCTCTCACTGCAGGCTAACAAGTCCATCCGGGAGATGAATAGTTGTCATCTCCACACACCCCCTGCCTTTTATCCCCCCCGAGTTAGGGTGGGGCTTCACTAGCAGCAGTGGCTCTTCCGTCCCGAGGACCGGCCCGTAGATTTCCACTGCTCTCCTCTCCTCTGCCTTTTGCACATCCATGCGTCAGGCACTGGACCCAGCAATTCCTCCTCTTCCTCATCAGCCACCTCCAGACCTGGGGGCTGTTGACTCTCCATCTGAGGGCTGATGGATGGTCCAGGCTCTGCCCCCACTCTCTCTCTCTGCCTTGATGCTGACCCTGACTCCCATGTCTCCTCCTCCTCCTCTGATTTGGCTGCTGGAGGGGCTGGCGGCCGACAGGCCACAACATCGCTAAGCATCCCTTCCTATGTCGAGGACTACCTGTGGATATTGCAACTCTCTTACAGGTAGTCCTCAACTTACAACTCTTCGGTAGGTGACCCTTTGAAGTTAGAACACCACAGAGAAAAATGAGTTAAGATGGCTTTTCACACTTACGACTGTTGCAACTTCCCCATGATCATGTGATCAAAATTAAAACAACTCACATCTCGGTAGTCCGGACTTACAGCTATTCGTTCAGTGGCCATTTGAAGTTACAAGGGCACTGAAAAAAGGAATGTAAGATCATTTTTCACACTTACGACCCTTGCACCATGATCAAAATTCAGGTGCTTGGCCCCTGACTCATATTTATGATGGTTGCATCTTTTACGAACTTCTGCCAAGCAAAGTCAATGCAGAAGCCAGATTCACTAAACAACCGGGTTACCAATTTAACCACTGCAGTGATTCACTTAACAACTCTAAGCAGGAAAGGTCATAAAATGGGACAAAAGCCCTTTGACAACTGTCTCGTTTAGCAACGGAAATGTTGGGCTCCATTGTGGTCGTAAGGGGAGGACTACCTGTCCTGGATGGCACGAAAGCGTAAGGCAAATTCTGAATGAAAACTCACTTAAAGACAAATGCCGCAGTGGCGAAAGTAAATTTCCATCCTCAGAGAAATAATTCAGAAAAGTGGATTATATTTTTTTTTCATTTTCAAGACCATCCTTCCAGGGCGAAGGAGTCCTTGAGTTTGAGCCATAAAGTGTTTTATTTAGTTCTGCTCCGTGTAAACCAGCCACTTTGATTGACAAGCCATAATTTAGGGTTTAGGGTTAATGCAAAGGCAGGCTAGGTGGCTTAGTCATCCAAGGATGCTTTCAAAGGCCACGTTAAGAAAAAAAAAATGATGGACATAAAGTTAAAATACTGAAAAGCAAGGACTGTTCTATCAAAGTTAAGCAGCGATTATATTTTATCTTAATTGCTGCAGACCTTATGTAACATCTTGGCAATCTTTAAAGGGTAAATAGGAACATTTAAAATTCATTTCAATTTACTTTTCAGTGGTGGTTTTTCTTTTTTCTTTTTATCTCCGTGCATTAGAGATTTTCCTCAGTGACTGGGAAATATTTTATAAATAGCTCTTGAAAAAAAGTATTTTTTAAAAAAAAAAAAAAGAAAAAAAAGAAAAATGAGAATGTGTGAAGGAAATGGCTTATTGCAATGAGTAAATTCCGACTTTGCTCCTTATTCCCAAATTCTTATTCTGCCCACTCAGTTTAGGGTTTCACGTACATCCGGTTTCTAATGATGATCCCATCCTAACTTCAGGTAGCATTAGGGTCATGCTGCAAAGGGTGTCAAAAAAAAAAAAACCTTTGCAATTTGGCCGGCGTGCACGGGTGGGCTTCAAAAATTTCAGGAACTGTTGCTCTGCCTGGTTGCTGGGTGGGCGAAGCCATGGTGGGCGTGGCCTAGTTGGCCTCCTGCACCACGGGGGTGTGTGATTTCACCCTCCCTGAGCTTTGGAGATTTTCCTTGAGCCTCTGGGAGGGGGAAAATGGCCGCCCCCGGACTCTGGAAGCCCTCAAGCCTCTGAGAGTGGGAAAATGGCCTCCCCGGACTGGGGGCCCTCAAGCCTCTGGGAGGGGGAAAATGGCTCTCCCTGGACCCGGAAGCCCTGAAGCCTCCGGGAGGGGGAAAATGGCTTCTCCCAGACCCGGGGCCCTCAAGCCTCTGGGAGGGGGAAATGGCCTCCCGGACCCGGAAGCCCTCAAGTCTCTGGAAGGGGGAAAATGGCCTCCCTGGGCCCGGAATCCCCCTGCCTCTGGGAGGGAAAATGGCCTCCTCCGGGCTCTGGAAGCCCTCAAGTCTCTGGAAGGAGGAAAAATGGCTGCCCCCGACCCGGAAGCCCTGCCTCCGGGAGGGGGAAATGGCCTCCTCCGGGCCCGGAAGCCCTCAAGCCTCTGGGAGGGGGAAAATGGCCGCCCCGGACTCCGGAAGCCCTCAAGCCTCTGAGAGTGGGAAAATGGCCTCCCGGACTGGGGGCCCTCAAGCCCTGGGAGGGGGAAAATGGCCTCCCTGGACCGGAAGCCCTGAAGCCTCCGGGAGGGGAAAATGGCTTCTCCCAGACTCCGGGGCCCTCAAGCCTCTGGGAGGGGAAAATGGCCTCCCCGGACTCCGGAAGCCCTCAAGTCTCTGGAAGGGGGAAAATGGCCTCCCTGGGCCCGGAATCCCTCAAGCCTCTGGGAGGGGGAAAATGGCCTCCTCCGGGCTCTGGAAGCCCCTCAAGTCTCTGGAAGGGGAAAATGGCCTCCCCTGGGCTCCGGAAGCCTCAAGCCTCTGGAAGGGGAAAATGGCCTCCCTGGGCCCGGAAGCCCTCAAGTCTCTGGAAGGGGAAAATGGCCCCCTGGGCCCGAATCCCTCAAGCCTCTGGGAGGGGAAATGGCCTCCTCCGGGCTCTGGAAGCCCTCAAGTCTCTGGAAGGAGGAAATGGCCGCCCGGACTCCGGAAGCCCTCAAGCCTCCGGGAGGGGGAAAATGGCCTCCTCCGGGCTCCGGAATCCCTCAAGCCTCTGGGAGGGGGAAAATGGCCTCCTCCGGGCTCTGGAAGCCCTCAAGTCTCTGGAAGGAGGAAAATGGCCGCCCGGACCCGGAAGCCCTCAAGCCTCTGGAAGGGGGAAAATGGCCTCCCCTGGGCTCCGGAAGCCCTCAAGCCTCTGGAAGGGGAAAATGGCCTCCCCGGACCCGGAAGCCCTCAAGTCTCTGGAAGGGGGAAAATGGCCTCCCTGGGCTCCGGAAGCCCTCAAGCCTCTGGGAGGGGAAAATGGCCTCCTCCGGGCTCTGGAAGCCCTCAAGTCTCTGGAAGGGGGAAAATGGCCTCCCTGGGCCCGGAAGCCCTCAAGCCTCTGGAAGGGGAAAATGGCCTCCCTGGGCCCGGAAGCCTCAAGTCTCTGGAAGGGGGAAAATGGCCTCCCTGGGCCCGGAATCCCTCAAGCCTCTGGGAGGGGGAAAATGGCCTCCTCCGGGCTCTGGAAGCCCTCAAGTCTCTGGAAGGAGGAAAATGGCCGCCCCGGACTCCGGAAGCCCTGCCTCCGGGAGGGGGAAAATGGCCTCCTCCGGGCCGGAAGCCCTCAAGCCTCTGGAGGGGGAAATGGCCTCCCCAGGCTCCGGAAACCCTCAAGCCTCCGGGAGAGGGAAAATGGCCTGCCCTGGGTTCTGAAGCCCTCAAGCCTCTGGGAGGGGGAAATGGCCTCCCCCAGGCCCGGAAGCCTCAAGCCTCTGGAAGGGGGAAAATGGCCTCCCCCGGGCCCGGAAGCCCTGAAGCCTCTGGGAGGGGGAAATGGCCTCCCCAGGCCCGGAAACCCTCAAGCCTCCGGGAGAGGGAAAATGGCCTGCCCTGGGTTCTGGAAGCCCTCAAGCCTCTGGGAGGGGGAAAATGGCTCCCCAGGCCCGGAAGCCCTCAAGCCTCTGGAAGGGGGAAATGGCCTCCCCGGGCTCCGGAAGCCCTCAAGTCTCTGGGAGGGGGAAAACAGCCTCCCCCGGTCTCCAGAGGCCAGAAGCGAGCCTATTTCCGGCCTTCTGGAGCCAGGAGGCTCATTTTTCACCCTCTCCAAGCCTCCACATGGGCCCTGTACTTACTTGGCATCCAAAATGGGCTGTGAGGGGAATCCCAGAAGGGGTGGGATTTACCAGTTCGCCGTAATTAAAAATGATAAAATTAGATAACGGTTCACTTGGACCAGGGCGAACGGGTAGCAACCCACCCCAGCCAGCGTGTCATTGCAAATCAAAGCCCCATCTCGTTTGCATCTGGCAAGGAATGTGAGCCAGCAGTGTGTGGCAACTGCTAAAAAAGCCACCTCAATCCTAGGCTGCATTAACAGAGGGATAGAATCAAGTTCAAGAGTAGTGTTAATCATTCTCTTCTTTTAACGATCCCATAATAATCCCTCGCGGGATGGAGTCTGGGCAACTGATTGGAGCTGAGTGTTTACTGACCGGATGTCCTTCCTGTCGCCAAGGAAGAGTTTTGTTCAGCAGATCTATTGTGCCCAGAGAAAGAAACATCTGCCTCTGCCCAGGATCGAACTCACAGCCTCCTGATTGTTAGGCGAGAGCTCCACCTCTAGGCCAAGTCACCATTCACGTGAATGGCACTTTATAAGGCCTTGGTAAGGCCACACTTGGAATTCTGCATCCAGTTTTGGTTGCCATGATGTTAAAAAAGATGTTGAGACTCTAAGAAAGAGTGCAGAGAAGAGCAACCAAGAGGGAATGGAGGCTAAAACCTATAAAAAACATTTGCTAGAATTGGGTTTATCTAGTTTGATAAAAAGAAGGACCAGGAGTGACATGATAGCAATGTTCCAATATTTGAGGGGCTGCCCCAAAGAAGAGGCAGTCAAGCTACTCTCCAAAGCACCAGAAGGACAAGAAGCAATGGATGGAAACTAATCAAGAAGAGAAGCAAGTTAGAATTAAGGAGAATTTTCCTAACACTGAGAACAATTAATCAGTGGAACTGCTTGCCACCAGAAGTTGTGGGTACTCCATCACTGGAGGCTTTTACGAAGAGACTGGACAACCACTTGCCTGCAATGGTATAGGACCGTGATGGCGAACCTATGGCACGCATGCCACAGGAGGCAGGCAGAGCCATTTGTGCCAGCACCCGAGCTGCAGGCAAACTTACCAGGCCAGTTTGAGGCCTTTTTCAGTCTCCCAGAGGCTTGAAAAAGCCTCCGCAGTCCGAATATGCCCGTGTTACCGGAAGTGACAAAACAGGCCTATTATTTGGTCTGCAGAGGCCTCTAGGAGCCGAAAAAGGCCTCAAACCGGCTGAAAATCAGCTTTGAGGTGCAGTGCAGGTAAGGGGGGGAAGGGAAGGGGCAGGGAAGATTGCGCACACATGCGCAGGGGGCGTGCATGCGTTGCCTTCTGGGTGCTGGCACATGAATGCACGCGTGCCAGCGCATGCGCAATTTTGGGCACAGGAGCTCAAAAAGTTTAGCCACCCTTGGTATAGGGCCTCCTGCTTGAGGAAGGGGTTGGACTAGAAGACCTCCAAGCTCCCTTCTAGTTCTGTGATTCTATTTCTATTTCTAACAACTTTCATATGATTTTTTTTTTTTTAAGGGAACTAGTTCATGCTGACATTAGGAAGGAATGCCCTCTTACAGAATCCCATGGGCTTCGTTTCAAATTCTGCCAAGGAGTCCTGTGAAACACGCAAGGTTTGCCCAGTTTCACATCAACTCCATTGAATTCATCCACAATCTATGGCGTGGCACGTATTTCTAAGTCATTTTCCTGGCCTAGAAAACCTGGGCGCTCTTAACGTCCTCTGAATCTTGATGAGGTCAGCATCGCCGTTCATTAACACCCGAAAGGCGATAAATGAATTCCAGGTTTCCTGTGAAGGCGAGAAGTTGTCATGATATTTTATATCGGCTGCTTTAGATTCACAGGAACCCGCAAAGAAAGTTTAGGAAGTCAGACGTCGAAAAGCTGGCAGGGAGGATTCAGATACTCCCCAACTTACTGTCAGTGCAGCCTCCAATCAATTCCTAGAAAAGAAAACCCTCGACTCCATAGATTTAGAGCAGGGGCATCAAACTTGATTTCATTGAGGGCCGCATCAGGATTGTGTTTGGCTTCGAAAACAAGGGCAGGAGAATGTGGCCAGGATGGGCATGGCCAGCTCAATGTCACTCATCAAGGCTTCATTTTCGGCCATGACAGCACCCCCCGGGGCCTCATATTTGGCCAAGATGGCTTCCTGCAGCCCTCTGCCAACAAAAATGGAGCTCGGGAGGCCGCCCATGGTGTGAAATGAGCCTCCTGGAGTCCCCGGAAGGCCGGAAACAAGCCTATTCCCAATCTCCACAGAGTTCTCCGGAGCCCAGGGAGGCCGTTTTTCACCCTCCTGGAGGCTTGGGGAAAGCCTCCGGAGCCCGGGCAAGGTGAAAACACGCCCCCTGCCATAGTGCAGAAGGCTGACTAGGCCACACCCACCATGGCCCACCCACCCAGCAACCGGGCAGAGAACCAGTTGCTAAATTTTTTTGAAGCCCATCCCTACTTTATACATGTTCAAAGCAAGGGTGGGATTCAAATTTCTTAACAAACGGTTATGTAGGCGTGGCCTAATTTGTGGGTGTGGCTTGGTGGCCACGTGACTGGCTGGGTATGGCGTGTATGTAAATATTGTAAATATTTATGTAAATATTGAATTTTTTTTATTAAAAAAAGAGCAACGTTTACCCAAAATTAGGCAAAGCAGGCAGGCGGATTGAGTTGCCCACAGAATCACAGATTCACTCAGAGATCTAGCTTTCTGCAATCTGCTACCTGAGTCTGCACTGAAAAATAGAAGCTTCAGTCCTAAGGGAGGTTCAGCTCTGCTTTTAGATTAGCTAGAAAGCAAGAAATCCAAGGATTTCCTGATTTCTAGCTAATCTAAATCTCCGGCACAGCTGATAGTTAGAACAGCTGATGGTCGGGCAAGAAAAGAGAAAAAATAGCAACTTAGCAGGTAAGTTGGATGGCGCGTATACCAGGTAAGGAGTGAGTGGGAGGGGAGGGAGGGGCCAGCCATTGGTGCGATTTGCCGGTTCTCCAAACTATGCAGAATTGTAACAACCAGTTCTATTGAACTGGTCCGACCAGGTAGAATCCCACCCCGGGTTCGAAGCATGCATCCCGTTTCAATATTATGCACTCCGTGTCTCCTTTGCATTCAAGCTATGTTGGAAGAGCTGCAATTTGCTGTTAAAAACCAATTTTCATGGCTAAAAAGCATTGGGAGCTTTTCAAAAAAGAAAACACCACACACACACACACACAATTAAGCACCAACAGCCACCGCAGGAGCCCAGGGAAATAACAGCAGTCGAGTCTGTTACCGTCTTAACCACTGATTGCAAAATTTAATGAGATGAACAGTCCTTCCCAAAAAGGAAAAGCAAATTTTCAGGAGTCATGCGATGTTCTGATGATTTATAACCCACAGCCTGAACAATCTTGGCAGAGGTGACTGCAAAAACTTCTAGTCCTCAACGTTTATTGCGCTGACTGCCCGCATTTCTAAAGGCAAGGAGAACTCAATGGGAATGGCACATCCGCCTTTCTCAAAAACCAGTGCTGGCTGAGGATGATGGGAGTTGCAGTCCGCAAGTGATAGATTATGCAATTTTGTGGAAAGTGGAAAACAGTGTAAGAAGCGTGCACAGCGTTCTGGGAAAATACTGGTACCTGTTTTTACCAGGTTTGCATTCTTCCTTTCCTTCAGGGAAGCCAGGTAGAGGTTGGTCCTCAAACTTACGACCAGAACTGAGCCAAACATTTATGTTGCTAAGCAGGACATTTGTTAAGTGAGTTAAGTCAGTCTGTCAAGCCTGAATTTAATTTGGTGGTGGGATCGTGCGAACTCAGTTTGACACTCGTTTTACAACCTTTCTTGCCACAGTTGTTAAGCGAATCGCTGGGTTGTTAAGTGAGTCACGCGGTTGTTAAGTCAATCGGGCTTCCCCACTGACTTTGCTTGTCAGAAGGTCACAAAAGGGAATCCCGTGACGATTTGCTTAGTGACCATTCGAAGTTACAGCGGCACTGAAAAAAGCGACTTAGGATCATTTTTCACACTTATGACCGTGGCCGCATTCCCTCACAATCACATGATCCAAATCCAGTTGTTTGGCCACCAACTGACCCAAGCCTCGTTCAAAGCAAACAAACACCAAACAGAGATAAAAGCAAAACATTTTTAATGCTTCTCTGTGAATTCCGTTCATTCACAGTAAAACGCCATTAAAATCTAATTATCCCAGATAAGAACAAGCCTTGCCAAGGTTGTGCAAGGCTACCAAGAACACTAGATTAAATTGCAAGGAAATAACCAAAACCAAAAGTCTCCAAACACAAACCAGGATAGTCCAAACTTCTGCAAGATTTGAAGTGCAAGAACTTCTTTGCTTCCTGCAAAGAATCCCATTTCTGAGGGCTGGCTTTTATCCCTTAAAGGGAGGAGCCATCACCTTGCAGCCTTACTCCTGAGTCGTCTGTGCTGTTGCAGCTGCTATGCCCTTCGAGCAGCCCTGCGCGCATGTGCACAGGCTCCTCAGTCTCCTCTTCATCACTGCTGCCAGCCTCCACAATCTCCGAAGACGGCACTCCACTCTCTGATGGTCTTGGCCCCATCCCTACCTCACACACAGGCCCCTCATCTGAGTCCTCGCTGTCCGAGACCTCAGCCGTCCGCACCTGCTGCAGGCGAACCACAATACCAACTCATATTTATGGCCGTTTATGCCATGTCTCCACATTTGTGGGATCCAAATTCGGATGCTTGGCAACTGTCTCATAGTTATGACAAAGGTTGCTGTTTGCTGGGATCATGTGATTCCCCTTTTGCGACCTTTTGACAAGCAAAGTCGATGCGGAAAGCCGGATCCACTTAACAACGACAATTTTACAACAACAGTGTCAGGATTCCGGCAATTACCCCCAATTAAAACATGAGTCTGGAGCCAAACTTCCAACACTTCAAAAGGATTTATTGGGAGTTAACATGTCAGGCACTGCCTGGGTGTAGCCGACTCTGGGACCCATCATTCATTGTCACCCTTGATCCTGGTTTTCCCCTCACCCCCTGGGTGTATCGTAATTCATATTCTCCAATGGGACAACTCCATAGCCCAGAACCATCAATCATGCTCTCCAGTTAGATATTTGCCCAGCAGAAACTTCAGTCACCTGGTTACGATCTCTGAAAAACTACGTATGGAATGCGCTTTTGGTTTCCAAGCTGCCGCAATGCTCTTTCAAACCCCTTTCCCCCCTCCCTTTCTGTTGGCAACTCTAAAAAGACCATAGAAATATTTTATGAGTTGACAGGCGGTGATTCACTTAACGAAGTCTGTAAAATGGGGCAAAATGCACTTAAAAATTGCCTTGCTTAGCCACGTCAATATTGACCGCTCAGTTACGGTCGTAAGTCGAGGACTACCTCTATAACTAGCCTGCTTGCTAGAGGGATATGTCTGACCTCAATATTTCAATTTTTTCAAGTTTTTTCTTTCTAAAATGCGACCCAAGCTCAGAGCTGTGATTCTTTCTCCTATGTTCCCTCCAACCTGCCTCCACCTCCCTTTACAAGGCTCTTTAACCTTGTGCCTTGCACTCCGAGGCCCATGTGCACTTCTGCAGGAGATAAAAGTGCCCTGAGAAGATATTGCAAACCTTCATGCTCCTTTCCCGTAGATCAAGCAGCTGTCAGGGGAGATTTATGAGCGAGAGCAGGAAAGCATGCAAAAAGAAAACGAAGAAGGAAAAAAAAAAAGGACCTGGAAAGCGTGCAAAAAGAGGATGGCCCACTGTTATCCTGAACCTGTCGCTGAAAAAAGCCTACTGGGAGTCCAAGGGTGAGAAAACTCAGAATAAATTTTGGGTCTAAAGGCCGCACGCAAAGTTTTGATGCCACGAGCCCGGAGAGAGGCGGAGGGAGATCTAAAAGGAAAAAGCTTCTGTGCAAAAACGGAACGTTACAATCTACCAAACCTGCAAAGATTCAGGGAGTCCTGGACTTACAACCACAATTGGGCCCCAGATTTCCACTGCTAAGTGAAACGTTGGTTAAGTGAAGGGTTTGAGTTTTTTTTTTTTCCTGGTGAGGCCAGTCTATCAGGGCAACCTGGTCTACCCAATTATGGGATGGAGCATACTGCTTCCGCTTTCGCCTTAGAGAAGAGAAGAGTAGAATAGAATAGAGCAGAATAGAATAATGAATAAGAAGAGAAGAGAAGAGAAGAGAAGAGAAGAGAAGAGAAGAGAAGAGAAGAGAAGAATAGGGCAGAATAGAATAATGAATAAGAAGAGAAGAGAAAAGAGTAGAGTAGAATAGGAATAGGAATAGGAATAGGAATAGGAATTAGAATAGAATAGAATAGAATAGAATAGAATAGAATAGAATAATGAATAAGAAGAGAAGAGAAGAATAGAATAGAGCAGAATAGAATAATGAATAAGAAGAGAAGAGAAGAGAAAATAAGAGAGAATAAAGTAGAATAGAGTAGAATAGAAATGAATAGAACAGAATAGAACAGAATAATGAATAGAGAAGAGAGTTAACAGAATAGAATAGAATAGAATAGAATAGAATAGAATAGAATAGAATAGAATAAACAGAGTTGGAAGGGACCTGGGAGGTCTTCTAGTCCAACCCCCTGCCTAGGCAGGAAACCCTACAGCACTTCAGACAAATGGTTATCCAACATCTTCTTAAAAACTTCCAGTGTTGGAGCATTCATAACTTCTGGAGGCAACTTGGTCCACTGATTAATTGTTCTGATAATTGTTTCAGCCTCAATCCAGGAGCCTTCGCAGACAGTCATTCTAGTGACAAACTATTCTTGTGTTGAATTTATATTTTACCAACAAACCAACGAAGGGAGAATAGTATAGAGCTATTTCAAGTGATCTAGCTCTTGTCAGCTAGCCATCCTCTTTCTGGGGTTCATTGGTTAAGTGAATTTTGTCCCGCTTCATGACCTTTTTTGGCCACAGTTAAGTGAATTGCTGTCATTGTTAAATTAGTCAGACTGAGGAGTCTTTGGTGCTCCCTTGAGTTTGCTGGGGTTTTTTGCAAACCTTTTATTACCCAACTAGGTAACAGCATCAATCACTGATGATAGTTAAGGTAGTGAAAGGTTTGCAAGAAAACCACCAAACTCAGAGAGCACCAAGGATCCCTTATCATCTGTTTGTCTGTCTGTCTGTCTGTCTGTCTGTCTGTCTGTCTGTCTGTCTATCTATCTATCTATCTATCTATCTATCTATCTATCTATCTATCCATCTATCCATCAATATCTATCCATCTATCACTCCATCTCTATCATCCCTCTGTATCTCTCCAGCTATATGTACACATATATAGACTGGGTGAAACCAGGATCAATAGCAGTAACTATGAGGGGGATCTTGGAGTCTTAGTGGACAACCAGCTAAATAGGAGCCAGCAGTGTGCAGCAGCAGCCAAAAAAGCCAATGCAATCCTAAGTAGCATTAACAGAAGGATACAATCGAGATCAAGGGAGGTAGTAATACCACTCTATAAATCCTTAGTAAGACCACACCTAGAGTACTGCACCCAGTTTTGTTCACCACATTATAAAAAAGATGTTGAGACTCTAGAAAAAGTGCAGAAAAGAGCAACCAGGATGATTAGGGGACTGGAGGCTAAAACATATGAAGAACGGTTACAGGAACTGGGCATGGCTGGTCTAGTGAAGAGAAGGACCAGGGGAGACATGATAGCAGTCCTCCAATATTTGAGGGGCTGCCACAGAGAGGAGGAAGGGGTCAAGCTATTTTCTAAAGCACCTGAAGGCCAGAGAAGAAATAACGTATGGAAATTGAACAAGGAGAGATTTAACCTGGAAATAGAGAGAAACCTTCTGACTGTGAGAAATATCAACCAATGGAACAGAAGTTGCCTTTGGAAGTTGTGGGAGCGCCATCACTTGAGACTTTCAAAAAGAGACTGGACTGCCATTTGTCAGAAATGGTGTAGGGTCTCCCGCTTGGGCAGGGGGGTGGACTAGATGACCTACAAGGTCCCTTCCAACTTTGATTATCTGTTATCTGTTATCAGCTCTCTTTACCTATCTCTATCCCTGTCTATCTACCTGTCTACCTATCTATCTACCTATCCATCCATCCTTCCATCCATCTATCCTCTGGAAAAAGTGATTTATGGACCTTTTTCACACTTACAACCTTTGTAGTATCCCCATCAGAGGTAGTATTCAGCAGGTTCTGACCAGTTCTAGAGAACCAGTAGCGGAAATTTTGAGTAGTTTGGAGAACCAGCAAATAGCACCTACTGACTGAGAATTTTACAGTACCCTTCCGCTGCCACGCCCACTAAGCCACGCCCACAGATTTTTTGAATCCCACCATTTATCCCCATGGTCACGTGATCAAAACTCCTAAGTTGTATTAATAGAGGAATTCAATCAGGTTCACACGAGGTACTAATACCCCTCTATAAAGCCTTAGTAACACCACACCTAGTTTTGCATCCAGTTTTGGTCACCGCACTATAAAAAAGATGTTGAGGCTCTAGAAAAAGTACAGAGAAGAGCAACCAGGATGATGAGGGGACTGGAGGCTAAAACATGAAGAACGGTTGCAGGAACTGGGCCTGGCTAGTCTGGGGAAGAGAAGGACCAGGGGAGACAGGATAGTAGTTTTCCAATATTTATGGGGCTGCCACAGAGAGGAGGAAGGGGGTCAAGCTATTTTCCGAGGCACCTGGAGGCCAGATAAGGAACAATGGATGGAAACTAACCAAGGAGAGAGATTCAACCTAGAAATAAGGAGGAATTTTCTGACAGGCAAAGCAATCAACCAAAAGGGACATAAGTTGTCTTCCAAAGTTGTGGAGGCTTTCAAGAAGAGACTGGACTGCCCTCTGTCAGGAATGGTGTAGGGTCTGCTGCTTGGGCGGGGGTTTGGACTAGATAACCTACAAGGTCCCTTCCAACTCTGTTAATCTGTTTAATCTGCTTAATCTGTTTTTCTCTGTTGTTGTTTTTTCCTCATTTTGCAAGGAAGGAAAAGTAGCAGCCTCAAAACTCCCCAGCTGCCACAGCACATGTGCTCGTCTCACGTTAAGTGTATCTGAGACACATTTAAACGCCTCCTGGTATCAATTTGCACATTTGCACCAAATCGAATATCGCATTATTCACACATGCGCAACTCACCGCAACCTCTCGGGAGTTCTTAGTCACTTCAAGTGGTACACAGTATAATATACAGGTAGTCCTTGACTTACAAGCTTCAAATTTCCGTTGCTAAGGGAGAAGGTTGTTAAGGGAGTTTTGCCTCCCTTTTATCACCTTTCACTGCATTTGTTAAGTTAGTGATACGGTTGTTAAGTGAATCTGGCTTCCCCATTGTAAATATGAGTCAGTTGCTAAACATCTGAATTTGGATCAGGTAACCGTGGGGATGCTGCAACGGTCGTAAGTGTGAAAAACGGTCATGATGGCAGACCTATGGCACGCATGCCACAGGTGGCACGCTTGCCACATTTGTGCTGGCACGCAAGCTGCAGGCAAACTTACCTCACTGCGCATGCGCATGCCTCACAGCTAATTTTCGGCCGGTTTGAGGCCTTTTTCAGCCTCCCAGAGGCTTTAGGAAGGCTTCTGCAGGCTTTTCAGGCCTAAAACTAGGCCCGTTTCATAACTTCCTGGGACTCAGGAGTAAGGCCATACCTCGGAGATGATTGGCCCCTCCCATAGGGCATAAAAGAGGAGCAAACGGGATGTGAGCTTTTGCAGGAAGCAATGACTTCGTCTGGTCGATTCAAGCTTTGAAAAGTTCTGTTTGACTCTGTGTCCAGTTTGGCTTTGCCTGCGTCTGGCCATTTGTTCTCTGGCCGCATTCCAAGTGCGATAAGGTGGGTGATTTTGTAAATATTCCCCTGAAAGGCTGTTTGTGAAGCCTTGCAGGCTGTGAATGAACGTAATTTACAGCCGTGGAAATAAAAGAGGTTTTGCCGGGACTAAGATTGTGGTTTATGCTTTCTAAGGGAGCCAAGGTCAGAACAGTAAACTTTGAACAGTCACTAAATGAATGGTTATAAGTCAAGGACTACCTGTACTCATTTTTTAAAATTTTTATTATCGTCAAATTTACAATACATGCCTCCCAATCTCGTGCTTGGAGCAGCCTGAATTATTGGCAGCTAAGTAATGCTGTATTAGCAAGCGCTAAATTCCTTGACATTTCTAAAATCCCCCGATGGGTATTACATGACTTCATTTTAAACCCCGGATTTGTATTTTTATGACTCCATCTTCTGTTTAAAACATCTCCGTCTTTAAACTGCCTAATAAAAATATAAAGCGTTTAAAAATGAAAATCCCATTGAGATCTCAAATCAAATTGCCACGGCTTTGATAGCAGCCAGCCGTCATCTTTCAAATTGCCAGATTAGGATGTTGCAGAGTTATGAGCGAATCAAAATATGTGTTGTGGCCTGCTGGCGGCCTGCGAAGCTGGCAGCAGAGTCGGACAGTGGGGAGGAACGTGGGCCAGTCTGGGAGTCTGGGAGGGCTCGGACAAGGGATCTGTGTCCGACACAGAGATGGGGCCAGGGCTATCTGAGAGTTATGTGCTGACTCCGGAGCCTCCAGAATCTGATAGCAGCGCGGCAGAGGAACAGAGGGAGCCTGTTCCCAGTGCACGCTTGCGCAGAGCTGCCAGAAGGCAAGAACTGTTAAAGCAAAAGGGGAGACTCGGGAATAAGGCTTGGAGATGATTGGCCCCTCCCATAAGACATAAAGGAGGAGCAAAGGGATACGAGCCTTTGCAGGAAGCAACTTTGTTCCTTCTGGTCGGTTTACAATCTGAAGCTCCATGTTGACTTTGTGCTCTGTTTGGCCTTGTACAACTAATTGGCAATTTAGTCGTTGGCAGCAGTTCAAGGGAGATAAAGGTGGGTGCTTATCAGCCTTATCCCGAAAGACTGGGGCGGACTTCTGTTGGACGATTCACAAAGTTTTTGGGACTCATTACAGGCTGTGAATATAATTCACCGCCGGTGAAATAATAAAAACAAGCTTTTGGGGAACAGCGTGTGATTGTTACTGTCTCAGGAAGCCTTGGTCAGAACAATATGAAAATTTTCAACCACCGGGTATGCTGAGAATCTCCCCGGCGTCTTTCCAGGTAAGACAATTTAGTTTTGCTAAAAGCTGAGAATTTACGAAGTTGAGAAAGGGGAGAAATACGTTAAGTAATTGGCTGGGGAAAAGAAAGATAAATCAGGTTTAAACTCAGGTGTTGTCAGGAAAATATATTTTTATGCTTTGGGAAGATTAGCCACTGGACAGACAAAGATCCATCTGACTGGTCTTGATATATAATCCCTCCAAAAGGAGATTTAAAACACTTCAAAAGCCAGACTCGGTCTACAATTTTGCCAGTGGAACAGGGACAGTCCTTGATTTATGACAGTTCATTTAGTGACCATTTGAAGTTACCACCGAGCTGGAAAAACTGACTTACAACCTTGTTTCACACTTACGACCGTTGCAACGTCCCCATGGTCACATGCTCAAAATTCAGATGCAACTGACTCGTATTTATGACGGTTGCCGTGTCCCGGGGGGGGGTGTCACGTGATCCCCTTTTGATACCTTCTGCCAAGCAAAGTCCATGGGGAAGCCTGATCCACTTAACAACGGTGTGACTAATTTAACAACGGCAGTGATTCATTTAGCAAATGTGGCAAGAAAAAGTCATAAAATGGCGCAATGCTTACTTAACAAATTTCTCACTTAGCGATGTAAATTTTGTCCATGGTGGAGCCAGATTCAATTGACTCATATCTATGATGAGTGTCCCTGGGCAACTGGCTCATGTTTATGTTTGTTGCAGTGTCCCTGGGTCATGTGATAACTTTTTGCTAATTTCTGACAAGCAGAGTCAAACAGGGAAGCCAGATTCATTTAATAACAGATGTTAAGAACTGCAGCGATTCATGTAATAACTGTGGCAAGAAAATTCGTAAAAAGGGCCAAAACTCACTAAGCAACAGAAACGTTGGGCTCAATTGTGGTCGTTAAGCCAAGGACTACCTGTAAGGGTATGTGAGAATGACCTTGGCAGATGGAGGAAGAAAAGGGAACAATCAGATAACAGATAGCAAAGTCCTCAGCTGCATAACAGATGGAGAAAGAGATTCAGAAAGGATTTCTCAGGCTATAAAAGAGACGGTGGGACGTTTGTACTTTCAGACTTGCCAGATTCCGTTCACGCAGCCTGATAATAAAGTAGAAATAGCTCACCTGTCCTTGTTTCCTGTCTGGTCTACCTGGAAGGCTGACACGGACTCACCTGAGTGTTTTGCGGATCATGTCTTCGTCGGTGATCCCGTAGTATGTGAGGGTTTCATTCCAGGTAGGATTTAATGTATTCCGCAAAGTTTTGGTCCTCAGTTTGTTCGCCTGGGTGTGTGTGGAAAGAAAATAAATCGATTTGTTTGTATGAATAACTGAAGGAGTTATATGAATAACTCAGGAACACACAGAATCTTTCTTTCCTCCTACCATTTTCCCTACAACAACAACCCTGTTAGGTGGGTTGGGCTGAGAGTATGTGACTGGTCCAACGAACTTTCGTATCTAAGGGAGGAACTAGAACTCACTGCTTCCTAGTGATTGGCCCAGTCACCCAGCCAAGTTTCCTGCCTAAGGTGGGACTAGAACTCCCAGCCTCCTTGGGATTGGCCCAAAGTTACCCAGTTGGCTTTCACACCTAAGGTGGGACTAGAACTCCAAGCCTCCTTGGGATTGGCCCTAAGTCACCCAGTTGGTTTTCAGGCCTAAGGCGGGACTAGAACTCCAAGCCTCCTTGGGATTGGCCCAAAGTCACCCAGTTGGCTTTCACGCCTAAGGCGGGACTAGAACTCCAAGCCTCCTTGGGATTGGCCCAAAGTTACCCAGTTGGTTTTCACACCTAAGGCGGGACTAGAACTCCAAGCCTCCTTGGGATTGGCCCAAAGTCACCCAGTTGGCTTTCACACCTAAGGCGGCACTAGAACTCCAAGCCTCCTTGGGATTAGCCCAAAGTCACCCAGTTGGCTTTCACACCTAAGGCAGGACTAGAACTCACCATCTCCTGGTGATTGGCCCAAAGTGGATTTTGTGCTTAAGGAGAAACTAGAACTCACCATCTCCAGGGAATTGGTCCAAAGTCACCCAACTCATAAAATATAACTACGGTCTTTTTAGAGTTGCCAGCAGAACCAGAACTCACCACCTCCTGATGTTTCAACCATAGTCTGCCCAACTGGCTTTTGTGCCTAAGGCAGGACTAGAACTCCCGGTCTCCTGGCTATTGTCCCAAAGTCACCCAGCCAGCTTTCCTGCCTAAGGCGGGACTAGAACTCACAGTCTCCTGATGATTGGCCCAAAGGGGCTTTTGTGCTCAAGGAGAGACTAGAATTCACCATCTCCTGGCAATCGGTTCCAAGTCATCCAAACAGATTTTGTGCCTAATGCAGGACTAGAACTCACCGTCCTCGACTTACAACAGTTCATTTAGTGACAACGGCACAGCAAAAAGTGACTTAGGACCATTTTTCGCACTTACGACCATCGCAGCACTGCCACGGTCACTTGAATAAAATTTGGAGGCTTGACAACTGGTTCATATTTATGACAGACATAGCGTCCCAGCCCGGGGTTACATAATCCCGCTTTTGCCACCTTCTGACAAGCAAAGTCAATGGAGAAGCCTGATTTGCTTAAACGACCCTTTTACTAAGTTAACAACTGCAGTGATTCACTTAGCAAATGGTGCAAGAAAGTTGCGAGGACCCAAAGGGGCGTGGCACAAAGGCAACCCAGTCAGATAATCAGTAGGAGTCCCTTTATTATCTCCAACTTTGCCCCCAAGGTCCTGGTTACCTTCTGGGCTGGAGAAAAACTCTCCCAGGAAGAGCCTTGGGCTGCAGAGAATCAAGTCCAAAACGTGGTCAACAAAAACTGTAACTGTAAAGTCCAATCAAGGCAAGAGGAGGTAATTAGTCCGGCAGGGCAGGAGCAAGAATTCCAGACGTGAAGGCACGGCAATAACTCAACATGGTTGGGAGGACGCCAGGAATGCGGATAACCAAAGTCAACATAAGATAAACTCAAGTTTGCTCCTAGCAAACACTGCACTCAGCATGCATCTCTTTTAACCTCTCCTCCCAGATGTGGCTAATGAAGGGGATCAGGGCCCTTTCCTCCCCCGTAAGCCATGCAACCACATTGCTCCCTTCTCCATTCCTCCCTGCATGCCCTAGGATGAAGAGGGGGTGGGCCTGGGCCTTCTTCTGAACTCCGTCTCCCTTGTTCTGCCTCTCCCTTGTTCTGCCTCTCCCCTGCTCTGCCCAGCCGGACTTTGCCCTTCCCCAGTTTCCTTCACAGCCAACGGAGCCACACTCCCACTCCCTGTCAGCTGTTTATTTTCCTCCTCGGATTCACACTCCGACGGGGGCATGACAAAAGGCCACAAAACGGGGCAAAACTCACTTAAGGAATTTCTCACTAAGCAACATCAATTTTGGGCCCAAAAGCCCTGAGTTGAGGACTACCTCTCTTTGCTGCATAGTTCTGCAAGGGCAGCTCCATTCTGGCGAGATCGTATTTTGCTGCAGAACCTGTGCCTTTTTGAAGTGCCAAATAAATATATACAGCTTGAACCAAGAAGTTGCCAAGAATTGTGACATCCTAAAAGAGGAATTGACCTTTCTGGTAAAGAAGATATGTAAAACCCTGCACAGGGTGGGATGTGACGGGGGGTGGGGGGAAATGGCCATTAATGAGAATAGAATAGGGTTCTCAGCCCTTAAAAACGACTCCATAACTCAGCATAATCATAATACATGGCTGACATTCAGTGGAATTGCTGGTCTGGTTTATTTCCTGGATTTCTGTTGTTGAAAATAAGCATCCATCATCAAGGGACAGTTTTATCCATGCATGACTGAAGTACCCTCCAGGATGTTTTGAGAAGGCTCAGCTTGTTTTGACCATGTAGTTGTTTTGATGGGACGGGACAGGATGGAACGGAACAGAACAGAACAGAATAATAGAATAGAATCTATTGAGAATAGAAATAGAAATAAGAATGGAATGGAATGGAATGGAATCTATTGAGAACAGAACAGAATAATAAATTAAAATACAATCTATTGAGAATAGAATAGAATCTATTGAGAATGAACAGAATAAAACAGAACAGAACAAAATGATAGATTAGAATACAATAAGGAATAGAATTGAATAGAATAAAATAGAATAGAATAGAATAGAAATAGAAACAGAAGTAAGAATAGAATGGAATGGAATGGAATCTATTGAAAGCAGAACAGAACAGAACAATAGATTAGAATAGAATCTATTGAGAATGGAATAGAATGGAATGGAACAGGATAGAACAGAACAGGATAGAACAGAACAGAATAGAATAGAAAATGGAATGGAATGGAACGGATAGATTAGATTAGATTAGATTAGATTAGATTAGATTAGATTAGATTTAGATTAGATTGGAATTGGATTGGATTAGAATAGAATAGAATAGAATAGAATAGAATAGAATAGAATAGAATAGAATAGAATAGAAAATGGAATGGAATGGAATGGAATGGAATGGAACAGGATAGAACAAGACAAAATAGAATAGAATAGAAAATAGAATGGAATGGAACGGATAGAATATATTTAGATTAGATTAGATTAGAATAGAATAGAATAGAATAGAATAGAATAGAATAGAATAGAATAGAATAGAATAGAATAGAATAGAATAGAATAGATTCTGGAATGAAGAATAGAATAGAATTAGAATAGAATAGAATAGAATAGAATAGAATAGAATAGAATTAGAATAGAATAGAATAGAATAGAATAGAATAGAATAGAATAGAACAGAATAGAATAGAATAGAACCCAATGGAACTGGAACAGAACAGGAGTAGAACAAGAACAGAACAGAAGAGAGAACAGAACCAAGACTGGGTATCTCTGCTGTGTGATTTCCGCCTTGACCCCTGCCAAACTCACCCATCCAATCGCCTTCATCCCAACCATCAGGCCTGCAAAGCTCAGCTGTGAAACCAAACTGATTAAGCCAACTAATCAGCTAGATCCATGATGGGTAAGATGAATCAATTAGAAAAAAACAGACCAATCCAATTAACCTTGACGGAGCTGACATCGGACTATAATTGCTTAAATGCTGTGAAATATCAGCAAGAGACAAAAAGGAAGGAGCTCCCTGCCAGAGGTTGTAAGGACGGTAGAATAATTAAGACCCCTGAAGCATCCCCAGGTGGGTCAGGTGATCAACATTCGGGCAGTTGGCAACTGGCATGTACTTAGTGACAGTTGCTCTGTCCCAGGCTCCCGCGATCACCATTTGCAACGATCCCAGCTGGCTTCCCACAAGGAAAGTCAACGGGGGAAGCCAGATTTGCTTAATGACTACTGCACAATTCACCGAACAACTATAAGGGTTTGCCTTCACAATTGGGGCAGAAAAATTGGTATAATGCATAAATCACTTAACTGTGAGCCGTGGTGGTGCAGTGGTTAGAATGCAGTATTGCAGGTTAACTCTGCCCATTGCCAGAAAGTTTGATCCTGACCAACTCAAGGCTGACTCAACTTTCTGTCCTTCCCAGGTCGGTAAAATGAAGACCCAGATTGTTGAGGGAGGGGGAAATATGCTGACTCTGTAAACTGCTTAGAGAGGGGTGTAAGGCACTGTGAAGCAGTATATAAGTCTGTTATTGCTAGGGAGGGAAGGAGGGAGGGAGGGAAGGAAGGAAGGAAGGAAGGAAGGAAGGAAGGAAGGAAGGAAGGAAGGAAGGAAGGAAGGAAGGAAGGAAGGAAGAAAGAAAGAAAGAAAGAAAGAAAGAAAGAAAGAAAGAAAGAAAGAAAGAAAGAAAGAAAGAAAGAAAGAAAGAAAATAGATTGGATGAAACCAGGCTCAATAGCAATAACTGGGAGAGGGATCTTGGAGTCTTAGTGGACAACCAGCTAAATATGAGTCATCAATTTGCAGTGCCAACCAAAAAATCCAATGCAATCCTAAATTGCATTAACAGAGGGATACAATCGAGATCAAGGGAGGTACTAATACCACTCTATAAAGCCTTAGCAAGACCACACCTGGAATACTGCATTTGTTTTTTGGTTGCCACACTATAAAAAAGATATTGAGACTCTAGAAAATGTACAGAGAAGAGCAACCAGGATGATTAGGGGACTGGAGGCTAAAACATACAATGAACGGTTGCAGGAACTGGGCCTGGCTAGTCTAGGGAAGAGAAGGACCAGGGGAGACAGGATAGAGGTCTTCCAATATCTGATGGGCTGCCACAGAGAGGAAAGGGGTCAAGCTATTTTGCAAAGCACCTGAAGGCCAGAGGAGGAATAATTGATGGAAATTGAACAAGGAGAAAGATTCAATCTAGAAATATGGAGAAATTTCCTGACATTGAGAGCAATCAACCCATGGAACAGAAGTTGCCTTCGGAAGTTGTGGGAGCTTCACCACTGGATGCTTTTAAGAAGAGACTGGACTGCCATCTGTCAGAAATGGTGTAGGGTCTCCTGCTTGTGCAGGGGGTTGGACTAGATGACCTACAAGGTCCCTTCCAACTCTGTTAATCTGAGTCAAGCTAAAGGACCTGAAGGCAGGAGAAGAAGCAACGGATGGAAACTAATCAAGGAGAGAAACAACCTAGAACTAAGGAGGAATTTCCTGATAGTGAGAACTATTAACCAGTGGAACAACTTGCCACCAGAAGTTGTGGGCGCTCCTTCAGTGGAGGTTTTTAAGAAGAGCCTGGACAAACATTTGGCTGAAATGACGTAGGGTTTCCTGCCTGAGCAGGAGGTTGGACTAGAAGACCTCCAAGGACCCTTCCAGCTGTTTTATTATATCCTATTCTACCATGAAGCGTTATATAAATCTAAGTACTATTGCTATTAACAACTGCCTCACTTAGTAGCAGAAATTTTGAGGTGGTAGGTCGAGGACTCCCTGCAATGAAAATATAATCATGTTTTATGATTTAATTCACTCTCTTGTGCGTATTTTGGAAGGTGGATTTTTGAAAACAAACAGCGTTTGAACCGGGTTTTAATAAGATTTGCAGAACTGATAATTTTTTTCCCACAGGGGTAAATTTTAAATTAGTAAGGAGGATAGAAAGAAAGGGGAAGAAATAACAGAAACAGAGACAGAGGGGGAAGGCAGGGCAGTTTCCATTATCAATGATGAATAATTTTGTTTAAAAAAGCGTGTCAAAGTTGGCTAGGCTGTGATTGTTCTCTCTACCTTTGTCATTATTGCAAGGATTGGATTAGCGGCAGATCAGTTCCAGAATATTTTTATTAATTTACTTCAAAAGCATGTCATCCTCTCGCGGCTTAACCCATTTCAAGACATGTCAGGAAGATAAAATAGGTGATATTTACTCATTAACTCCGCCGATGAGCTTCTAAAAGGAGAAGGAGATTTTTTTTAAAAAATAATAATAATAATTTCACGATTTTCGGCCTAGGGAGGAGTACCGAACATTCAATTAATTTACTCAGTGAATTGGTAGCTTTCTCCCTCCTAAACGTTTACACGTAGTCCTCGACTTACGACCACAATTGAGCCCGAAACCTCTGTTGCTAAGCGAGACAGCGATGAACCAAGTTTGGCCCCATTTTACGACCTTTTTGCTCCAGTTGGGAAGAGAACCACTGCCGTGGTTAAGTGAATCATGCAGCCATGAAGCGAAACTCAGAAAAGGAGATCGCGTGACTCCTTGATAGTACGACAGTCATAACTATGAGTCAGTTGCCAAGCGTCTGGATTTTGATCACGGTGTCTGCAGGGAAGGGGCAACAGTCGTTAAGTGTGAAAATGGTCATAAGTCACTTTTTTCAGTGCTGTTGTAACCTCAAATGGTCCTTAAATGAATGGCTGGGGCTATCTGTACTCAGTTAACTTCCCGATACTTCCTTGTGTATTTTAGAGAAACCAGAAGCAATAAGTCTATCTATCTATCTATCTATCTATCTATCTATCTATCTATCTATCTATCTATCTATCTATCTATCTATGCGAAATACCACTCATGCATCATCACAAAATCTCCAGAACTATAAAGCTTACAAACTTGAAATTTGGCACCTATGTTCCTCTTGGCTTCTAGGGGCTCACTAAGAAAGGATTTTTCAAATTGACCATCAGAGCATCAGTGTTTCCTATATTGTTATTATTAACACGCTCTGATGCTAAAGAGTTCTACTCCCCCTCCCCACCTGAAAAGAAATCTCTTCCAAATGCAAAACACAAGCAGAGGAGAGGAGTTTCAGTTTCACAGCACCAAGCAACTTTAGTACAGAACAGTTGAGCTAGGTCACACCCAGGCTCCTTGCTGTCTCCTTCTTGCTCACACAGCAAATACTGTTTCAGTTTCCAAACAGCCCTCAACTCTCTCACACCCTGACAGGACGCTAGCCAGAGGACTACCATTGGATGCTGGTAGGCACAAGCAGAATTTTTCCCCCCTTATTTTCCTTCCAAAAAAACTAAGCCTGACGACATAGTTTCGTAGCAAAGCACGGGTATCGAGCTAGTAAATAAATAAAGTATAGACCCACAGCTTATAAATAAATTTTATGCATTTTTTTTTTAATTCCGTTGAGTGGGGGATCGGCCCTTTCAAAATGACATTTTTAAAAATTATTATTATTGTTAATATGAAAGTTATGCGCTGCCAATCTCATCTCCAGCAAGCCTGATTTAAAGCCAAGGACGTTGAACAGAGGCAAAAAGATTAAAATAGAAAGACCGCTTTGCAAATGACAATCTATCAATCAATGAGAAAAGTTCTACCACGGCTGGGGAAAAAAACCAAAAAACCCAAGACTTTTCACACAAAATGGAAACCAAAATTCAGGTGAGTTTCACCCAGCAGTTTAATCTGGATCTATGCAAATAATCCCAAATTGAAAAAGGACCGCAGAATATTTTCTTTTTTTAAAAAACATTTCTCTACTGTTACCCTGCCTTTATTATTTTTATAAAGAACTCAAGGCGGTGAGCCCCGGTAATGCAGGCAGTCCTCGACTTACAATGGTTCGTTTAGTGATCGTTCAAAGTTACAACGGCACTGGAAAAAAGGAGATACTATAGTTTTTTCACACTTAGGACCACTGTAAGCATCCCCATGTTGACGTGATCAAAATCTGGACATGTTGTTCAGTGGTGAGATTCAATTTTTTTTTACTACCGGTTCTGTGGGCATGGCCTGGTGGGCGTGGCAGGGGGAAGGGTACTGCAAAATCTCCAGTCAGAGGTGGGATTCGCCGGTTCTCCAAACTACTCAAAATTTCCCCTACCGGTTTCTCCAGAACTGGTCAGAACCTGCTGATTATACCACCTCTGATGTGGTTGCTGGCTCCTATTTATGCCGGTTGCGCTGTCCCGGGGGTTATGGCAACCCCTTTAGTGACCTTCTGACGAGCAGAATCAGATTCTGGAAAGTCAGATTCACTTACCAACTTAACAACTGTAATGATTTGGTTAACGACCGTGGCGAGAAAGGTCATAAAATGGGAGAAAACTTGGCAATTTTCTTGCTTAGCGACAGAAATTTTGAGCTACGGTTCTGGTCATAAGTTGAGGGTTATCTGTAATCCAGGTAGCAATAGCAATGGCACCTAGATTTATATAGCACTTCACAGTGCTTTACAGCCCTCTCTAAGCAGTTTACAGAATCGGCCTGTTGCCCCCAACAATCTGGATCCTCATTTTACTGACCTCGGAAGGATGGAAGCGGCAGTCGACCTTGAGCCAGTCAGCATCGAACTTCCTGGCTGTTGGCAGAGTTAGTCAGCAAAACTGCATTACAACCACTGCACCAACAGGGATTCCTCCTTCCCTCCCTCCCTTCCTATCTTCTTCCCTCCCTCCCTCCCTCCTTTCTCTGTTCTCCTCCCCTCCATTTCTCCTTCTCTTTCTCTTCACTTTGCCTTCTTTCCTTTTCTCCCTTCCTTCTTGTTTTCCTTCCTTCCTTCACAAGGAATAGCACTTAAGACTTATATACTGCTTTACGGTGCTTTTACAGCCCTCTCTAAGCAGTTTACAGAGTCAGCCTCTTGCCCCCAACAATCTGGGTCCTCATTTTATCGACCTCGGAAGGATGGAGGGGCAGTTGACCTTGAGCCAGTCAGGATTGAACTTCCTGGCTGTGGGCAGAATTAGCCTGCAATGCTGCATAACAACCACTGCACCACCATGGATTCCTTTCTTCCTTCCTCCCTTCCTCTTTTCTCTGTTCTCCTTCCCTCCATTTCTCCATCTCTTTCTTTTTACTTTGCCTTCTTTCCTTTCCTTCCTTCCTTCCTTCCCCCCTTCTTTCCTTTCCTTCCTTCTTTCCTTCCTTCCTTCTTTCCTTTTTCCTCCCTCCTCTCTCCCTTCCTCTTTTCTCTGTTCTCCTTCCCTCCATTTCTCCCTCTCTTTCTCTTTACTTTGCCTTCTTCCCTTTCCTTTCCTTTCCTTTCCTTTCCTTTCCTTTCCTTTCCTTTCCTTTCCTTTCCTTTCCTTTCCTTTCCTTTCCTTTCCTTTCCTTTCCTTTCCTTTCCTTCCTTCCCTTCCTTCCTTCCTTCCTTCCTTCCTTCCTTCCTTCCCTTAGACTTATAATACTTTGCAGCCTTCTCTAAACTATTTACAGAGTCAGCCTCTTGCCCCCAACAATCTGGGTCCTCATTTTACTGACCTCGGAAGGATGAAAGGCTGAGTCAACCTTGAGCCGGTCAGAATCGAACTGCCCAAATGCAGGCAGTTGGCACAATTAGCCTGCAGTACTGCATTTAACCACTGCACCACAATGGCTCGTCCTGTTTCCTATTCGGCGATTTCTAATTGGAGGATTGTTATGCTGGCTTTTCTGTTTCCCCCACGTTTTCTTTTTATTATCCTTAACACGATGCTGACCTTTTTCACAGGACATCCGCCCTGTTTCCTCACCTTCCATCGACCTGTTTCCCAATTACTCCAACATCGTTTCCCTCATCTGTCACCACTTGTTCTGCCCCTGTATATGTAGTTCGGATTTTTCCACATACAACCTGCATCACTTTTACAGTCGCTCGTATTTTTTTAAAGAAAGAAAAACAGGTCAAGCGCCAGAGAGATTGCCTGCGGAGATTGCTTGGCTGTGTTTTCCCTTTTTTTCTCACCGCCCCGTCTCCGAGTGGAGAGATTGCATCAACTAGTGAGGGGCGAAGAAGAAAACAAACCAACCAGCAATTTTTGTAGGCAATCTTTTCCGCACCTGGCTTAATTTTTTGTCCTTCCCTCCACCCGAGAGATTGGAGAGGAAGGGATGTTAGGAGAGTAAGCAAGCACACAATGGGGAACGCATTGGGCTGCTTGTGCGATGCGTTTGCAGCTGCTAACTCATTGCTTTCTAATCTAAGTACAGGTAGTTCTCGACCTGTAACTGCAGTGGAGCCAGAGGTGGTATTCAACAGGTTCTGACCAGTTCTGGAGAACCGGTAGCGGAAAATATGAGTAGTTCGGAGAACCGGTGGTAACCTTCCCCTGTTGTGGGTAGCTGGCAGCAGGTGCAGATGGCTGAGGAGAGCGAGGACTCAGATGAGAGGCCAGGACCATTAGGGAGTGGACTGATGCCTTCAGAGATTGTGGGGGCTGGCAGCAGCAATGAGGAGGTTCCCGAGGAGCCTGTGCCAAGTGCGTGTGTGCGCAGGGTTGCTCGCAGGAAAGAGCAGTTACAACAACATGGGTGACTCGGGAATAAGGCTGCAAGGTAATGGCCCCTCCTTCAAGAAGATTAAAAGCTAGCTGTGAATCGGACATTCTTTGCAGGAAGCAAAGACGTTTTGAAGCTCGGCCTCATGGACATTACATGGACATTACAGTTGGTATTTGAAGACATTACTTATAAACTATTTCTTATCTTATATGTTGTTTTTGGCAGACTTGAAAAAAAACTTGGCAAGCTAATTGTCGGATATGTTGGTGTTGGCTGGATGCAGCTGATACTAAAGTACACCATTCATTTTCCCCTTGACCCTAGTCTTCCCCTCACCCCCTGGATGTATATTCTCCAATGGGACACATCCATCCCCAAGAGTCATCAATCATGCTCTCCAATAATTTTCTTGCGCTCCGACAATTTTGGGCTGTAGGGTAATTATCTAAGCCAGTGGTGGCTAATCTTTTTGGGCTCCCGTGCCAAAAATTGTCTGCGCACTTGCACGCTCGCGCTTGCGTGCCAGCACACAAGAGGCAATGCGCTCCCCCCATGCCTCCTATGCATGCACGCACAATACCCATCTACACACCCACACACCCCTGCCACCCCCTTACCTGCACTGTGCCTCACAGCTGATTTTAGGCTGGTTTGAGGCCTTTTTCAGCCTCCCAGAGGCTTCAGGAAGGCTTCCGCAGGCTTGTCAGACCGAAAACTAGGCCCGTTTGGTCACTTCCGGTATTTCTGGAAAAACAGGAAGTGATGAAACGGGCCTAGTTTTTGGTCTGAAAAGCCTGCAGAAGCCTCCCTCAAGCCTCTGGGAGGCTGAAAAAGGCCCTCAAACTGGCCGAAAATTAGCTGGGAGATGTGCGCATGCCCAGTGAAGTATGTTTGCCTGCCGCACGTGTGCCATAGTTTCGCCATCACGGATTCAAGCACTTAAGGAATGCAGGATTTTCCCCCTCTCCCTTTTTCTGGCAGTTAAAAAGACCAAAGGAGTATCTTTTTAGTTGACACCACACCCACCAAACCACACCCACCAAACTACACGTACCAAACCATGCCCACCAAGCCAGGCCCACAGACCCAGTAGTAAAAAATTTTTGAATCCCACCACTGAGTTACAGAGCCCCGAATTTCTGTTGCTATGTGTGACATTTGTTAAGTGAATTTTGCCCCATTTAACGACCTTTCTGGCCACAGTTTTCCAGTCAATCACAGCAGTTGTTAAGTTGGTAATGAAGTTGCCGGGTAAATCTAACTTCCCGATTGACTTTACTCGTCGTAACAGGGGATCTCGTGACCCCCAGGACGCCATCACAAATATGAGTCAGTGGCCAAGCGCCTGAATTTTGATCTTGTGACCATGGGGGTGAGGCAATGGTCGTAAGTGTGGAAAACAGCCATACATCACGTTTCCTGTGTCGTTGTAACTCTGAACCATCCCCAAACGAACTACCTATATTACCTTACTCTCTTGAAATCCCTTTCTCTCCAGTGAGTATATATACAAGCCTTCATTCTCCCATTATCCCACCATCAGGATAACCATTCTCAGGGGATGTGTGGAAAAAGGAAAGCATCATCGCACTTTCCCACTTAGCACCGGGAGGTGGGATTCCACCGGTTCAGACCAGTTCTATAGAACCGGTTGTTACGATTCTGCACAGTTCGGAGAACTGGCAAATCGTGCCCCTGGCCGGCCCCGCCCCTCTCCGCCCACCCCTCCCCGCCCTGCCTAGTCAGTCCTTATCGCGCAGGTGTGACGTTGTGCGCATGCCCGACAACACTGACTGCGTTCAGTGTTGAATCCCACCCCTGACTTAGCGACCACTTTGCTTAACAAAAGGGCTTCCAGCCCCAATTGCGGTCCCTAAATGAGGACCAGCTTTATGTTAAAAAAAACAACAACAATAGCAGCCTAAGAGCCTCTGTGACGCAGTGGTTATTGTGCAGTACTGCAAGCTACTTCTGTCAGCCAGCTGCCTACGGTTTGGCAGTTCAAATCCCACCAGGCTCAAGGTTAACTCCGCCTTCGCTCCTTCCGAGGAGGGTAAAATGAGGACCCAGATTGTTGGAAGGGCAAGAGGCTGGCTCTCTAAGCTGCTTAGAGAGGGCTTTAAAGCGCTGTACAGTGGTATATAAGTCTAGTGCAAGTGCAAGACTTATAGCAAGTGCTATTGCTATGGCTATCACACCTAAGACAGAGCCCTGGGTGACTCTGCTCATTACACAACTTCATTGTGGAAAAAAAAAGATCTATTTATTTCTACTCTTGGTTTTCCAGTCTTTAATCAATCAGTTAGACAGCTGGTTTTTTTTTAATTCCATGGCTGTTAAGCCGACTGAGAAAAAATTGATGAAGTACTATAACAAGGGCTTTATGAAAATCTTAAGTAGATGATCTTTCCTGGCTCTCCCGTAGACATCTGTTTATTGACACCCTCCAAAATAAAAGATTACAGATATTTATCGGCTTACCACCGATTCTTTCATGACCATTTAAAATTACAACGGCACTGAAAACACAGACTTAGGACTGATGTTCACACTTACGGCCAGTGCAGCATCTCTGTGACCAGGCGATCAAAATTCGAATTGCAATTGACTCATATTTATCATGGTCGCGGTGTCCCAAGGACACGTGATTCCTCCTTCTGATGAGCCGAGACCACAAGGAAACCAGATTCACTTAACAGCGGGGTGACTCACTTGTCAACCTGCAGCGATTCACTTAACAACTGCGGCAAGAAAGGTTGTAAAATGGAGCCAAGGTCACAACGATGGAAATTTAGGGCTCGTTTGTGGTCGTAAGTCAAGAGTCAGGGCTCCAGTAGTTATTCCCATTTAAATCAGGAGTCTCTATCCAGATTTTCAAAACTTAAAGATTTGTTAGGAGTAAACAAATGCCGGTGCTATTTGGGTGTAGCCGACTTTGAGACACATAATTCATTGTCACCCTTGACCAGGGGTGGGATTCAAATTTCTTAACAACCGGTTATCTGGGCGTGGCCCAATTTGTGGATGTGACTTGGTGGTCATGTGACTGAATGGGCGTGGCTTGCTGACTGGGCATGGCTTGGTGGTCACGTGACTGGCTGGGAGTGGCTTGTATGTAAATATTATAAATATTTATGTAAATATTTTTTTTTTAAAAGACCAACTTTTACCCCAAATCAGGTAAAGCCAGCAGGCAGATTGAATTGCTCACAGAATCACAGATTCACTCAGAAATCTATCTATCTGCAATCTGCTACCTGAGTCTGCACTGAAAAATAGAAGCTTCAGTCCTAAAGAAAGTTCAGCTCTGCTTTTAGATTAGCTAAAAAAGCAAGAAATCCAACGATTTCTTGCTTTCTAGCTAATCTAAATCTCCCGGCACAGCTGATAGTCGGAACAGCTGATGGTCGGGGAAAAAAAGGGAAAAATAGCAACTTACCAAACACAGACAAGTTGGATGGTGCGCATGCCAGTAAGGAGTGAGTGGGCGGGGAGGGGAGGGGCCAGTCAGTGGTGTGATTTGCCGGTTCTCCAAACTGCACAGAATCGTAACAACCGGTTCTATAGAACTGGTCCGACCAGGTAGAATCCCACCCCTGCCCTTGACGCTGGTTTCCCCTCGCCCCCTGGATGTATATTCTCCAATGGGACACATCCATAGCCAAGAGTCATAAATCATACTCTCCAGTTAGGATTTTGTGCAGCAGAAACTTTGGTTGCCTGGAAACCATCTATAAAAACATTTATGGAATTCAGTTTCGGTTTTGCAAGCTGCTGCGCTGCTTCCCCGCTCCCTTTCTCCTGGCAACTCTAAAAGACCAGAGAAATATTTTATTAGTTGGCATCAAGAACTACCTGTGCACGCCAATGTTGAGCACATGGGTTGCAAGTATGAGACGTCAGTCATAAGTCGCTTTTTTCAATGCCGTTGCAACTTCAAACCATCACTAAAAGAATGCTTCTATGTCGAGAGCTATCCACACCTACCGCGTGTTTATTTTATTTATTTGTTTGTTCTTCCGGTGTTGGTTCAATTTATTTACCGCCCACATACTTCCTCGCAAAATCTTCCCCAAGATTGGATTAAACCAATGAGGAATAAAAAGTTCCCTTAAAGTCACGCCGGAAAAGAGCAGGAACACACACATTTCAAACAGAAAGATGGTTCACAATGCAACAACTAATTAACATGAGGAGATTCAAGAGGCCTGCTTAATTTGGATATCCTTCTCCGCTCACCCGTGCAAATTGTGTGTGTTTTTTCTTCCTAATATACTGCACAATTCATATTCTGTGCTTCCTCCTGAAGGAAGCCACAGAATTGTTAAGCAGCACAACCAGCTTGAATTTGTGGTTCCAGAGGAAATAACACAACAGCATTCTTCTGACTTTATACCTTTGTGACTAGATTCTACCCCCAAATCATCTTCATTTAACAACCCCATAATTCCTTGCAGGGTGGAGACTAGGCAACTGAATGCAGCCAGCCGAGTGTTTTAATGGCCGGATGCCCTTCCTTTTGCCAATGCGGAGTTTTCTTCAGCTGCCATATTCTCATTGTGCCCAGAGAAAGAAATATCTGCTTCTACCTAGGATCGAACTCATAGCCTCCTGAGGCGAGAGCTTTACCTCTAGGCCACCGCACCATTCCTGATCCCCACCAAAAACAAATCAAGAAAAATCCCTCATGAAGGCTCAATATTTCACCTCAGATTAAGATATTTCACCTCAGATCTTCAGCAAAAGCCCTGAATTTATCTGAATTCATGACTTCGATCTGGTCAATTCTGAGGGATTCTTTTTGAAAATTTATTTTAATTTGGGGAATGAAGGATTCACTCAGAATAGCGGTGAACTCTACTACAGGTATTCCTCGTCTTACGACCACAACTGAGCCCAAAATTTATGTTGCATTTGCTAAGTGAGTTTTGTCTCATTTTATGACCTTTCTTGCCACTGTTGTTAAATGGATCACTGCTGTTGTTAAAATTAGTTACCTGGCTGTTAAGTGAATCTGGCTTCCCCAGTGATTTGGCTTGTCAGAGGGTCGCAAAAGGGGATCGCGTGACCCCGGGAAACTGCAACCGTCATAAATAGGAGTCAGTTGCCAAGTGTCTGAATTTTGATCATGGGACCACCGGGGATGCTGGAACGGTCATAAGTGTGAAAAACGGGCATATGTCACTTTTTTCAGTGCCGTAGAAATTTTAAACGGCCACTAAACGAACTGTTCTAAGTTGAGGATGACCTGGTATTGCCAACTTCTGAAATATTTTTTAATGTTGGTTTGATGTTAGCTGGTGTTCTGACCTAGGCTTCCTTAGAAAGCATAAACCACAATCTTAGTCAGGGCAAAACTTCTTTTATTTCCACGGCTGTGAATGATGTTCATTCACAGTCTGCAAGGCTTCACAAACAGCTTTTCAGGGATTGTGGGGACTGGCAGCAGCGATGAGGAGTGCGTGTGCCAAGTGCGCATGAGCACAGGGCTGCTCGCAGGAAAAAGCAGCTACAACAGCACGGGTGACTCAGGAGTAAGGCTGCAAGGTAATGCCCCCTTCTTCAAGAAGATAAAAGCCAGCTGTGAAACAAGCATTCTTTGCAGAAGGCAAATACGTTTTGAAACTCCTGCCTCGTGGACATTCCAGTATCCTGAGTTTGTATCTGAAGATTCTTGTATCGCAAATTATTTCTTGTCTCTTATCTTTTGGCAAGTCTCGCACAGTTTGGCAAGGCTTATCCCAGCTAATTATTTTGCAGAAGCATTCAAAGGTTTCTCCTCCCTTTGGATTGCGTTTGATTTGTTGGAAAGAGGCGTGGGTCAGAACGCTGTCCAGCTCCCCGGGCCACAATAGCTAGATGGTCCGAAAATTAGAATTTGGTCAAAAACAATCAATCATGTAAGCTGTGATTCTTTCCTCACCAACTTGCCTTGTTTTTATGGATACTGAAGAGGGGAAGTTTTGAACACGTGCCAATGGATGCCATCTGAATTTCTAGACAGCCCCCCACAAGACCCCTGCTCTGAAAACTACTCAGAGGTATCTTTCTCGGTTTCTATGTCAAATTTCTAAATTTGGTCTCAAACCCTCATGCCAAAAATGTTCTTTCTTAGGTGTATATGTAATGCAGACAGAGAGAAATTCAAAATTACCAGGGTCTTTCAAGGTCAGCTAGCCCAGCCTCCTATTCTCAGTGGGAAAGCATAGGCAACCTCGATCAACTCCTTCAGTTATAATCCCCACAGTTTAAGATTTTTCAAGAGACCAAAAATCAGCCCACCCAGTGAAGTCCTCTCATTTTCTTCCTCCTTCATCTTTCCTGGTTCTTCTCCTCTACTACTGTTTCTTTTCCTTTTCTATTTCTCTTTCTTCCTATCTTCCCTCCCTTCCTTCCTATCCTCCCTTCCTCCCGCCCTTCTTTCTCATTCCCATATCCTTCCTTCCTTCCTTCTTTCCTTCTCCTTCCTATCTCCTTCTTTTCTTCCTTACATCCTTCCACCTCCCATCTCCTTCCTTCTTCTTTCTTATTCCCATTTTCTTCCTCCCTCCCACTCCTCCCTCCTTCCCTGTCCTCTTCTTTCCCATCTCCTCCCTTCTTCCCTCCTTCCTCCCTTCCTTCTTTCTCATTCCCACCCCTACCCTCCTTCCTCCTTTCGTTCCCCACTCCCTCTCTCTCTCCTTCCTTCTCTCTCATTCCCATCTCCTTCCCTCCTTCCTCCTTCCTTCTTTCTCATTCCCACCCCACCCTCTTTCCTCCTTTTCCCACTCCTCTCTCCTTCTTTCTCATCTCCTTCCTTTCTTATCCTCTCCTCCCTTCTTTCCCTCTTCCTTCTTTCTCATTCCCATCTCCTTCCTTCCTTCCTTCTTCCTTCTCCTTCCATCTCCTTCTTTCTTCCTTACATCCTTCCACCTCCCATCTCCTTCCTTCTTCTTTCTTATTCCATTTTCTTCCTCCCTCCCACTCCTCCCTCCTTCCTGTCCTCTTCTTTCCCATCTCCTCCCTTCTTCCCTCCTTCCTCTTCCTTCTTTCTCATTCCCACCCCTACCCTCCTTCCTCCTTTCTCCTCCTCTCTCTCTCCTTCCTTCTCTCTCATTCCCATCTCCTTCCTCTCCTTCCTCCTTCCTTCTTTCTCATTCCCACCCCCTACCCTCTTTCCTCCTTTCGTTCCTCACTCCCTCTCTCCTTCTTTCTCATCTCCTTCCTTTCTTATCCTCTCCTCCCTTCTTTCCCCTCTTCCTTCTCTCTCATTCCCATCTCCTTCCTTCCTTCATCCCTTCCTTTTTTCTCATTCAACTCCTCCCTCCCTCATTCTTCCCACTCCTTCCTCCCTTCCTGTCCCCTTCTTTCCCATCTCCTTCCTTCCTTGTCCTTCCCACCTCGCTCCTCCATCCTCATTCCTCCCTCCTTCTCTCTCATTCTCATCTCCTCCCTTCTTTCCCTCCTTCCTTCTTTCTTATTCCCATCTCCTCCCTTCCTATTTTTTCCTTTTTCCTTCCTTCCTACCTACCTCTTCTCCCTCCCTCCTTCTTTCCCATCCCCTTCCTTCCTTCTCCTTCCCATCTCCTCCCTTCTTTCCTTCCTTCCTTCTTTCTCATTCCCATCTCCTCCTCCCTCCCTCCCTCCCTCTCTCCCTATTTTTACCTTTTTCCTCCCTTCCTCCCTCCCCCCCTGTCTCCTTATTTCCCATCTCCTTTTCCCTCCTTCCTTCTTTCTCATTCCCATCTCCCTCCTTCCTTCCTTCCTTCCTTCCTTCCTTCCTTCCTTCCTTCCTTCCTTCCTTCCTTCCTTCCTATTTTTTCCTTTTTCCTCCCTCCCTCCCTGTCTCCTTATTTCCCATCTCCTCCTTCCCCCTCCTTCCTTCTTTCTCATTCCCATCTCCTTCCTTCCTTCCTTCCTTCCTTCCTTCCTTCCTTCCTTCCTTCCTTCCTTCCTTCCTTCCTTCCTTCCTATTTTTCCTTTTTCCTCCCTCCCTCCCTGTCTCCTTATTTCCCATCTCCTCCTTCCCCTCCTTCCTTCTTTCTCATTCCCATCTCCTTCCTTCCTTCCTTCCTTCCTTCCTTCCTTCCTTCCTTCCTTCCTTCCTATTTTTCCTTTTTCCTCCCTCCCTCCCTGTCTCCTTATTTCCCATCTCCTCCTTCCCCTCCTTCCTTCTTTCTCATTCCCATCTCCTCTTCCTTCCTTCCTTCCTTCCTTCCTTCCTTCCTTCCTTCCTTCCTTCCTTCCTTCCTTCCTTCCTATTTTTCCTTTTTCCTCCCTCCCTCCCTGTCTCCTTATTTCCCATCTCCTCCTTCCCCTCCTTCCTTCTTTCTCATTCCCATCTCCTTCCTTCCTTCCTTCCTTCCTTCCTTCCTTCCTTCCTTCCTTCCTTCCTTCCTTCCTTCCTTCCTTCCTTCCTATTTTTCCTTTTCCTCCCTCCCTCCTGTCTCCTTATTTCCCATCTCCTCCTTCCCCCTCCTTCCTTCTTTCTCATTCCCATCTCCTTCCTTCCTTCCTTCCTTCCTTCCTTCCTTCCTTCCTTCCTTCCTTCCTTCCTATTTTTTCCTTTTTCCTCCCTCCCTCCCTGTCTCCTTATTTCCCATCTCCTCCTTCCCCTCCTTCCTTCTTTCTCATTCCCATCTCCTTCCTTCCTTCTTTCCTATTTTTACCTTTTTCCTTCCTTCCTATCCCCCATCTCCTTCTTTCCCATCTCCTTCCCCTCCTTCCTTCTTTCTCATTCCCCTCTCCTCCCTCCCTCCATCCCTTCCTATTTTTTCCTTTTTCCTCCCTCCCTCCTCTCCTTTATGTTTTCCAGACAGCCCCTCCTCATACAGTATCCTCTGCACCAAGCACGCTCTGACCCTGACCTCCAATTTGCTCCCGAGGAGGATGCCTGGATTAAGAAGAGAGGCAGCCAACAGACAACACCTGGGAACTGGCAGTCAATGCCTTCCCTAGAAAAATAGCTTCCGTGAAGCGTCCCACCCGTCTAAATAAAAGAGAGAGGCTCTCACACCTTGCTGGCTCCAGGGAGTAAGTGCAATTTCACGTATGGATCAGCCAGTACATTATGGTCCATCGGCTTCAGGCCCTGAAGAGAAAGAGAGAAGAAATAGATTATAAAGGGGAGGAAATCCCAGCTGCTATCAATCTAAACCTCCCTCCATCTTCTTTGTTATTCAGAACCTGTGGTTTCTCCGCCTAATTTATTCCAGGCAAAGCCAATTTATCCGCTCCTGTTTACACAACGCATTCGTGTCTGTCTAATGACGATACCAGCCACTTTCCTAGAGCTGGCTGTGATCGTGCCAAGCGGGAGCCGGTTAAAGACACACAAGCCCCGGGCTTAAGAAAAAGGCTGGAACAGGGCGGGAGCACGAAGTCCTGATTTAATGCTGGAATTGGAGATGTCTAGTCTGATGAAAAGAAGGACCAGGGGTGACACGATAGCAGCGTTCCAGTACTTGAGGGGCTGCCCCAAAGAAGAGGGAGTGTCAAGCTACTCTCCAAAGCATCTGAAGGCTGGACAAGAAGCAAAGGGTGGAAATTAATCCGGGAGAGAAGTGACCTAGAACTAAGGAGGCATTTCCTAACCGTGAGTGGAACACGACCAGGGTCGGCGTTCCAGAAAACTTCAACTCCAGTTAATAACTCAGAGACAGACATGTTCTCAAAGTTTCCTTTTCTTAGAGCAGTAGACCAATACTTGAATACAGCTCATCAGTCTGGAACCCGCATTATGGTATATTAATACAATTGAAAAAGTCCAGAAATATTTCACAAGAAGAGTTCTCCACTCCTCTACTCGTTGCAGAATACTTTATGTCACCAGATTTGAAATTCTAAGACCTAGAAAACCTTGAATTACGCCGTCTTCGGTCTGATCTAAGTATGGTATATAAAACCATACATTGCAATGTCCTACCTGTCAATGAATAGTTCAGCTTCAACCATTACAACACAAGAGCACACAATAGATACAAACTCAAGGTTAATCGCACCAAACTTGATTGCAGGAAATACGACTTCAGCAACAGAGTGGTCCATGTCTGGAATCCTCTACCTGACTCTGTGGTTTCTTCGCCAAACCCCCAAACCCCAAAACCTTTAACCTTAGACTGTCTACTATTGACCTCACCCAGGGGTGAGATTCTACCAGTTCGCACCAATTCGCTAAAACCGGTTGTTAACATTCTAAGCAGTTCGAAGAACTGGTTGTTAGAAGAAAATTACTGGCCTAATCCTGTAAGGAAGGAAGGAAGGAAACATTCTGGTGTTGCTTACAGAAACTGCCTCTCCGTTAACCTTTATTACATTCTTGGCAGGAGTAGACTTCCTGTCTCAAGAACTTCTCTGGAGTTTTTTTTCCCCTCCTTTGCTGGTACTTTGCTTGTGTGGAGTGACCATTCAAAGTTACAATGGCACCGAAAAAAGTGACTTATGACCGTTTCTCACACTTACGACTGTTGCAGCATCCCCATAGTCATGAGAGGCCAGGCGAGGAGATGCGTGCCTCAATGTGAGTGATGTTGAGTTGGCCACGTCCAGCCAATAACATGACCACCAAGCCACGCCCACCAACTAAGCCACGCCCACAGAACCGGTTGTTAAAAAATTTGAATCCCAACCCCTGACCTCACCTATTTCCTAAGAGGTCTGTAGGGGGCGTGCATAAACCCACCAACGTGCCTACTGTCCCTGTCCTATTGTTTCTTTTATTTTTCTTATTTGTATCCATTTCATGTATTCATAACTATGTTTATACATATACATATTATCTTATAATTGCTTGACAAACAAACAAATAAATAAATTAAGAGTAGTAAACTGGCACATTTGGGAAATCCCAAATCTGAAAATTCCAGGTTTCCCTCCAACAAGTAAAAAATTACAAATCCACCCTCTGCACCCCCAATTCCATCACTATCCGTCCCAATTTGAGATGTCCTCTCAACACCTAGAGTCCTGCATCCAGTTTTGTTCACCACATTATAAAAAAGGATGTTGAGACTCTAGAAAAAGTGCAGAGAAGAGCAACCAGGATGATTAGGGGACTGGAGACTAAGGCATATGAAGAACGGTTACAGAAACTGGGCTTGGCTGGTCTAGTGAAGAGAAGGATCAGGGGAGACAGGAGAGCCGTCTTCCAATATTTGAGGGGCTGCCACGGGGAGGAGGAGGAAGGGGTCAAGCTATTTTCTAAAGCACCCAAAGGCCAGACAAGGAATAATCGATGATAACTGAACAAGGAGAGAGATTCAGTCTAGAAATAAGGAGAAACTTTCTGACAGTGAGAACAATCAACCCATGGAACAGAAGTTGCCCTCGGAAGTTGTGGGAGCGCCATCGCTTGAGACTTTCAAGAAGAGGTTGTAGGGCCTCCTGCTTGGGCAGGGGGTTCGACTAGATGACCTATAAGGTCCCTTCCAACTCTGATTTTCTGTTACTTAGGTGCAGAAACAACATGACCTTGACCTAGAAGAAGAATGCTACTATGTCTAAACACATATGCTCCAAGAAATTCACCCGTCCCATTTTCCCAGGTTTATGACACACCCTGGGAGGAGGGGGAAAAACAGAGTCATAGGTGGGCAGTAAATTACATAGGGCAGAGTCGATTGCACTTTCGAAAAGTGCCGGACATGTTGCTCCTAATAAATAATTGGATTTCTTTTGAAACTTGGCTCGAGGCTCATGAATTAATTAGGGCATCCGTCGGAACCCTGACAAAGAGATTGGACAACCATTAGCCTGAAATGGTATAGGGTTTCCTGCCTAAGCAGGGGGTTGGACTAGAAGATCTCCAAGGTCCCTTCCAATTCTGTTATTCTATTCTAACAACCCAGTTCAGAGAAAGCATCCGCAATAGGTATATTATCTAACAAAATGAAATTCAGGGGAGAGAAAAGTCAGGATTTGCAGTCAGGCGAGAGAAACCAAATGTACAGGAACAGATTAAGTAAAACTTGGCTCAATAGCAGTAACTGGGAGAGGGATCTTGGAATCCTGATTTGCTTATTGTACCCTATGACTATTATTAAGTGTTGCACATTATGATTATTGACTCTTGATGAATGTATCTTTTCTTTTATGTTCACTGAGAGCATTTGCACCAAGACAAATTCCTTGTGTGTCCAATCACACTTGCCCAATAAAGAATTCTCTTCTCTTCTCTTCTCTTCTCTTCTCTTCTCTTCTCTTCTCTTCTCTTCTCTTCTTGTTGTGGTTAGCTGGTGCAGATGGCTGAGGAGAGCGAGGACTCAGATGAAGGGCCAGGACCATCAGGGAGTGGACTGCTGCCTTCAGAGATTGCGGGGGCTGGCAGAGGAGGTTCCCGAGGAGCCTGTGCCAAGTGCACGTGCACGAAGGATTACTCGGAGGAAAGAACAATTACAGCAGCACAGGTGACTCGGGAGTAAGGCTACAAGGTCACAGCCCCTCCCACAAGAGGATAAAAGCCAGGTTTGGAAAAGCGCTCTTTGCAGACAGCAAAGAAGCTCTGAAGCTCAACTGGTGGACATCTTAGTTCATGTTTGGAGGATCTTGTAAATTAGTTCTTATCTCTGGGTTTTTGGCAGCCTTGACAAACAACTTGGCAAGGCTCTTTTTTGTCGGAGCTAATTAGTGGAAAGCAACCTTCAGAACAGAATTCGTTATTAAACCTTAAAAGGTGGGGGCTGCTGCCTTTATCTGCGTTTGCTCATCGGGAACCCGGTTGGTTCAGAACAATTCTATTCTATTCTATTCTATTCTATTCTATTCTATTCTATTCTATTCTTAGTGGACAATTCATTTAAATACAACCCAGCCATGTGCGGCAGCTGCCAAAAAGGCCAAAACAATCCTAGTGTCAACTCAATAAAATATTTCTATGGTCTTCTTAGAGTTGCCAACAGAAAGGGAGGGGGGAGCAGTGCAGCTGCTTGCAAACCGAAAGTGCATTCCATAAATGTTTTCAAAGATAGTTTCGAGGTGACTGAAGTTTCTGCCACACAAAATTCTAACTGGAGAACATGATTGATGACTCTGGGCTATGGAGGTGTCCCATTGGAGAATATGAATTATGATACACCCGGGGGTGGAGGGAAATCCAGGGTCAAGGGTGACAGTGAATGATGTGTCTCAGAGTCGGCTACACCCAGGCAGTGCCGGTGTCAACTCAAAAAGATTTCTCTGGTCTTTTAGAATTGACAGCAGAAAGGGAGCGGGGGAATTAGTGCATTCCTTAAATGCTTCATAGCCTTTGATCATCTTGGTTGTTCTTCTTTGCACTTTTTCCAAAGTCTCGACATCTTTTTTGTAACGCGGTGACCCAAACCGGATGTAATATTCCAGGCGTGGCCTTACTGAGGCTTTACCAAGCGGTACTAATATTGCACGTTGTTTTGATTCTGTGCCTCTGTTTAGACAACCAACGATTCCATTCGCTTCTTTTCGGCTGAAGCAGAATTCACACCCCAGTTATTCTTACGCTTGCAAATTTCCGCTTTGTTCCAACTCTGCAATTAATTCCTGGCTTTAAACAATGGCGGGATTTCTTCAGCTACCAAATTACAGGGGCCTTTGATGTGGGATCGCTATGTTTGTGCAAACCTTCACTTTTTTTGGTCCCACCATCGTGGCCGATGGCCAACAGAGTAAAAAAAACAAAAAAAAACCTACCCGGTTTGCAATTCCCAAACTCTACTGCAACGATTTGCAAACAAAACCTCCAAATTTTGGAAATCTCCTGTTTTCAGGCTGCCAAAGGAGACTCCGGAGACTCGAGAATCAATCTCGACTGGGAGTTAATACAGAATAAACAGAGTTGGAAGGGACCTTAGAGGCCATCTAGTCCAGCCCCCACCCCCACCCCGCCCATCCAAGCAGGAATTACATTCAGGCAAGAAAAACCAAATGCACAGGTACAGAATAGGTTGGTACCTGGGACAATAGCAGTAACTGCAAGAGGGATCATGAAGTCCTACTGGACAATCGCTCGGATGTGAGACAGCAGTGTGTGGCACCTGCCCCAAAAGCCAATGTAATTCTAGGCTGCACTAATAGAAGGATAGAATTAAAATCACATGAAGTGTTAATACCGCTTGATAAGACCTTGGTGAGGCTACATTTAGAATTCTGCATCCAGTTTTGGTCGCCACGATGTAAATCTGTTGTTGAGGCTCTGGAAAGAATGCAGAGAAAAACAACCAAGAGGATTAGGGGACTGCAGCAGAGGTAGTATTCAGCCGGTTCTGACCGGTTCTGGAGAACTGGTAGCAAAAATTTTGAGTAGTTCGGAGTTCAATCCCATCTCTGCCTGTCCCTGTTAACCGCATCTATTCTCTGCCTCCCATTGAGTCCCAGCTGATCGGCTGGGTCTTCTTTGGTTGCCCTGCACAGGAGAACGGAGCTGGAAAGCAGGTTAGTGGGGTGGGGAGACCGCCCCCCTCCTCTCTGTTGGCAGCCCCTCAAATATTGGAAGGCTGCTACCTTCAGAAGTTGTGGGAGCTTCATCCCTGGAAGCTTTCAAGAAAAGACTGGACTGCCATCTGTTGGAAATGTTGTAGGGTCTCCTGCTTGAGGGGGGTTGGATTAGATGACCTACCAGGTCCCTTCCAACTCTTTAATCTGTATCTGCATGCTTCCCCACTCTTCACTAGACTAGCCATGCCCAGTTCCTGCAACCGTTCATCATATGTTTTAGCCTCCAAGTCCCCTCATCATCCTGGTTGCTCTTCTCTGCACTTTTTCTAGAGTCTCAAACTGGATGCAGTACTCCAGGTGTGGCCTTACTAAGGCT
This sequence comes from Pseudonaja textilis, assembly GCF_049901715.1. NCBI lineage: Eukaryota > Metazoa > Chordata > Lepidosauria > Squamata > Elapidae > Pseudonaja > Pseudonaja textilis. Next base: position 4,809,291 of record NC_141990.1, on the reverse strand, counting down.
TTATAGAGTGTAGTATTAGTACCTCCCTTGATCTCGATTGTATCCCTCTGTTAATGCAACTTAGGATTGCATTGGCTTTTTTGGCTGCCGCTGCACACGGCTGGCTCCTATTTAGCTGGTTGTCCACTAAGACTCCAATATCCCTCTCCCAGTTCCTGCTATTGAGCCTGGTTTCACCCAGTCTATATGTGTACTTTTGGTTTTTCTTGCCTAAATGTAAGACTTTCCTTTTCTCTACGTTGAATTTCATTTTGTTGGATAGGGCCCAGGGTTCGAGTCTGCCAAGATCCATCTGGATCTTGAGCCTATTTAGGGCTGTGATGGGAAACCTTGGCACTCGTGCCAGAGATGGCATGCAGAGCCGTCTCCGTGGGCACACACACCATCGCCAGCTGCTCTTCTAGTTTTGGGCCAGATGGCTTTCGCGGGCACCAGAGCACCAGAAAATAACCTGAAAATCAGCCCAAAATCAAGCTGTTTTTCAGGCCATTTTTTCAGGCTGTTTTGTGGGGCAAAAAATGGCTGGAAAATGGCCTGAAAATGGCCCCAAATGGTCCAAAAATGGCCCATAAAACAGCCTGAAAATGGCCCCCAAATTGCCCCCAAACAGGTTGTTTTCCAGGCCAGTTTCAGGCCGGTTTTGGCTCAAAAAAGGTCCAAAAAACGGCCTAAAAATAACCAAAACAGCCCCCAAAATGGCCAAAAAACAGGTATGCGTGCACCAGACAGCTGGTCTTCAGTTTTCCGGCGCTCCGGCACACACACCCGCAGGGGTGCACGCACACACATTCCGGTTTGGGTACTCGTTGCCGTAAAGGTTCGCCATCGTTGTTCTAGGGTGTTGGCTATTCCTGCCAGCTTAGTATCACCCGCCAATTTGGTAAGTTTCCTCTTCTCTAAGTCGTCCCTCATCTAAGTCGTTTCTGAAAAGCTGCTGGGCCAAATTCCTCCGGATCATTTTTTTGCTCGCAGAAACGCACCTGGCCGTCCTCCCACAAAGTTCTGCATTGAAATTCTGCGCACACAGGCGGGGAGAACACGGTGGCTGAGTTTCCTTCCAGCTGTTCGGGTTAAGTTCTCCTCCGCCCCACGACGGCTCGGCGGGCGAAAAAAAATGAAAGCTTCACGGCAAAGCCAGCTTTTTGACGAAGCATTCAGAAAGTGAGAATAAAAGCTTTCGAGGCCCGTGTCGCATTGCCGAAAGCATTAAAAACCGTCAGGCGCCAGAGTGGTGTGCTTTTCAGCTCCGGGTTATTTTCCCCCTGCGGGATAATTTGGCTGGATCCTCCTTGAATGAAACTCTCTAAGGGGCGGAGGGGGGCGGGTATCATCTGAGTCACACCGATTTCCTTTCAACGCACACCTACACACGAAGACAGCAGTGGTGCCCATGTGCCGGCGTGCGCACAGCTGAGCAGCCTTGCCATCATTTTTATAATCGCATCTGGCTGTCACATTCACAAGGAAAAACAGAAAGAAGGCACGAACCTTTCCTCTGGAATTGAAGAGGAACGGAAGAGACTTGGCTAAGCAGGAAGAGGACGGGGTCTTTTAAAAGCCTTGACTTACAACCATTCCGTTTAGGGACTGTTCAACGTTGCAACGGCACGGAAAAAAAGAAACATATCTTTAGTCCTCACGCTTCTGACCGTTGAACTACAGGTAATCCTCGACTTATTTGCACGAGCCAGAAAGAGGGCTGTGAAAATATCGACAGACCCCTCGCATCCCGGACATAAACAGGTTCAACTTCTATCCTCAAAATGACACTATATAGCCCTGATGGCGAACCTAGGGCACGTGTGCCACAGGTGGCACGCGGAGCCATTTGTGCGGGCACACAAGCCTCAGCCAACCCTGCACTGCGCATGTGCGCGCCTCCCAGCTGATTTTTGGCCCATTTGAGGTCGTTTTTGCCCTCGAAGGAAGCCTCTGCAGCCTCGGGAGGCTGAAAAAATGGGCCTTCCGGAAATACCGGAAGTTCTGAAACGGGCCTGTTTTCAGCCACCCAAGACTCCAGAGGCTTCCCTCGAGCCTCTGGCAGGGCGAAAATGGCCTCCCCCAGGCTCCAGAGACTCTCTAGAGAGGCTGAAAACAGGGACTTTGGGTATTTCCGGAAGGCCCATTTTTCAGCCTCCCGAGGCTGCAGAGGGTTCCCGGGAGGGCGAAAACAGCCTCAAGCAGGCAGAAAATCAGCTGGGAGGTAAACGCATATGCAGTGCAGGTAAGGGGGCAGGGCACGGGTGTTGCATGCGCATGCGCAGGGGGGGCAGGGCGCATCACATTGTGGGTGCCAGCATGCACGCGCTTTCGGCACACCACAACAAAAAGGTTCGCCATCGCTGCTATAGAGGCAGGGGTGGGCTTCTAAAATATTAGCAACTAGTTCTCTGCCCGCTTGCTGGGTAGGCGTGGCCATGATGGGCCTAGTCAGCCTCCTGCACCACACCCGAGCTCCGGAGGCTTTCCTGCAGCCTCCGGGAGGACGAAAATGGCCTCCCCAGGCTCCGGAGACCCTCCAGAACTTCCAGAAGGCCCATTTTTCACACACCCTGAGCCTCCACACAGGCCCATGTGGGATCCAAAACAGGGTGCGTTGAGACTCCTGTGAGGGGGGATGTGGGATGGGCAGGGCCAGCCATGGGTGGGATTTGCCGGTTTGCCGAACTGGCCATAAAAAAATGATAAAATAAGCTATGGGATCGCCCAAACTGAGACGAACCGGTAGCATCTCACCCCTGTATATAGGGCATTACACACCAAAACAATTAGACACAATGCCATCACTCTGCTAAACAACTTATTCTCACAACACTAATTATTTAGTGAGGCTGTATTACTACAGTGTTATTCTTCTCATCCTCCCTATTACCTATCTCTCCTTTTCTACTTATGACGATCACAGTGATGGGATTAAAACATTTTTTACAACCGGTTCTGTGGGCATGGCTTGGTGGGTGTGGCAGGGGAAAGGATACTGTAAAATCTCCAGTCAGAGGTGGAATTTGCCGGTTCTCCGAACTACTCAAACTTTCTGCTACTGGTTCTCCAGAACTGGACAGAACCTGCTGAATATACCACCTCTGGACTATCACTTCGTTGCTTGTATCTTTGCAATTGATATTGTTTTATTTAGTTTCCTAATACGAGTTATGTTGATTGCTTATTTAGTATCCTATGACTACCACTAAGCGTTGTATCTTATGGCTTAAGACGAATGCATTTTTATGAGGACTAGGATCATGATTTAGCACTTGTGGCTTTTATGCACACTGCGAGCTTATGCACCAAAGACAAATTCCTGGTGTGTTCAATCACACTTGGCCGATAAAGAATTCTAAATTCTTACATGAGCTTGTCTAGTGACCGTTCAAATTTACAGCGGCACTGAAAAAAAAAAAAGTGACTTACGACCGTTTTTCACACTTACAACCGTTGCACCATCCCCATGAGTCACGGGAACAAAATTTGGACGCTTAGCAACTGAATCATATTGATGAGCATTGCAGGGTCCCGGGCTCACACAATCGGTGGTGAGATGCTGCCGGTTTGGACCGATTCAAGCGAATCAGTAGTTCTGACAATCAGTTGGCCCCGCCCACCTGCCCCCTCCTGCCCTATTCTGTCCTTTATTTCCTGCTTTGTAGCTCACCTCAATTGTGTGGTACAACTGATTTTCACCCGCCTCCGCGGTTCTGCTTACCGTCGCTGACTTGGAAGGTAAGCAGCTGAGTTTCTAAATGCTACCGTCAACTCATAAAATATTTCTCTGGGCTTTTAGAGTTGCCAAAAGAAAGGGAAGAAGGAGTAGGATAGCAGCTGCAAAACAGAAACGGCATTCCATGGATGTTTTCATAGATAGTTTCCAGGCAACCGAAGTTTCTGCCTTGCAAAAATCTAACTGGAGAGTATGATTCTTGTTAAGTCGCTTGATCGGTCCCAAGAAGAGACGCAAGGCAGTGACTGTTTAAAAGCTCTTTTTATTGCAAGCTAGATCTGGCTGCCGGCTTGGAGCGGCGGCGGCTTATATTGAACTTGCACAGGGTTGCTGCAGCCAATGACAGCCGTTCGAATCACCCGCGATCGGCTCGGCCAATCGCGGTTGCTTCGTGACGGCCAATCAGTGCTGCACACTCGACCAATCCGAGTGCTGTGCGTTTTAGCCAATCAGAACACAGGGTTACAAGAATGCAAATACAAATACAGAACAATTCTAGACTTAGAAAACCTAGAACTACGCCGCCTTCCGTCCAATCGAAGTATAGTATATAAAATCATACATTGCAATGTCCTACCTGTCAATGAATACTTCAGCTTCAACCATAACAACACAAGAGCAAACAATAGATACAAACTCAAGGTAAACCGCACCAAACTTGATTGCAGGAAATACGACTTCAGCCACAGAGTGGTCAATGCCTGGAATACTCTACCTGACTCTGTGGTTTCTTCGCCAAACCCCAAAAACTTTAACCTTAGACTGTCTACTATTGACCTCACCCCTTTCCTGAGAGGTCTGTTGGGGGCGTGCATAACGCACCAACATGCCTACCCTCCTTGTCCTATTGTTTCATTTATTTTTCTTATATGTACCCATTTCATGTATTCATAACTATGTTTATTCTTATACCTATTATCTTGTAAGCGATTAACAAATCAAATCAATCAATCAATCAATCAATAAATAAATTGATGACTCTTGGCTATGGATGTGTCCCATTGGAGAATATGAATTATAATACACCCAGGGGGTGGGGGAAAAATGAGGGTTAAGGGTAATGAATGATGTGTCTCAGAGTCAGCTACACCCAGGCAGCACCAGCCTGTCTTCTCCTAATAAATCTTCTTTGAGCTTTGAAAATCAGGCTAGAGACTCATGATTTACATAGCGGTTACTACCAGAGCATACGATCGCATAACCCCGGGACACTTGCAACCGTCATAAATACACACCAAAGTATTTGCCAGGTGCCCGAATTTTGATCACGTGACTATGGGGGAACACAAGTGGTGGACCTCCAACCACAATTGAGCAAAAAAAATTTCCACTGTTAAGCTAGACAGTTGCTAAACATGTGTTTCACCCCGTCTTATGACTTTTCTTGCCCCCGTTGTTAAGCAAATGGTGGCAGTCGTTAACTTGATCACATGGTCATTAAGTAAATCCGGCTTCCCCATTGACTCTGCTTGTCAGAAAGTCACAATCGGGGAAATCACGTGACTCCTAGGAGGCTGCAACCATCCTAAGTACATGCCAGTTGCTAAGCGTCGTCGTAAGTGTGAAAAACGGTCCTAAGCTCCTTTTCCAAGTGCCATCGTAACTTTTAATAGTAGCTAAATGGATTGTGTTAAGTTGAGGACTCCCTATGCTGCATCCTCACCACTGCGCCGCCACCATGGCTCCGAATGCTACAATGGCCATAAGTTTACAGCAAAGTTTGAGAGCTAACAAAAGCCGATTGTCAGGTTTCCAAGTGATAAAATCCATTTAAAAAGAAAAGGGCAAAGTCCGTCTTCCAAAACAATTTCTTTTATTTAGGAAAGCATCCAATTGCCAAAATCTGTTGCAATTCCAAACCTGACACAACCCCGGAATTACACCACATAATACTGGAAATTAGAAACAACCCCCAAAAGTCGCATTCTCCGATGGAAGTAAATCAACATTGCCTGTTGTCATCCATCTCCACCTCCAGGTCTCGGCAGGATAAGCTTTTGTTCTCAGAGGAAGGAGAACCTCCTAGCCCCATGATGGCAAACCTATGGCATGTGTGCCACAGGTGGCACGTGGAGCCATTTGCGCGGGCACACGAGCCCCAGCCAAATTTACCTGCACTGTGCATGGGCGTGCTTCCCAGCTGATTGTAGGCCTGTTTGGGGCCTTTTTCGGCCTACTGGAGGCTCTAGGGAAGCCACCGCAGCCTCGGGAGGCTGGAAAACAGGCCTTCTAGAAATACCAGAAGTGCCCGTTTTCAGCCTCCAGAGGGCCTCTGGAGACCAGGAGAGGCCATTTTCACCCTCTTGGGGGCTCGAGGGAAGCCTCTGCAGCCTTTGGAGGCCGAAAAATGGGCCCATTTTGTCACTACCAGTATTTCCAGCCATTTTTGGCATGGGAGCCCCCAAAAGTTAACCACTACTGTCCTAGTCTAAACAACTCTCTCTATCTCCACTCTTCCCACCTTAGGAATGTGGCAAGCTCGAAATCCTTCCCCCATCACCAGCCAAGAGAAAGAAAGAAAAGGAATATATAATAAGGCTAAATAAAATGGCTACACATATGTCAATTTCGGGCTTGACACCGATTATAACAAGCAGCCCCTCACCCAAAATCCAGCACAGTACATAAGCCATCAGCCACAATAGGAATTGCCCAACATCCCCCTTTAGGAACACAAAGCCCATGTTGCACAAATCCCAAAACTTCAAAAACACAGAATCATATAAGAACCCTTCCTCCCGCTCAGCTAGTTCTTAAAAAACCGCACACTATCGTGTGAGGTATCTATCCATCAATAAACTTTTCTTTTCCAACCGGCCTCCATGTTGTTTCCAGCATCTTTCTTGGAACTGAACCAGATGGTTATTCCTTCCAACACAACTAAGAATTTTCTTTCTTTTCATGTGTGCATTTATTCTGTCTACACAGGTTTATTTAAACGTTTGAAGAGAACGTAAAAACAAAAAAGGAGTAAACCAAACAAAGGGGGAAAAAAAACTTGTATCATAGAAATAAAGGGGGAATAAAAGGGTAAAATCCCAACAACCGTTTCTCTACCCGGTTGCTGAGTAGGCATGGCAATGGTGGGCGTGGCCTGCCGGAACTTCTGAAAGGGCCATTTTTTTGCCTTCCCCAGAGTCCGGAGGCTTCCCTCAGGATTCTGGGAGGGCACAAAATGGCCTCCCTCTGGAAACCGGAAACAGGCCTGTTTCCAGACTTTTGGTACTTCTGGAAGGCCCATTTTCCCCTCTCCAAGAGCCTCCACCTGAAACTTGCACTTACCTGCATCCAAAACGGACCCCATGGAGACTCCTGGGAGGGGCGGGGCGAAGTAGGCAGGGCCAGCCCATCGGTTCAACTCCCCGTTTGGTGAACCGGTTCTAAATTTAACAATCGGTTCACCTAAACCCGCCCGAACTGGCTGAATTCCACCATTGGTCATAAGTCACTTTTTTCCAGTGCCGTTGTAACTTTGAACGGTCACTTCAAAGTCAAGGACTACCTGTAATATCTGACTGCGATTTTTTTTTTTCCAGACAGTCATTTTCCCCTCCTGAGATAACGTAGCAGCGATCCATAATTGCAAATTTCTAAGAACTGCTACAGCTGCTTTAAAGCTGTTGCTGTTGAATGCTGAGTAAGCATCTCTCAGTTGTCTGTCTGGAGCATCAGCTGGAGATCACAACAACCCTGCCAGGGAGGACATGGGGTGGGGGTGGGGAGGTGGAATTGTAGAGCCAAAAGAGATCTTACCTTCTGGTAGTGTGTTTGGGGCATCTGTTTATCCCAGCCAAGAAATGAAATGAAATGAACGTTGGCAGAATGGAAGATGGAGAGGACCAAAGGGAGGCAAACACAAACACAGGAAGAAAAAAAGAAAAAAAGAGAAATGAGTAAAAGATGGAATTGAAACATTTAAGCAATAGTAACATACAAAGGTAACAGAATAATAGAGTTGGAAGGGACCTTGTAGGTCATCTAGTCCAACCCCCTGCCCAAGCAGGAGACCCTACACCATTTCTGACTGATAGCTGTCCAGTCTCTTCTTGAAAGCATCCAGGGATGAAGCTCCCACAACTTCTGAAGGAAACTTCTGTTCCATCGGTTGATTGTTCTCACTGTCAGAAAATTCCTCCTTATTTCTAGATTGAATCTTTCTCCTTGTTCAGTTTCCATCCATTGTTCCTTGTCTGGCCTTCAGGTGCTTTGCTTGACCCCTTCCTCCTCTCTGTGGCAGCCCCTCAAATATTGGAAGACTGCTATCCTGTCTCCCTTGGTCCTTCTCTTCCCTAGACTAGCCAGGCCCAGTTCCTGCAACCCTTCATCGTATCACCACCAGACTTGAAATCCTAGACCTAGAAAACCTAGAACTACACCGCCTTCGGTCCAATCTAAGTGTAGTATATAAAATCATACATTGCAATGTCTTACCGGTCAATGAATACTTCAGCTTCAATCATAACAATACAAGAGCAAACAATAGATACAAACTCAAGGTTAATTGCACCCAACTTGATTGCAGGAAATACGCCTTCAGCAACAGAGTGGTCAATGTCTGGAATCCTCTACCTACTCTGTGGTTTTTTCCCCAAACTCCCAAAATTTTAACCTTAGACTGTCTACTATTGACCTCACCCCTTTCCTAAGAGGTCTGTAGGGGGCGTGCATAAGCGCACCAACGTGCCCACCGCCCCTGTCCTATTGTTTCTTTTATTTTTTATTTTACTTATATGTATCCATGTATTCATAACTATGTTTTCACTTATACATATTATCTTGTAAGCAACTGACAAACCAAATAAAATAAAATAAATAAATAAATAAATAAAATCTTTCAGCCTCCAGTCCCCTAATCATCCTGGTTGCTCTTCTCTGCACCTTTTTCTAGAGTCTCAACATCTTTTTTATAGTATGGTGACCAAAACTGGATGCAGTACTCTATGTGTGGTCTTACTAAGGCTTTATAGAGTGGCATTAGTCCTTCCCTTGATCATGATTGTATCCCTCTGTTAATGCTACTTAGGATTACATTGGCTTTTTTGGCTACTGCTGCACACTGCTGGCTCCTATTTAGCTGGTTGTCCACTAAGACTCCAAGATCCCCCTCATAGTTCCTGCTATTGATCCTGGTTTCAGATGGCAGATACATAAAGTGGTTTTGCTAATTTTGGTTCCGAAATCAAGTCCCCAACCCCACAAAAAACCCAGAGAAATCATTACAATCAATTTCCCAAACACCATCATTCTGCTAAACAACTAATTCCCCCAACACCGCCAAACTATTTACTAATTCTGCATTACTATTTCTATTAATCCTCCCCTTCTTCCTTTCACCCATCACCTCCCACTTGTGGCTGTAGGACAGTAGTCTTGTTGCTTGTATCCTAACGATTTTTATTGACTGTTTCCTGGTATGATTTGTTTGCTTATTATTGTACCCTATGACTATTATTGTGTTGTGCCTTATGATTCTTGACTTTTGACGAATGTATCTTCTCTTTTACGCATACTGAGAGCCTAACAGGAGCCTCGGTAGCGCAGTGGTTAGAGTGCAGTACTGCAAGCTACTCCTACTGCAATTTGGCAGATCAAATCCCACCAGGTTCAAGGTTGACTCAGCCTTCCATCCTTCCGAGGTGGGTAAAATGAGGACCCAAATTGTTGGGGGTAATATACTGACCCTGTAAACCGCTTTGAGAGGACTGGAAAGCACTATAAAGCAGTATATAAGTTTAAATGCTATTGTTATATGCACCAAGACAAATTCCTTGTATGTCCAATCACACTTGGCCAATAAAGAATTCTATCTATCTATCTATCTATCTATCTATCTATCTATCTATCTATCTATCTATCTATCTATCTATCTCTCTCTCTCTCTCTATCTATCTATCTATCTATCTATCTATCTATCTATCTATCTATCTATCTATCTATCTATCTCTCTCTCTCTATCTCTCTCTCTATCTCTCTCTATCTATCTATCTATCTATCTATCTATCTATCTATCTATCTATCTATCTATCTATCTATCTATCTATCTCTCTATCTCTCTCTCTCTCTCTCTATCTATCTATCTATCTATCTATCTATCTATCTATCTATCTATCTATCTATCTATCTATCTATCTATCTATCTCTCTCTCTCTCTATCTATCTATCTATCTATCTATCTATCTATCTATCTGTCATGATCTCTGCCATATTTAATATTTTGCTTATAATCCTGTCAGTTCGTTAATCCTTCTTTTTACAGATAACTTACGACCGCAACTGAGTCGCAAGCAATTCTCTCCTTGATTCATTTCCACCCACTGCTTCTTGTCCCGCCTCGGGGTGTTTTGAAGAATAGCTTGACTCCCTCTTCTTTGGAGCAGCCCCTGGGATATTGGAACAATGCTATCATGTCACCCCCTAGTCCTTCTTTTTATTCAACGAGAGAGACCCAAATTTTGCAACCATCCTTTGCATGTTTTGAGCCTTCAGTCAATGTGTAGCAATGTAGGGAATGGCTCATTTAACAATCATTTTGTAATTATGGTGGCGATGAAAAAACTAATTTTACAACCAATCCTTGCACTGACAACCCTGGCAGGCCTAATAAAGGGAAGGAAAGCCGAACGAAGATGATAAACAGGCGCAATTTCACTTAGTAACTTCTTCGTTTAACAAACACGTTGCCAATTGTAGCTACTATATGAGGATGGCCTGTATTTTGGCATCGCTGTGGTTTGTTATGAATGACAGAGTCCCCACTGTCTTCGTAGCATCAACCAATCACCGCTGAAATGACATAAAACTCATTCTTAATCCTGCTATTGTGGCACGATGATGATTTAAAAGGCACTATAAATCCCTAATGGAGACCTAACAAGAATGTGATGTTCATAACAGCTAATTTGTGGTTTCTGAGTGTGGAATAATTGGCTTGTCCTTCCCTTTGTACGCTTCTTTCTCTAGATCTTTTGGCTTGGAACAGTACGTAGGAATAATAAGGAGAAGAGAAATACAGAGAAGAGCAACAGATGACTGAAGGCCTGGAGACTAAAACATACGAAGAAGGTCTGCAGGAACTGGGTATGGCTACTCTAGAGAAAAGGACTGGGGTGGGCAGGGGGAACATGATAGTATTCCAGTATTTGAGGGGCTGCCACAAAGAAGGAAAGGGGGTCAAAACTTATTTTCCAAAGCACCAGAAGACAAGAAACAATGGATGGAAACTAACCAAGGAGAGAAGCAACCTGGAATTAAGGTGAAACTTCCTAACAGTGAGGACAATTAACCAGTGGTGGTCCGCAGAGAAATGTCACTCCCAAAGTAATTAATCCAGGCTGCGCGGGAACACAAGGCTGTGCCGCCCACAAGGCCCGTGAGAATACAAGGGTTGCGTTGCATTGTGAACATGAGGTAGTGAGGGGAGGGGGGAAAGGGCAGAGCGGGGGGAACTTGCCCCACTCGCCTGGCCTGGCCACCGGGCTGCTTCTTTCTGCTTCTTTCTTTTGCTTTTGGCTGCACGCGAGGAAAGCAGCAAAAGTCTTTCTTTCTCTCCCCCAAACTCCACCAGAAATGAGTCTTTGGGACCCTGCAAGGCCTCCTGCTCCAAGAGCCTGTGCCTGCAAAGACTCATTTCTGGCGGAGTTTGGGGGAGAGAAAGAAAGACTTCTGCTGCTCCTGATGTTTTCCTTGCATGAAGCCAAAAGTCTCTCTCTCTCTTTCTTTCTCCCATTGAGAACAGAGCTGGAGACGGTATCCTGCGATCCCAAATAAAGAACGATCGATCGGGAGAAAAACAGGGTGGGGGATTTTCCTGCAGACTTTTGGGGGGATTTTCCCAGGGTCTCTGATCCGCGGGATTTAAAATTATGAGTTTGTTGGTTCCTGAGGTCCAAAAAATTGGCCACCCCAGGACTAGATGACCTGCAATTTCCTTTCCAACTGTCTGATTCTGCTCCCTGCAACCAGCAAAATGTTTTGCTGGTAATCATATTTGGAGGGAATTAACTACAAACCAGATTGCCCAGAGCAGCCCATCTCCTTTTTTCCTTTTTTCTGATGTGAAGTTCTAAGCTGATAAGATTTCCAGGCTGTACTTTGGGGAAGCGGAGATTGCAAACGTGGCAGAGAAAATAGATATTGCGACAAAGGACACCCACAGAGCAATCTTCCCAACTCACAAAGGAAGTTGAAAGATTAAAAAATAATAACCGTGTTGATATGACATCTACTTTTCATCTCTTCCTGCATCTACAACATGGATCAAGGTTTGAAGCCTCCTGATAAATTGGAATCAAAGAGAATATTTGTAGCTCGGTCGTTGTGTTGTGTTGCTGTGCAGCGAAGGAGTTTGTATCGTGTCTTCTTCTGCCTGCTGGTCAGTGTTGGCGAACACCAACAGATTTCACTGTGGCTTCAAAAAAACGGTGAGCATCCTAGACCAGGGGTCGCCAACCTTTTGGACCTCAGGGACCACCAAACTCATAATTTTAGATCCCAGGCACCACTAACCGGTTCTGTGGGCGTGGCCTAATTTGTGGGTGTGGCTTGGTGGTCATGTGACTGGCTGGGCATGGCTTGTATGTAAATATTATAAATATTTATATAAATATTGATTTTTTTATTAAAAAAGAGCAACTTTTACCCAAAATCAGGCAAAGCAGGCAGATTGAGCTGCTCACAGAATCACAGATTCATTCAGAGATCTATCTATCTGCCATTGGCTAGCTCAGTCTGCCACATAACATTTGCTTGCAAGCAAACTCACAAAATTAACTCACAACACACCATGCGTGTAACTATTGATTTTTTTTTATATAAAAAAGAGCAACTTTTACCCAAAATCAGGCAAAGCAGGCAGATTGAGTTGCTCACAGAATCATTCAGTGATCTATCTATCTGCCATCGGCTAGCTCAGTCTCTCAAATTTGCTTGCGGTGAGTCTGCACTGAATTTGCTTGCAAGCAAGCCTTCAGTCCTAAGGGAGGTTCGGCTGTGCTTAGCTAGAAAGCAAGAAATCCAACCATCTCCTGCTTCCTAGCTAATCTAAATCTCCTGGCAGAGCAGAACAGATGATGGTCAGAAAAAGGAAAAATAGCAATTTAGCAGGCAAGTTTGCCGGGTAAGGAGTGAGTGGTTAGGGAGGGTCCCCGCAGGCCATGTGGGCAGCGCAGCCTTGTGTTTCTGTGCAGCCTGGATTAATTGCTTTTGGGGGGGTGCTTTGGGGGTGAGATTTCTCTGCGGCCCACCAAAATTTTCTCACAGCCCACCGGTGGGCCGCAGCCCACCGGTAGGCGACCGCTGTCCTAGACCAGTGATGGTGAACCTTTTCGGCACCAAGTGCACAAACTGGAACGCGTGTGCATGCATTTCCAGGTACGTATGTTGGAGCACCGGAAAATCGAACACTAGCTGGCCGGTGTGCACACATCTGTTTTTTTGGCTGTTTTTGGCCATTTTCAAGCCGTTTTTCAGCCATTTTCAGGCAATTTTTCGGGCCAAAACTGGCCTGAAACCGGCCTGGAAAATGACCTGTTTCGGGCCATTTGGGGGGCATTTTCAGGCTGTTTTTCAGGCCATTTGGGGCCATTTTTCAGGGCATTTTCAGCTCCCAAAACAGTCCAAAAAAACAGCCTGAAAAAGGCCTGAAAAACAGGCTGTTTTGGGGCTGATTTTCTGGTTGTTTTCTGATATTCATGAAGTGGAATAGAGCACCGTAACAAGGTCAGCCAATGAATAATCATAGCAACTAAGTCAGCCAATGAGGACAGTTTGGAAACTGAAACTAGAAGTTAGCTTAGGCATGGCTCTATGTTAAGCTCTGCAGCTATGTTGATCTCTGTAGCCCTGAAGGTTTGTTAAGTTCAGAATCTGTCTATTGAAAATGAAACTGTTTCGCTCCTCTTGCTTGTCTGCTGAACTAAAATAAAAAGAGAAACTCGCTTGCTTGCTGAAGTTACTGGCAACGTTTCTGTTTATTTCTGTCTGAGTTTGCTCCAAGTTGGAGAAACCTACGACTGGTTTGTAAAATCTATTTATTATATTTATAAAGATGTTACAAGAAGCCTCAGCCACCTGTGTTTATTTTTCTATTGCTGAATTAACGCTGCAAAACTCCGAACCGATGGTGTGCGTGCCCACAGAAGAGGGCTCTGCGTGCCACCTCTGGCCCGCGTGCCATAGGTTTGCCATCATGGTCCTAGACCAAACCAAGTGCAAAACCCCCGGAGGATTCCTGGAAGCCTGGTGAATCAGCCATCGGCGGGCCCATTGAGATGAACAACGTCTACACATCATTCGAAAGGAAAATCAAAAAGCCAACGTGGAAACACAAAGAGCAAAACACCTCATTTCTCTAGCAATCAACACCCGGATAAGCAGTGATTAACACCAACGTTAACCCTAGACTAACAATCAAGCGATAAACAACACCCCAATCAAGGAGCTGCCAACGCAGGCAGACAAGCTAACATTAAACAACACCCCAATCAAGGACCATTAGTATATAAACATAAAGCAAACCTCCCTCCCTTCTGGCACTGATGACGTTACCTAGTTGGCTCATGAAACGTCTGCAAGAAAAACACTAAGCTCGGAGAGTACCAAAGTCCCTCCTCCTCCTCCTCCTCCTCCTCCTCCTCCTCTTCCTTCTCTCCCTCCTCCTCCTCCTCTTTTCTGCAACTATTTTTTCCCTTCTCCGTGACATTACCTAGTTGGGTAATGAAACATCTGTAAGAAAACAACCAAGCTTAAGAGAGCACCAAGAACCCCACAGTCACCCTCCTCCTCCACCTCCTTTTCACAAACCCTCTCTCCCTTCTTGCACTGATGACATTACCTAGTTAGGTCATGAAACGTTTGTAAGAAAACAGTCGTGGTCAGAGAACACCAAGAGCTGTCCAGGTCAACCCTGAGCTGTATACAGTATATTCTCTCCTACGGAAGCATTAATTACAGCAATTAAAATTAATAAGAATTGGAAGGGACCTTGTAGGTCATCTAGTCCAACCCCTCTCCCCCGCCTAAGCCCCCTACACCAATGATGAATTTCAGATTATCCATCAGTAATTTATGTAACAGGTTATCCTCTGACCACATCACAAATGGAACAGCCCAGAAAGGAAGGTAAATTTGTATCTGTAATATAACCTTTAACCTTAGACTGTCTACTATTGACCTCGCCCCTTTCCTAAGAGGTCTGTAGGGGGCCTGCATAAGCGCACCAACATGCCTACCGTCCCTGTCCTATTGTTTCTTTTTTTTTTTAATTATATGTATCCATGTATTCATAACTATGTTTTTACTTATACCTATTCTCTTGCAAGTGATTGACAAAAATAAATAAATAAAACAAATAAATATAAATAAATAAATAAAATAAACAGGAGTTGTTTTAAAAAGCAAAATACCACCTCTGCACCCAGCCCCCAGCAGATCTAGCCCAGAGGCCATGCTCTGGGGTCCCTTCCATTAAGCCAGTGTTTTCTTTACCTAAGCAACTTCAACATACCTGGACTTCCAACTCTCAGAATTCCCCAGCTAGCAATTATGACACCATGGTTGAGGCCTATTTAACCCTTCTAGGCTGCCCAGGGCTCATTTTGAGAGGTGGAGAGCCTCAGAAATGGTTCCAATGAGCATTCAGTAAAGGAATAAAATTCTATTTTAATGGCATTGCAGCGACGCAGGTTTTGCGTCTGTGAGGAAACAACGCCAAGATTGTCACTGTTTGCCATCCAAAGTTGCGGGTACTTCATCACCAGAGGCTTTTTTCAGGAGAGACTAGTCCCGCTTGAGCAAGGGGGCTGGACTAGAACAGGGGTCGCCAACCTTTTGGACCTCAGGGACCCCTAAACTCATAATTTTAAACCCCACGGACCACTAATATGAATTTTGAGTGATGGTGGCTTGCTGACGTTGATGGGAGAACAAGAGCGAGATCCGATCTAACTTCGGAGAGCTGGCGGTGATGTTCTCTCTCTCTCTCTCTCTCTCACACACACACACACAGACACACACAGACACACACACAGGTCCCTCACACCCCCACACCCCCTCCAAGGCAGCCACATTCCTAACCTGCTTTTCAACTCCGTTCTCAGGGGGGAGAGAGAGAGAGAGAGAGGGTATCCTGCGATCCCAAATAGAGAATGATCAATCGGTAGGCAAATGGGGCGGGGGATTTTCCTGCAGACTTTTTTTTTGGGGGGATATTTCCCAGGGTCTTTGCAGAAGAAGTAGAAGCAGCAGAGACCCTGGGAAAAGCCCCCAAAAAAGTCTGCAGGAAAATTCCCCACCCCGTTTTCCTACCGATCGATCGTTCTTTATTTGGGATCGCAGGATACAGTCTCCAGCTCCGTTCGGGGTGGGGGAAGAGAGAGACTTTTGGCTTCATGAAAGGAAAGCAGCAGAAGCAGCAGAAGTCTTTCTTTCTCTCCCCCAAAATCCGCCAGAAATGAGTCTTTGTGAGACTTGTCATGCCTCTTGGAGCAGGAGGCCTTGCAGGCTCCCAAAGACTCATTTCTGGCGGAGTTTGGGGGAGAGAAAGAAAGACTTTTGCTGCTTTCCTTACGTGCATCCAAAAGCAGAAGAAGAAAGAAGCAGCCCGGTGCCCAGGTGAGGCACATGGGCGAGTGGGGCAAGTTCCCTCCCTCCGCCTTTCCCCCCTCCCCTCAATACCTCGTGTTGTTCACAATGCAAGCGACGCAACCCGTGTGTTCAGTGGACCATGTGGGCGGTGCAGCCTTGTGTTCCCGCGCAGCCTGGATTAATTGCTTTGAGGGTGACATTTCTCTGCGGACCACCAAAATTTTCTCGCGCACTACCAGTGGTTCCCGGCCCACCGGTTGGCGACCACTGGACTAGTAGACCTCCGAGGTTCCTTCTAGCTCTGTTCTGATTGATTGATTGAATACAGGCAGTCCTCGATTTACGATCACAGTTGAGCCCCCCCAAATTTCCGTTCCTAAACAAGACAGTCGTTCACTGAGTTTTGCCAGATTTTTTTTGCAACAGTTGTTAACTGAATCACTACGGTAACACAGTCATTAAGTGAATCTGGCTTCCCCTATTGACTTTGCTTGTCAGAAGGTTAGGGTGACCCCGGGACACTGCAGCCGTCATAAATTGGAGTCAGTTGCCAAGTATCTGGGTTTCGATCATGTGACCACGAGGATGTGGCAACGGTCATTAAAGTGAAAAGCAGCCATAAGTCACTTTTTTTCAGTGTTATTGTAACTGTCATGCCCTTGTTGGAGGCTGACTCTGAGGAAGAGGAGGAACAGCCAACAGGGAGTGGGAGTGCGGCTCCGGAGGTGGTGGAGGAGGCTGGGGAAGGGCAGAGGCCGGCTGGGCAGTCAGAGGAGGACCCAGGCCCATTCCCTATCCATCCTAGGGCACACAAGGAGGAGCGGATCAGGGTAAAACATGGTCTACTCAGGAGGAGAGGGCCATGATCCTCTTCATGGGTTGCAGGTGTGAGATTTGTATGAGAGTTTGGACCTGCGTGCTAACAGACATTGGAGACAAATTAGTGTTTTATTCCTAAAGAAGGTTTATCTTGGTTGGCGTTCTTCCAACGGTCCGTCCCTGGTTATCTTCCTGAAGTTGGCAACTATCTATCCTGGTTTGTCAAGGAACTTTATTCAGTGTGGTTTGTTTTTGGTTTTTGCTTCGTTATCAGCTCTCTGAACGTGAACTCTGTTTCTTGCCTTTGAAATGTAATTTTGAAAATAGTTTACGCCTCCACTATGAACAATTAAACAGTGAAGCCAAGTTGAAGGCATTATTAAAGGACTTTTAATTATGTTTTGGATTTTGTTCTATTTCGGATATACTCTGGGTCATCACAGTAACAATGGTCACTAAATAAACTGTTGTAAGTCGAGGACTACCTATAATTCAAGTTAGGTTTTAGAGGCATGTTAGTCACTCCTTTCTCTTTGTTCTAGTCATATTTTTATTCCGCATTTCTTGGAAAACATGGAAACAGAGGGGGAGGGGAAGAAAAAGGGAGAAGACACATATGAAATAAGGGAATTTATGAGTATCAGAAAATTAGATTATAGGATACCGCTATATATTATACTGGGCTATATTATTATATTACTGGAGACTGTTTTGAGAGCTACAGCCCTGGTTCAAATCAAAACAAAAATATTAGTACCTACAGAAATAGTTATGTGAATCATAAAATAAAATTAAAAGCTACAGCAAATTATACCCAAGCTTCTGAATGTCTATTCTGATTTCTTTAGGACTAGCTCAGCATTTCTCAGTGTTGGCAACATTAAGAGGTATGAATTTCAACTTCCAGAATCCCCCAGCCAGGATGATTTAAGAGGGGTGGACTTCCACTCCCAGAATTCCCCAGCCAGGATGCTGTAGGATGGGTGGACTTCCACTCCCAGAATTCCCCAGCCAGGATGCTGTAAGATGGGTGGACTTCCACTCCCAGAATTCCCCAGCCAGGATGCTGTAAGATGGGTGGACTTCCATTCCCAGAATCTCCCAGCCAGGATGCTTTAAGATGGGTGGACTTCCACTCCCAGAATTCCCCAATCAGGATTCTTAAAGAATGGGTGAACTTCAACTCCCACAATTCCCCAACTGGCATGGTTTAAGATGGGTGGGACTTCAATTCCCAGAATTCCCCATTCCTTTTAAAGTTGCAAAAGTTGAAACACACTGAGCTAAAATGTTTAAAACTAAGTGAAGAAAGAAAACACAAATTTCAGATTGGTACAGGCCTGTAATTGCGACGATCTTCTAAAAATGGCTTCCAAGCACAGTTAAACTCTGTGTCAGATTAACTTTGGAAATTGGAAGCTATTTTGGACATCAAAGTGTGCTCCCACACCTTAATTAGCCATTTTTATATGGAAGGAACAGTATGTACTTTCCAACTGGAAATGCAGAGGCAGTTAACCACGTGCAAGACTAGTTTAACACAGGAATCCAAGGGGTTAGTAACATTTTGCTAAAAGTAGCGGGTTGGAAAAGAAATTCAATTTTTAGATTTGTTTATTTGGTTAAAAAAAATTGTTCTCTCCAATCCCGAGCAATCAATTTTAGCAATCAATGCTGGAATACAGTCACGGTAGAATATTTTATACCGGTTTTCTCTATGTAGAATATTCGGTGTAAATTTGATGTCTTTCTTCCATTAGAGATTCCCTTTTCTGATATCTCAATGATTAAACCTAGCTTCTGCAGTAATTTAATTAAACAGAATAGAATACCAGAATGGGAAGGGATCTTGGAGGTCATCTAGTCCAACCCCCTTATTAGGCAGCCCTATACCATTTCAGACAAATGGTTGTCCAATCTCTTCTTAAAAACTTCCAGCGTTGGTGGCAAATGCTTTCGTGGTGTGGAGACAATGATGCTTGATATTCCCTGATGATGTTTCAAACGTTAGTGATGTCATCATTGTCACTGATCTCTAAACCAAATAAGACGACATTTGGTCCTTTCCATTCACGCTCAACAGCTTCTTTAGTGAGGATGGGGATATTGATATTTGAAGGATTTGTGGATTGGGTTTTGGTTGCAGTTGTTGGGCAGAAGTATGGCTTGTAGATGTTTGGTGTTCATTTTTTTGTGTTGTCTGTTTTATTTCAAGGTTTGTCAGTCTAGTTTGTATAGTATCCAGGGATGCTACAATGGTGTCAAGGGAAGTTATACGTGTTTCTATGGTGTCAACTCTTTCAAACATTATTCTAGTTTGGGTCTGCACGGTGGGCAGAAATATGGAAAAGCATTAGCGGATGATTTTAGGAATAGAGTAACTTGATGTTGGTTCTCAACATCAATAAGACCACGGAGCTTATAGTGGACTATAGAAGGAACAGATCAGACACTCAGCCCTTGCTTATCAAGGGAGACTGAGGGGAGCAAGTGGCCAGTTTTAAATTTCTGGGTGTTACCCTAAAAGAGGACCTGACCTGGGGGTGCTCACATTGCAGCCCTGGTCAAAAGGGCCCAGCAGAGATTAGACTACCTGAGGCTTCTCAGGAAAGAACAACTGGATGGAAAACTGCTGGAGACCTTCTACCGCTGCACCATAGAGAGTATTTTAACTTACTGCACCTCTGTATGGTTTGCCATTTGCACAGATGCAGATAGGATGGCACTCCAGAGGGTTAACGTCATTGCTCAGAGGATCCTGGGTTGCCCTCTCCCCTCTTTGGAAGAGTTTTATAGCTCCCACTGCCTTAAGGAAGTTCAAAACATTCTCAAAGATCCATCTCATCCTGGGCAGGCCCTTTTTTGGAACTATTACCATCTGGCAGCCGGTACAGGATAATAATAAAAACAAGGACAAATAGGCTGAAAAACAGCTTCTATCCCAGGACAGTAGCTCTTTTGAATTCTGCTGTATAGTGCAGTGTTGGTGTGGTGTTGGGGGTTTCTGGTTCAATGTGTGAAGGATGTGTGTTTGTGTTTATTTTCATGGTCACGATGTGCACTGAAGATGGTGTTTGATTTCGTTGTACGAGGTGCAATGACAATAAAGTAAACTAAACTAAACTAGTTCCACTGATTAATCGTTTTCACTGGCAGGAAATTCCTCCTTAATGCCACGTTGCTTCTCTCTCCGTGATTCCTTTCCATCCATTGCTTCCTGTCAATTGTAATCAAGGACTATGTGTAAACCGCCAAGAGTTACGTAAACAGTGACGTTGGCAGGGTATAAATTTGACTAATAATAAGCAAATCAATCATGAGTGGATACAGCCAATAAAAATGAATACTACCTGCAGCCTTCCAATATTTGAGGGGCTGCCACAGAGAGGGGGGAGTGGGGTTTCAAGCCATTCTCCAAACCATCCGAAGGCCAGACAAGGAACAATGGATGGAAACTGAACAAGGAGAGAGATTCAACCTGGAAATAAGGAGAAACTTTCTGACCGTGAGAACAATCAACCGATGGAACAGAAGTTGCCTTCGGGAGTTGTGGGAGCGCCATCACTGGAAGCTTTCAAGAAGAGACTGGACTGTCGTCTGTCAGAAATGGTATAGGGCCTGCATGGGCAGGGGGTTGGACTAGATGACCTACAAGGTCCCTTCCAACTCTGTTATTCTGCTCCTAAAATTCTTTCAGCATGACTTAGATTCAAGCTTCACGCACTGCAAAATAGTTTTTGAAACTATTGAATAGAATAGATACTGGAATGAAGAATAGAATAGAATAGAATAGAATAGAATAGAATAGAATAGAATAGAGTAGAGTAGAGTAGAGTAGAGTAGAGTAGAGTAGAGTAGAGTAGAGTAGAATAGAATCTGGAATTAAGAATAGAATAGAATAGAATAGAATAGAATAGAATAGAATAGAATAGAATAGAATCTGGAATTAAGAGTAGAAGTAGAATAGAATAGAATAGAATAGAATAGAATAGAATAGAATAGAATAGAATAGAATCTGGAATTTAAGAGTAGAATAGAATAGAATAGAATAGAATAGAATAGAATAGAATAGAATAGAATAGAATAGAATAGAATAGAATCTGGAATTAAGAGTAGAGTAGAGTAGAGTAGAGTAGAGTAGAGTAGAGTAGAGTAGAGTAGAATAGGTACAGGGGGAGGAGATGAGGGAAAGGAAGGGAAGGGAAGAGATTCTTAGAATAATACAATTGGAAGGGACCTTGGAGGTCTTCTAGTCCAACCCCCTGCTTAAGCAGGAAACAAACCTATGGCACCCATGCCAGAGGTGGCACGCAAAAGCCCTCTCTGTGGGCATGCACACCATCACCAGCTCCTCTTCCTGGTTCCATCACACGCTGGCTAACTTGCCCTCTTCTGGGTTCCAGCACTCTGGCACGTGCGCATGCTCCAATTTCGGCACTCTGTCACGGCCCTATACCATTTCAGACAAACGGTCATCCAATCTCTTCTTTAAAAACTTCCAGTGTTGGAGCATTCCCAACTTCTGACGGCAAGCTGTCCCATTGATGAGTTGTTCTCACGGTCAGGAAATTTCCGCTGAATTCCAGGTTGCTTCTCTCCTTGATTAGTTTCCACCCATCGTTTTTAAGTTGACCCCCTCCTCTTCTTTGTGAGAAGAACAATAGAGAAATAGAAAGTCCGAACACCCAAACCATAGAATTACAAGCCAGAGGATGCTGGGCCTACGTATGTGCTCAGGATGCTGACATTAATAATTGCATTGTGTCTGATCCGCAGGAAAAAAAACACGATGGGATTTTCAGAAATGTGGAGGCACCTACCTTGGCTTTGTTGATCGTGCAATGGAGTGCATTGTTTTCCTGATCGTACAGCAAGCTGAAATCCAGCGTCCCCAGCGCAGCTGGAAAAGAGGAACACAGGGTACATTGAAGGAGAATCCTTTTGTTTCCTCTTAAAATATAAACGAGGGGTTGCCAAAAAAATCTAATTGTAAAATTTGTGCAAAAGCAAGATCGGGTCACATTGCAGGAGAAAGGTGGAGATTTAGCTCTGAAACGTTGACTGTCTTTGAAACTGGAGGCTCCATTTGGCAAAGTGGCATGCCATTGCCCTCGTCCTAGGCCTGAGAGAAAGCGACTGGCCCAAAGTCACCAGTTACTTACTAGAACTTCCAGTGTCTCAGTTTCTAGCCTGCTAAATTAACCCCCTGCTATCAACAACGTAATGGAGCAGTCTATGGAGATTCTTGGTCATCCAGGTCATGGCTGTCCCCAAAGTACTTTTGAAAGAGGCAACTGGACTTTTGTTTTTCTTTGAAGACTTTTTGCTTCTCATCCGAGAAGCTTCTTCAGTTTTGACTGGATGGTGGGGCATGGAAGGATTTATACTCCTTGCAGACAGCTGGTCATTTGCATCCTTTTAGAGGGTCGCTGAGGCCACTTGGAGGTTTATCTCTATCCTCAGGGTCACCCGAGTGTTGCAAATGGGTGTGGAGCCTTCTACAACACAGTCCTTTCAGCAGTTCCAAGAAGGCTTCACACCCATTTGCGCCACTCAGATGACCCTAAGGATAGAGTGCTGACCAGTCTAAGCGACCAGTCATAAATCGAGGACTATCTGTAGTTGTAGCCATTATTTTGATTTTATTTTATTTTTATTTTTTTAACCTTCCTGCAGGCAACCTTGCAATTATCCCAAAAGAGAACAGTGGGGCGGCTAAATATATCATAAACCTAATGCACGAAGATGGTTTATTTATTCATTTATCTCTCTATTGGATTCTTAGCCCGATGCGAGGAGAAAGAGGCTCCAGGAAGGTCCCTAATTAAAGCAAAACAACGACACAGTAATGAGAAATGAAAAATATAAAGAGAAACACCAAAACAAACAGATAACCTGGAACGGTATCTGCTGTCAGGGGTTGGACTACGTCCCTTCCAACACAGTTATTCTGTCAACACTCTCCAGAAAAACTGCATTTTGAGAAAGCAGACAAAATCAGGCCCAATTAAATATCTTAGGACAGGACAGGGAGACTGTACAGGTAATCCTTGACTTACAACCATTCGTTTAGTGACTGTTCAAAGTTGCAACGGCATTGAAAAAAAGTGAGTTATGATTGGTTTTTAGGATGGTCACTGCAGCATCCCCATGGTCGTGGTCAAAATTCTGATGGTTGGCAACTGGCATGCACTTATGACAGTTGCGTTAACTCGTAAAGTTTGTGAGGAGGAAAATAAGGGGGGGGGAATTGTGCCTCTGCCTACGAGCATCCATCAGTATTCATCTGGCTAGTGTCCTGTCAGATACATCAGAGAGTTGAGGGCTGTTTGGAAACCGAAAGAGTATTTACTGTGTGAGCAAGGAGACAGCAAGGAGCCTGGGCGTGACTTAGCTCAACTATTCTGTACTAAAGCTGCTTGGTGCTGTGAAACTGAAACTCCTCTCCTCTGCTTGTGTTTTGCATTTGGAAGAGATTTCTTTTCAGGTGGGGAAGGGGAGGAGAACTCTTCAGCATCAGAGTGTGATAATAATAATAATAATAATAATAATAATAATAATAATAATAATAATATAGGAAATACTAATGCTCTGGTGGCCATTTCACAAAATCCTTTCTTAGTGAGCACCTAGAAGCCAAGACGAACATACATGCCAAATTTCAAGTTTGTAGGCTTAACGGTTCTGGAGATTTTGTGATGATGGCAGATGAGATTCTGCTGAAACGTTGCTACAACTTTAAAAGCACAATTATAATGACGTGGGAAAATACCTGAACAAAGTTGAATACCATATGTCATTGTAGTTGTGCTTTTAAAAGTTGTAGCAACGTTTCGGCAGAATCTCATCTGCCATCATCAGGCTTCTGTATTGTGTTCGTCTGTGAGTCAGACCATATATATATATACATGGTATTCAGCTTTGTTCGGGTATATTCCCACGTCATTATAGTTGTGCTTTTAAAGTTGTAGCAACGTTTCGGCAAATCTCATCTGCCATCATCAGGCTTCTGTATTGTGTTCGTTGAATGCCATTCTGTTTGTTGAATGACATTCTGGCACAGCAGTAGGCTAGCCCCAAATTTAAAACTCAAATGGCTCTGAAAGTCTGACTCACAGACAAACACAATACAGAAGCTTGATGATGGCAGATGAGATTCTGCCGAAACATTGCTACAACTTTAAAAGCACAACTACAATGATGTGGGAAAATACCCGAACAAAGCTGAATAACATACATATAAATACCCACAAAAACTTAATAAAACAAACATATATATATATATAATATATATATACATACACACACACACACATACACACACACACACACACACATATATATATTTGTATCTATAAGAAGGAAAGTTGCAAATCTTCCTTTTTTATATATATTTATCCTTTCCCTATCCTTTCTTTCTTTTCCCCTCTTTCGTCTCTTTTAATTCCTTTCCTTCCACCCTTTTATTTTTCTTTTGGCTATTTTCAATTCGACCTTTTTTTAAAAATAATAATAATAACAACAATAACCAAGTTGTTGGTTTAAAGAAATCCAGCAAACAACTATCGGAGCCTCCAGAAAAAAACGGGCCATCGTTTTATCAAGTCCAGTTCTGGCAGGGCCCAATTGCAGGCAGACATACCCCTGCGCCCCCACCCACCTGCTGCAATTCCCCCTGGCCCATCCTCTCCTTAAAACAGACCAGCATTGCCCTTGATTGTCTCCGCTGGGGTTAATTTTGCCCAAAGTAGCTAAGCCATAGCATGAGGGCTGGCTCGGAGCAGTGATGGATGGATGGCTGTGAGTTCCCAGTCCTGATACTGGAGTCACCTTGGACCTTCCAGCTGTTCGCTGGATCAGAAGAGAGCAGAATTACCGACCTCCACTTGCAAAATCAGAAGAGGGAGAGAAAGAGGAAAGGAGGGAGGGAGAGAGAGAGAGAGAGAGAGAGAGAGAGAATTTAAATTGCCTGAGAATTTCATGTCACGTAATCTGGGCTGGGCTGGGCTGGGCTTGTTGTTATTTTTAGGCCAAGAAACGAGGTGAAATGGAGGGTTGAAATTATTTCAAAGGAACCAGAAATTTGTTAGATGAGTTTTGTCCCGTTTTACGACTTTCCTCACTGCGTGGCTGCCATTCTTAAATTAGTAACACAGTCGTTAAGTGAACCTGGTTTCCTCATTGGCTTTGCTTGTCAGAAGGTCGCAAAAGGGGGTTCTGGTGTGGACTGCCGGACGCCAGCACCTCCAGCAGCAGAATTGGAGGAGGAGGAGGAAGAGGAAGTAGAGCTGGCAGAAAGAAATGGAAGTGGAGCCTGGGCTGTCTGTCAGCCCTCAGGTGGAGAGTCCACAGCCCCCAGGTCTGGAGGTGGCTGATGAGGAAGAGGAGGAACAGCTGGGTCCAGTGTCCGATCCATGGATGTGCAGAAGGCAGAGGAGAGGAGAGCAGTGGAAATCTATGGGCCGGACCTTGGGACGGAATAGCCGCCGCTGCTAGCGAAGCCCCACCCTAGCTCTGGGGATAAAAGGCAGGGGGCGGAGATGAATAGATGTGACAGGCAACTATTCCTCTCCCTGCCGGATGGACTTGTTAGCCTGCGGTGGGAGAAAAATATTTTTGGCGGGGCTATTGGCGCTCCTAATAAAGGAATCTTTGAGTTAACTTCAGAAGACTTGTCGTGTTTGGGGAGGTGGGTCAGAACAGGATCATAGCACTTGGGGACACTGCAACCGTCATAAATTTCTTCTGCAGCCGGCAAGGCTTTCCTGAAGGCCTCTGGAGCTGATAACAAAGCTCTGGATCGATCCTGAGCTCTGTTATCGGCTCCAGAGGCCTTCAAGAAAGCCTTGCCGGCCGAGAAGAAGTTCCTGAAGGCCTCTGACCGCGAAAAGGAGGCCGGGGGAGATGCACGCAAGTGAGGTTAGCAATGGATGACAATCTCCCGAAAATAAGACCTGGTGCCTTTTTTGGTAGCAAAAATATATATATAAGACAGGGTCTTATTTGGGGGGAACCATGGGCATATATTATTTTGCTTTTATTTATTCCATTTTGATAGCCGCCGGTCTCAACCAAGGACTCTGGGATGCCACACAAACATCTATACAACTATTACATATTTATGAAAAGAGCTTACATTTCATATCTTGGGGAAAATAGCTTGAAGGAACGACTGGCAAAATTGGAAACGAAAGTGTTTGTGGAAATGAGGGCCGCAGGGCAGAGATGTTGAAGGGTGAACATCGGAACACAATTTGCGATTTTGATGAGCCGCGAAAAAGGAAAAAGGAAAAAACCGACCGTCGGTTCCTTGACTTAATAGAAGAGAATCGCTCTGCTTGGCTGACTTTCCCCAATACAGGCTGAATAGAAAAAGAAACAATTTTTTTTCCGCATTTAACCCAGGGAAATTCAAGCTGTAAAAGAGACTGAGGAAACGGCAAATAAATTGGAATTTCAGCAGGTGTATTCGAAATATCAAAAATGGCACTGCAGCTCTGTTCACACGCACAAACATATATATGTTGTGGCCCGCCAGCGGCCAGCAGAGCTGGCAGCAGAATCAGTGAGGAGGTTGGGGAGGAACCTGGGCCAGTCCTGGAGTCTGGGAAAGGCTCTGACGAGGGCTCTGCATCAGAGGCAGGGATGGGGCCGGGGCCGTCTGACAGTTACCAGCTGCCTTTGGAGTCAGAGATCAGTGAGGCAGAAGAACAGCTGGAGCCTGTTCCCAGAGTGCACATGCGCAGAGCCGCCAGGAGAAGAGAACAGTTAAGGAACAAGGGCTGACTCGGGAGGAAAGGCACAGGTGGATGGTGAACGGGCTCTCCCATAGGGAACAAAGAGGAACGAAAGGGGAGTGGGGTTTTGCAGGAGACAATTAGTTCAATTCATTAAGAGTGAAGATCAGTTCCTGACTTCTTGCCAACTATTGTCTGCTACAGAATGGCGTTTGGAAGATATCGGTCTGGCAACTCTCCAAGCCTGATAAATTGCAACGAAATTTCATTTTAACGTATGCCAATTAGGGTACAAAGGGACAATAAAGTCTATCCATCCATCCATCCATCCCTATCTGCCTGTCTGTTGTCTATCTATCTATCTATCTATCTATCTATCTATCTATCCATCCATCCGCCCACTCACCCATTCATCCATCCATCCATCCATCCATCCATTCCTATCTGTCTGTTTGTGTGTTATCTATCTATCTATCTATCTATCTATCTATCTATCTATCTATCTATCTATCCATCCACCCATCCATCCATCAGTGCATATCTATCTGTCTGTCTGTTAATCTATCTATCTATTTATCTATCTATCTATCTATCTATCTAGATTGTTAGTTATATTTTGTCATTTTTATGCAGTATATATTGGAGGTGATTTGAGAGCTGTATGCAACAAAAGTTATTCCAAGTTCTACATCTAAGTCTAAGTGAAAAATGTACCGAAAGATATTCTCCTCTTTGAATAAAACCATCAATGTAACCGTTTTTGCTATATCCTCCTTGCTGTGTTGATAATATGTATTTCTAGTTGAATACTTAATCATGTTTAGCAATCACCACCATTTATATTAACAAGGTTTACTATATGGGTAGTCCCCAACTTATGATCCCAGGGTCTCGTGATCCCCTTTTGCGACCTTTTGACAAGCAAAGTCAATGAGGAAGCCCGATTCACTTAACGACAATGTGAATAACTGAAAAACTGCAGTGATTCACTTAACAACCCTGGCAAGAAAGGCCGTAAAAATGGGGCAAAACTAACTTCACCAATTTTTCACTCAGCCACATACATGCTGGGCTCCACTGTGGTCGTATGTCGAGGACTCCCTTTATTCTTTCCATTGCTTTGACCTTACAGAGGCAAAATATTCTTTTTTGCTAATCCGTTTTAAAACACTCATACTTTCCTTTAAAATATTAACAGCAGCTAGAATGGTATTTGCTCAAAATTGGGAAAGCGAAGAAATTCCTACTGATGAAAATGTGATCAGAAAAATATTAGAACGTGCAGAAATGAATAGATGAACACTTGCAATTAAAGAGAAGGAGCAAACCGAATATTATAAGATGGGAACTATTTTATCGATGGCTAGAGAAAAAATATGAAAGCTAGAAAACATTTGCTAGACCAATACTCAAATACAGCTCATCAGTCTGGAACCCACATTACGTATCTGATATTAACACAGTTGAGAAAGTCCAGAAATATTTCACAAGAAGAATTCTCCACTCCTCTACTCGTTGCAGAATACCTTATGCCACCAGACTTGAAATTCTAGACCTAGAAAACCTAGAACTATGCCGCCTTCAGTCCAATCTAAGTATAGTACATAAAAACATACATTGCAATGTCCTACCTGTCAATGAATACTTCAGCTTCAACCATAACAATACAAGAGCATACGATAGATACAAACTGAAGGTTAATTGCACCAAACTTGATTGCAGGAAATACGACTTCAGCAACAGAGTGGTCAATGCCTGGAATACTCTACCTGACTCTGTGGTTTCTTCGCCAAACCCCAAAAATTTTAACCTTAGACTGTCTACTATTGACCTCACCCCTTTCCTAAGAGGTCTGTAGGGGGCGTGCATAAGCGCACCAGTGTGCCTACCATCCCTGTCCTATTGTTTCTTTTTATTTTTCTTATATGTACCCATTTCATGTATTCATAACTATGTTTATACTTATACCTGTTATCTTATAATCGCTTGACAAAATAAATAAATAAAATAAATACATAGAAATCTATATATAGAAAAGCGAAAGACCACTCACGCATCATCACAAAATCTCCAGAACCGTAAAGCCTACAAACTTGAAGTTTGGCACCTATGTTCTTCTTGGCTTCTAGGGGCTCGCTAAGAAAGGATTTTTCCAAATGACCATCAGAGCATTTAGAGTATTTCCTATATGATTATTATAAACACGCTCTGATGCTAAGGAGTTCTACTCTCCCTCCCCACCTGAAAAGAAATCTCTTCCAAATGCAAAACACAAGCAGAGGAGTTTCAGTTTCACTTTCACAGCAGCAACCAGCTTTAGTACAGAACAGTTGAGCTAAGCCATAGCCAGGCTCCTCGCTGTCTCCTTCTTGCTCACCTAGCAAATACTGTTTTGGTTTCCAAACAGCCCTCAACTCTCTCACACACTGACAGGAGGATGCTGGATGCTGGTAGGCAGAGTTAGAATCCCCCCCTCTTATTTTGCTCCCCCAAAACTAAGCCTGATCACATAGTTTCGTAGCAGAGCACAAGTATCCAGCTAGTAGGAAACAGATTAGTGAAATATAGAAAAGAGGTTTATAGAATTAAACGTGCTAAGAAGAGGAGTGTTATGGTAATAGAGATATTATGTATATTAATAAGATAAGAATAGAGAATTAATATCAAAGTAATGAACACTGATGTACATTTTAACTGTTATTGCACAAGATATTTGTACCCAGGCGACACACCGAGATGAATGGAAGATGGATTGTATGTACCTT
Source organism: Pseudonaja textilis (assembly GCF_049901715.1). Lineage (NCBI taxonomy): Eukaryota > Metazoa > Chordata > Lepidosauria > Squamata > Elapidae > Pseudonaja > Pseudonaja textilis. The sequence continues at coordinate 4,779,670 of NC_141990.1, read as the reverse complement.
AAATAAAATTTTAAAAATTTACAAAAAACAAAACAAAACATGCAAGGCAGTGTGAAAAATAAATTTTTTTTCAGTGCCGTTGCAACTTCAAACCATCACTAAGCAGACGGCCGTAAGTCGAGGACAACCTGCATAGCTGCAATACGCAGGAAATCTCACCCCGGGCAAAGCTGGCTCGTCTCCCGCCGCAGGCGCTTAGCACAAACCGCCGTCCCTTTGCAATCTCGCCCCCCTTCCTCCGCAAACCTTCTGCTGTGCTTCACGCTTCACATTAATTCTCCCATCAGCCTTTTAATTAAAACCCCCGAGATTGGAAAATAAACCCCGTCCGTGTGTGTGTGTGTGTGTGTGTGTGTGTGTGTGTTTTAAAGAAATAAAAATGAAATCAACAAATCTGCTCCTCCAGATGCCTCAGAGCCAGAGCAGCAATCCCAGAATGGACCCTGGACACCGTTTATTATTAATGTTTTTTTCTTTTTAATTTATTAGTGTGTGTGTGTGGGGGGGGAATAATAATAAAAGTGGAAGAAAGGCTACTCGGCCGTACCAATTGCCTCCCAGGCAGGTTCTTATCTGCGTTTTTCGCAGCCACAATGAAGAGATTCTCAGAAATGTGAAATTTATTTATAAAGTCTGAGCTGTGGCCATTGTTCTCCTCCTCCTGCCCCCAGCAAATACCACTCCCTTCTAACCCTGATGATGTTACCCAGTTGGGTCATGAAACGGCTGCAAGAAAACCACCAAACTCAGAAAGTACCAAGGACCCCACAATTGTCATCCTTCTCCTCTGCTTCCTCCTCCTCCTCCTCCTCCTCCTCCTTCCCCCCTCCTCTCTGCAACCCTGCCACTCTCTTCTAGCCCTGATGATGTTACCTACTTGGGTCATCAAATGTCTACAAGAAACCACCAAACTCAGAGAGCACCAAGGACCCCACATTTTTCCTCTTCCACTTTTTCCTCCTCTCCACAAACCCCTCAAACAGATCAAACAGACAATCAGAGTTGGAAGGGACCTTGTAGGTCATTTAGTCCAAGCGGGAGAACCTACACCATTTCTGACAAAATGGCAGTCCAATCTCTTCTTGAAAGCCTCCAGTGATGAAGCTCCCACAACTTCTGAAGGCAACTTCTGTTCCATTCGTTGATTGTTCTCACTGTCAGAAAGTTTCTCCTTATTTCTAGATTGAATCTCTCCTTGTTCAGTTTCCATCCATTGTTCCTTGTCTGGCCTTCAGGGGCTTTAGAAAATAGCTTGACCCCTTCCTCCTCCCTGTGGCAGCCCCTTAAATATTGGAAGACCGCTATCATGTCTACCCTGGTCCTTCTCTTTACTAGACTAGCCAAGCCCAGTTCCTGCAACCATTCGTTGTATGTTTTAGCCTCCAGTCCCCTAATCATCCTTGTTGCCCTCTGCCTTACAGAACTGATAGTGTTACCTAGTTGGGTAATGGAATGTCTGCAAGAAAACCACCAAATTTAGGACCCCACAAGTTCAACTCTACACGTATTCCAAAGAGCTGCAACTATTCTCTTCTATCAGTATATGTACTCATGCACACAGACGCCTCTCTCAATCAAGCTATCACCTCCAAATCCTCTTTATCCATGGAAAAAACTGGGCAGAGCTGGTCTGAAACATCAAAAGGAAAAGTTGGAATTCCAATCCATTTGGAGGTCATTGCCAAATTGCAAAGAAAATTTGGATTGCTTTTTTTTTAAAAAAATTCCAGCTTTATTGGCCAGGTCTGTGGGTAAAAAACAGTGAGGACTAGAAGCATGGAAAATCCTATTTTGTAATGCGTTGCACAATGGGAGTTGAGTAACACCCAGGCCAAGTTAATCCTGCCTGAATGCACTCAGAACAGGATTTCCCAACTTTTGGCAACTTTAAGATGGGTGGACTTCAACTCCCAGAATTCCTCAGCCAGCATACTTTAAGATGGGTGGACTTCAACTCCCAGAATTCCTCAGCCAGCATGCTTTAAGATGGGTGGACTTCCACTCCCAGAATTCCCTAGCCAGCATGCTTTAAGATGGGTGGACTTCCACTCCCAGAATCCCCCAGCCAGCATGCTTTAAGATGGGGGGACTTCCACTCCCAGAATCCCCCAGCCAGCATGCTTTAAGATGGGGGGACTTCAACTCCCAGAATTCCTCAGCCAGCCTGCTTTAAGATGGGTGGACTTCAACTCCCAGAATTCCTCAGCCAACCTACTGACTAGAGAATTCTGGGAGTTGAAATCCCCCCATCTTAAAGCTGCGGAGGCTGTTAAACATGAATTTAATTTTACTAGATCTCATTGTTAGAATGCAAAGAGATTCTTAATGAATGCATTCGGTATCAAAGGTTTGGCCTAAATAAATACTAATTTTTCTTTTTCTGCCTTTGTCTTTGTTTGATCCTTTTGGTGGGAATATTTCTGCCCTCACCAGCACACTTCAATGCAAATGTAAATACACAAACGCACACACAAACACACACACACACACCGCCAGCCGTTTCTCTTCAAAACAAAAAACCTTGAAACTTCTAACAATGCAAAGGGGACTCTTTAATGATTCCTCATGCCAGAGGCGGTGTTTTTAATTATAATCACAAATATCTGTTTGATTTACATTTCTCTGTTATTGCCTTGTTTCTCCACGCATCGGTGAGATATTTTTCTTTTTTTGAATTTTGAGACGCACCGATAAAAAATTTTTTTTCCAGCCTGGTTCTGAAACCGTCTTGTCTACTTTATTGCATTTCTTTATTTAATCAATTTGTATAGCGTCTTGCCAACAGCGACTCTGTGCAGTGGAAACTACTAAAAAAGAAAGCACAATGCAACCAGAGGAAGACCCCCCACAATAGAAGAGAAGTTGTGTAGTTCAGAATTGGACAACCTGTACTGTGTATTCTTGACCTTTGTGGAAACTGGGCATGTGGTACAGTGCCACGGGTAGACTGCTCCCGGTTCACCCTGGTTTGACCGATCTGGTAGTTAATTTTATGTCTGGTTCAGAGAAACGGCGAACCCCACCCGTGCCTGGCCTCGCCCACCCCACACTGGTCCTCCCAGAAATCCCCATGCAGCCCATTTTGGATCCCAGTCAAGTGCAGGGCCCATGCGGAAGTTCGGGGGAGGATTAAAAGAATGGGCCTCCTGGAGGCTCCAAAGGCCAGAAATGGGCCCATTTCCAGCCTCCAGAGGGCCTCCAGAGCCCGTGGAGGCCATTTTCTCTATCCTGGAGGCTCGAGGAAAGCCTCCGGAGCCTGGGAAGGCAAAAAACAGGCCTTCCAGAAGTTTGGGAAGGCTGGAAATGGGCCCGTTTCCAGCCTCCAGCAGGCCTCCAGAGCCTGGGGAGGCTGTTTTCGCCTTCTCAGAGAATCGAGGAAAGGCTCCGGAGCCCGGGGAGAGCGAAAAAAAAGGCCTTCTGGAAATTCGGGAAGTCCGGAAATGGGTCCATTTCTGGCATCCAGCGGGCCTCCGGAGCCTAGGGAGGCCATTTTCGCCCTCCCGGAGGCTTAAAGAAAGCCCCTGGAGCCCAAGGAGGGCGAAAAACAGGCCTCCTGGAAGTTCGGGAAGGCCGGAAATGGGCCTGTTTCCAGTCTCCAGAGGGCCATTTTTGCCCTCCTGGAGGCTCAAGAAAGCCTCCGGAGTCTGGGGAGGGTGTAAACGCCCCTCCCCACCATTATGGTACAGGAGGCCAACTAGGCCTCGCCTACCCAGTAACCAGGCAGAGAACCGGTTGCTAAATTTTTTGAAGCCCACCCTCTGGTAATGGCCCCAAAGCCTGAACACCCCTTCATTTTGCCAACACTACCCTTTCTCTAATTCCCCTTTTCTCTTGCTTAATTATAAACAATTATTTAAAAAAAACACCACACCCTTTACAGTTAGTTCTCCGCTTACAGCATACTCATTTAGTGACTGTGCCAAGTTACAACGGCACTGAAAAAAAGAGACTTACGACCATTTTTCACACCTACAACTGTTGATCAAAATTCAGACGTTTGTCAACCGACTCGTATTCATGACGGTGACAGCATCCCAGGGTTGATGGGATCCCCTTTTGCGACCTTCTGACCAGCAAAGGCAACGGGGAAGCCAGATTCACTTAATGACCGCCTGACTAACTTAACCAAGTCGGCAATTCACTGAACAATTGTGGCAAGCAAAGTCGTAAAACGGGGCAAATTTCACTCAAGAAGCATTTCACTTAGCGGCAGGGATTTTGGGTTCCACTGTGGCCGTAAGTCGAGGACTACCTGCCTAATTGCTCTCAGCTGCTTCTCTGACGATTATTCCTGTTTTCATTTGCAGTGTGTGGTGCTATATTTTTTTTAACAAAAGAAAAAACTTTTGTAACTGATCTATTTTTAAGCTCTCCAGCTAATTTATTGAAATTCGTTATTCCTTTTTTTTCTGGCGGGCTGGTGAAAGGGGATTTTTCTTTCTTTCTTTCTGATTGATAAGCAGGACAGACAATAGTTTATAATGCAAAAATAGAAACAGAATAGAATAATTGTTCTCACTGTCAGAAAATTCCTCCTTATTTCCAGGTTGAATCTCTCCTTGTTCAATTTCTATCCATTATTCCTTCTCTGGTCCTCTGGTGCTTTGGAAAATAGCTTAACCTCTTCCTCCTCTCTGTGGCAGCCCCTCAAATATTGGAAGATGCTCTCCTGTCTCCCCTGGTCCTTCTCTTCACAAGGCATTCAAAAATGAGAGAGAGAGACAGAAACAAATAGATAGATAGATAGATAGATAGATAGATAGATAGATAGATAGATAGATAGATAGATAGGCAGGCAGGCAGGCAGACAGGCAGACAGAAAGACAGATAGATAGATAGATAGATATAGGTGGAACTAGACTAGAGAGATACAGAGAGAGATGATAGATGGATTGGATAGACATAGATAATAAGACACACACAAAAGATACAGATAGACAGACAGATGGACGGACGGACCGACGGACCGACGGATGGATCGACGGACAGACAGATAGATAGAGGGAGAAATCGATGGATGGATGGATAGATAGATAGATAGATAGATAACAGACAGACAGACAGATAAAGATAGGAATAGATATAGGTAGAACTAGACTAGAGAGATACAGAGAGAGATGATAGATGGATTGGATAGACATAGATAATAAGACACACACAAAAGATAGACAGACAGACAGATAGACGGATGGACAGACAGACAAACAGACAGATAGCGTGATAAATGGATGGATGGATAGATAGATAGACAGATAGATAGATAGACTCACAAATGCCACTCTGGCCAGCAAGCCAAAAAGTATTAAACAACTTTTAAAAGCCATTAAATATAAATATGACTGTCTCTTCTTTTTTACAGCGCTGGCAAAGATTACGGCTCTTTCCAACAAACATTGGTTAAGCCTCCATCCTTAACCTGCTTTCAAGGACATGTGTTTTCCTCACCACCTTTTAAAACATCGTTCCAAAATGTTTTTTTTTTTTTAGAAAAAAAACAAGAAAAAGATTGCATGAGTGATTTTTTTAAAATTTAATTTAATTTTTTTTTGTCCCTTGCAAAACCACCTGTTGTGGGCTACGGATTTTTGGAGGAAAGAAACAGCAAAGACTTTAGGCTATGGTCTGAATTAGAAACAAGTAAGAGGATTTGCCTGGATCTCAAAAACAGCTGCTCAGTTCATCTACGGGTTTTATCTGAGGCCACCACTGAAAAGATGACAAGCCGAATTTGAAGAGCCTTGCCAAATCTCTTTAAGGCCAGCATTCTCGCCAAGGCACCCTGCTTTCAAACGTGCCCGTTTTGGCAGCGTGTTTGAGGCTGCCAAAAAGAAAGCCAACGCAGTTCTAGGTTGCATTAACAGAGGGGTAGAATCAAGATCAGGTGAAGCGTTAATACCACTTTATAAGGCCTTGGTAAGGCCACCCTTGGAATACTGTGCCCAATTTTGCTCGCCACAATCTAAAAAAAGATGTTGAGACTCTGGAAAGAGTGCAGAGAAGAGCCACAAAGAGGATTAGGGGACTGGAGGTGAAAACCAGAAACCAGATTCACTTAACAATCGTCTTGCTAACTTAACCGCAGTGATTCACCTAAACACCCGTCGCAAGAAAGGTCGTAAGATGAGGCACAACTCAGTTCACAAATGTCTCGCCTTAGCAACAGAAATGTTGGGCTCTCTTGTGGTTGTAAATCGAGGACTGCCTATATTTATTTTTCGACCTTTTTGGCAACAGCCTGCAACAGACTTTTCGCTTCTCACCCAAGAAGCTTCTTCAAGCTTTGACTGGATGGTGGGGAAGAATTTATATTCATTGCAGGCAGCTGGTCATTTGCACCCTTTTTAGAGGGTTGTTGAGGCCACTTGGAGCTTTGTCTCTGCCGTCAGCATCATCTGAGTAGTGCAAATGGGTGTAAAGCCTTCTATGACACACTCCTTTCAGTAGTTCCAAGAAGGCTCCCACACCCTGAGGACACAGATAAACCTCCAAGTGGCCTCGACGACTCTATAAAAGGATGCAAATGACCAGCTGGCCTGCACGGAATATAAATCCTTCCATTCCCCACCATCCAGTCAGAGTTGAAGAAGCTGCTTCTTGGATGAGAAGCAAAAAGTCTTCAAAGAAAAACCAGTAAATCCAGTTGCCTCATAAAAAGGAAAAGACAATCAGATCAAATCTTTATTGAGCTCATAGATCAGCGTATTGGATCTGGGGAATAAGATTTGGGGAATTTAATGCTCCTCCTGAGCGATCTCATATCTGATTTTTATTTATTTTTTTTGCCTCTGTTCTAGCTAGGTGATGGTTTCATCAGAAACGAAGCATTTCTCGATGTGGAATTTATAAAAGGAATTTATATTTTCCCCCCAGCTCACCCATCCCTTTATGTCTCCCGCAATTAGTCTGTTTGCTTTGCCTAGTTAAAGACAGCCTCTGCAAATTTTGGTCCGTCTGCCTTTTTTAAAAAAAGATTTAATTGCAACCCAGCCTCAGCACAAAGGATTCTGGAGGAACGAAAAAAGAATGTGGCTTGAATGACATTTAAAAACAAAATTCTAAAGATGAAAAGATGCTGCAAGAAGAAGTTCCCAGCTGAGGAAAGGAAAGGAAAACAAAACGGTTGCAGGATTTGGGTCTGGCTAGTCTAGAGAAGAGAAGGACTAGCGGTGGGGATATGATAGAAGCACTTCAATATTTGAGGGGCTGCCCCAAAGAAGAGGCAGCCCACTTATTCTCCAAAGCGCCAGAAGGCAGGACAAGAGGCAATGGATGGAATCTCATCAAGGGGAGAAACAGCCTAGAACTGAGGAATTTCCTGACAGTGAGAACAATTAACCAGTGGAACAACTTGCCACCAGAAGTCGTGGGTGCTCCAACACTGGAGGCTTTAAGAAGAGATTAGAATAGAATAGAATAGAATAGAATAGAATAGAATAGAATAGAATAGAAGAGAAGAGAAGAGAAGAGAAGAGAAGAGAAGAGAAGAGAAGAGAAGAGAAGAGAAGAGAACAGAACAGAACAGAACAGAACAGAATAGAATAGAATAGAATAGAATAGAATAGAATAGAATAGAATAGAATAGAATAGAATAGAAATTAGAACAGAACAAAACAGAACAGAACAGAATAGAATAGAATAGAATAGAGCTGGAAGGGACGTTGGAGGTCTTCTAGTCCAGCCTCCTGTTCAAGAAGGAGCCCCTATACTATTTCAGACAAGTGACTGTCCATTCTATTCTATTCTATTCTATTCTATTCTATTCTATTCTATTCTATTCTATTCCTATTCCTATTCCTATTCCTATTCCTATTCCTATTCTCATTTCCAGCTCTGCAAAATCTCTCCACGTGCCGATCGGAGGCTCTTTTGTTGTTAAGCTGAAATTGTTCCCATCGGAGTCCTGCCAGTGTGAAAAAGGATCAATAGACAAGCTCATAGCCAGGGGAAAAAAAAGAAGTTGTCAAAAATTCCAGGGTAGCTGATGCAGAGAAACTCCTAACGGTGCACCCTGCTGTCGCCTGGCAGGTTAAAAGTTGATTTTTCACACTCTTTTATAAAAAAACAACAACAACAACCCTCAGATTTCCAACCGCACGGATCACACTTAGCTAACCGGCTGCAATCTTGCCCTACTTATGATACTTTTCCCCAGCCTGAGTGGGGGAGCAGGGAATAGTGGGGAGGGTGGCATTCTGGCCCAGGAGGATGGGAATTGTAGTTCGCATCTCTGAAAAAGCATCGGCGGAAGTCAGTTTGGGAGGTGCAGGTATGTCCTCGGCCACAATTCAAGCCCAACGCTTATGTTGCTAAACGAGAAGTTGGTCTGGTAAAATGCTTTGCCCCATTTTGCGAAGCTTTCTTGCCACCGCCGTTAAGTGAATCACCGCAGTTGTTCGATGAGTAACGTGTCAGGATTCCGGCAGTGACCCCCCAATTAAATCACCAGTCTCCAGCCAAACGTCCAAAACTTCTGAAGGATTTATTGGGAGTTAACATGTCCGGCACTGCCTGGGTGTAGCCGACTCTGAGACACATCATTCATTGTCACCTTTGACCCTGGTTTTTCCCCCACCCCCACAGTCCGTGTTGGCGAATCTATGGCACATGTGTCAATAGTGGCACGCAGAGCCACTTCAGCCGGGCGTGCGAGAGGTCACCCGGAAGAGCCCCACTGTGTATACATGTGCGTACCACCGCCTGATAGCTGATAGTTGGGTATTTGGCGCGCATGCACAGAGTGAGGAGATGCGCACACATGCAGAGATGCGCAGCACATGCGGAAGTGGTCAGTCATGCCCCTGGTGGAGACTGACTCTGAGGAAGAGGAGGAACAGCCGACAGGGAGCGGAAGTGTGGCTCCAGAGGTGGTGGAGGACTCTGGGGAAGGGCAGAGGCCGGCTGGGCCATCACAGGAGGACCCAGGCCCATCCCCTCTCTATCCTAGGGCACGCAGGGAGGAGAGGATCAGGGTAAAATGTGGTCTACTTGGGAGGAAAGGGCCTTGATCCTCTTCATGGGTTGCAGGTGTGAGATTTGTACGAGAGTTTGGACCTGTGTGCTAACAGATGCTGGAGACAAATTAATGTTTTATTCCTAAAGAAGGTTTATCTTGGCTGGCGTTCTTCCAACGGTCCGTCCCTGGTTATCTTCCTGGAAGTTGGCAAATATTTATCCTGGCCTGTCAAGGCACTTTATTCAGTGCGGTTTGGTTTTTGCTTCGTTATCGGCTCTTTGAATGTGAACTGTATTTCTTGCCTTTGAAATGTTATTTTGAAAATAGTTTATTCCTCCACTGTGAACAACTAAACAGCGAAGCCAAGTTGAAGGCATTATTAAAGGACTTTTAGTTACGTTTTGGTTTTCGTTCTATTTCTCAGATACTCTGGGTCATCACATGGCCATGCGTGCATGAGCAGGGGCGTGTGGGGGAATGACCAGCACGCATTGCCTTCTGGGTGCTGGCGTGTAAGCACGTGCACACAAGCGCGCACACAATTTTCAGCACATGAGCCGAAAAAGGTTAACCACCAGTGCCCTGGGTGTATCGTAATTCATATTCTCCAATGGGACACCTCCATAGCCCAGAGTCATCAATCATGCTCTCCCAGGTAGAATTTTGTGTGACAGAAACTTCGGTCACCTAGTTACTATCTTTGAAAACTATTTATGGAATGCACTTTCGGTTTGCAAGCTGCCACACTGCTTCCCCCTCCCTTTCTGTTGGCAACTCTAAATAAAGACCATAGAAATATTTTATGAGTTGACATAACGTGGTTAGTTAAGCTAATCTGGCTTCCCCGCGGATTTTGATTGTCCGAAGGTCGCAAAAGGAGATCTTCACGTGACCCCTGGATATTGCAACCATCATAAATATGAATCTGTTGCCAACTGTCTGAATTTTGTCCCCAGAATGGTGGGAAATCCTGCAATGGTCGTAAGTGTGAAAAACGGTCGTAAGTCATTCTTTTTCAGGGAGGTTGTAACTTTGAACGGTCTCTAAATGGATTGTCATAAAGTTGAGGACTGCCTGGTGTTTTGTTGTTGTTTTTTAAGTGCCAAGGATGTTGATGTGATCCAAAGTTTCTGTAGCAGCCGGGATCACAATCTTGGGAGGCTATTAAAAAAAGGGGGGGATCTAGAGGTCGGATTTGGATTGCAATTGGGGCAGAATCAAAGACTAGAGGGGGCCTTAAAGATCATCTAGTCCAGCCTAGAAGGAATCCATCTGCTACAGTGCCCACTATATTTAGGAGCGAGTTAACGGTTGCTCACAAGGTGAGGACAGTGATGGATTTGAAGAAAACTTGTATCCCTTATCCCAAACTTTGAAGAACTGCAGCCCCTTAGAGGTATCCATCAGTGTTTTTCAACCTGGGTAAGTTTGAGATGTATGGACTTCAGTTCCCAGAATTCCCCAGCCAGCAATTTAATGCTAGCTGGGGAATTCTGGGACTTGAAATCCACACCTCTTAAAGTTACCAAAGTTGCATAGGCTGAAAAACACTGACATTAAATGAATTTGTGCAACCTCCCTGCTACGAATAAAATTATTTCATCGCAGTTGTAATTGGGCAAGAAATAAATACAGTAATTGCTTTTAATCCGAACCTCTACCTATTTGTATAAGCCACCCCTGCAGGGAATCAAACCCCTAGATTGAAACATTTGAGCTATACAAGAAATTCTTAACCATTATAAATTCTCCAAACCACCTGAGACTCCACTAGCCTTGTACCAAAGGGTTTCCGGCTGGGAAGATTTGGCCTCAAAATGTCAACATCTCTCTATTTTTTTAAATATATAACTTTTAGTTGAAGGGTTTTTTTCTTTTTCTTTACAAGGTTTAAGGCTACAAAGAGAAAAGAGAAAAAAATCAGAGAAGATAGATTCTTGTGTATCTATACTTTCTGTGTGTGTGTGTGTATTGGTTGTTTTAATTGTGCATTTTAACTTTGTGCATTTTATATTTTTTATCATTTAAAATTATAGTTTGTATTCCACCCACCTTATGCTGTTTCATGTTCTGACCATCATAAATATTTTTTTTACTTTTTTGCTTTTTATTAATTTATGATATGATCATGACATACAAAAAGAACACAAGAGCAAATATTAGGGAAATTAGAAAAGGAAAAGGGGAAGTGAATAGTGGGCGAAAGCAAGCGGGGGAAAGAATTCTGACTCCTTTGGTGCAGTAAATAATCTACCCTCATTTTTTTTTTACTTTTTCATAATATTAGAAACGAGCCATTTCTATAACAACAAATCTATCTAATCAGTAAAACCCCAAATAAAGATTTCATAAAGAAATCCATCATAAATATTTGATTTGAGAAAAGAAAGTAAAGAAAGGAGGGAGGGAGGAAAGAGAAGGGAGGAAGGAAGGAGATGGGAATGAGAAGGAAGGAGGAGGGAAGGAGGAAGGAAGAAGAGAGGGAAGGAGGAAGGAGGAAAGGAGGAAGGAAGGAGATGGGATGAGAAGGAAGGAGAAGGGAGGAAAGGAGGAAGGAGGAAGGAGATGGGATTGAAAAGGAAGGAGGAGGGGGAAGGAGGGAAGAAAGGAGGGAAAGAAGGAAGGAGGGAAGGAGGGAAGAAGGAGGGAAGAAGGAAGGAAGGAGATGGGAATGAGAAGGAAGGAAGGAGGAGGGAAGGAGGAAGGAAGAAAGAGAGGGAAGAAGGAAGGAGGAAAGGAGAAAGGAAGGAGATGGGATGAGAAGGAAGGAGAAGGGAGGAAGGAGGGAAGAAGGAGGGAAGAAGGAAGGAAGGAGATGGGAATGAGAAGGAAAGAAGGAGGAGGGAAGGAGGAAGGAAGAAGAGAGGGAAGAAGGAAGGAGGAAAGGAGAAAGGAAGGAGATGGGAATGAGAAGGAAGGAAGAAGGAAGGAATTCAATCTCTCTGTCTCTCCTTCAATTTCTCTCTCTCTCTTTCCAATCTTTCTTTCTCTCTTCAAATCTCTTTCAATCTCTCTCTCTCTCTCTTTCAGTCTTTCTCTCTCTTTTTCAATCTCTCTCTCTCTTTGCATTCATATCTTTGTGCATTAAATGCCTCATTCCCAGCCAACGCCGCTCTACTTTTATTCTCAGAATCCTGTTTCCTATTTGATCTGCATCCTTTCATTTTCATCCAGCCACGTAGCTCTCTCTTCTTTGTTTTAAAAACAACAACAACAACAACCAAAGTTCTCTGTGTTGTAAACCCATCCGGTCCATGCTCAAAAAAGCCACAATGCTGCTGGCATTATCCCAAACCTTCCACCCGTGGCCTCCAAGCCATGTATTCTCCTCCACCCGTTTGCAAACCTTGGAAAAGAAGTATGCGCGTTCTGTACTCAAAGGACGCTCAATTTTTCATCCTTTCTTTCTACCCACCATGCCAGCCCCGTCTCTGCCAAGATGTTGGTGGCATCATTGTTCTCCATCCAAAATCCGACAATGAAAAGCTGTGGTGTGAAACTGCCAACTGGGCAAGCAATGTGGCACAAGGAATAAAGGAAGCGAAATCCGTTTCGTGCCACCTCCCTGATTGGAGAGCGCGCACACACACGCGCGCACACACACACACAAAAGAAACTGGATCTGAAAGATGGAAAATATATGGGGGGCACTTTGGTCTAGTGGTTAAGGCATCGTGCTGAAAAGCAGGAGACCGTGAGTTCAAGTCCCACCTTAGCCATGAAAACCCAGTAGGTGGTGGCTTTGGGCCAATCATGAGGAAACTGTGAGTTCTAGTCCTGCCATAAGCATGAAAGCCAGCTGGGTGTCTTTGGGCTAATCACCAGGAGATGGTGAGTTCTAGTTTCATCTCAGTCATAAAAGCTGACTAGGTGTTTTGGGGCCAATCACCAGGAGATGGTGAGTTCTAGTTTCATCTCAGTCATAAAAGCTGACTAGGTGTCTTTGGGCCAATCACCAGGAGACGGTGAATCATAGTTTCATCTCAGTCATAAAAACTGACTGGGTGACTTCGGGCCAATCACCAGGAGACGGTGAGTTCTAGTTTCATCTCAGTCATAAAAGCTGACTGAGTGTCTTTGGGCCAATCACCAAGGAGACGGTGAGTTCTAGTTTCATCTCAGTCATAAAAGCTGACTAGGTGTCTTTGGGCCAATCACCAGGAGACGGTGAGTTCTAGTTTCATCTCAGTCATAAAAGCTGACTAGGTGTCTTTGGGCCAATCACCAGGAGACGGTGAATTCTAGTTTCATCTCAGTCATAAAAGCTGACTAGGTGTCTTTGGGCCAATCACCAGGAGACGGAGAGTTCTAGTTTCATCTCAGTCATAAAAGCTGACTGAGTGTCTTTGGGCCAATCACCAGGAGACAGTGAGTTCTAGTTTCATCTCAGTCATAAAAGCTGACTAGGTGTCTTTGGGCCAATCACCAGGAGACGGTGAATTCTAGTTTCATCTCAGTCATAAAAGCTGACTAGGTGTCTTTGGGCCAATCACCAGGAGACGGTGAATTCTAGTTTCATCTCAGTCATAAAAGCTGACTAGGTGTCTTTGGGCCAATCACCAGGAGACGGTGAATCATAGTTTCATCTCAGTCATAAAAACTGACTGAGTGACTTTGGGCCAATCACCAGGAAATGGTGAATTCTAGTTTCATCTCAGTCATAAAAGCTGACTAGGTGTCTTTGGGCCAATCACCAGGAGACGGTGAATCATAGTTTCATCTCAGTCATAAAAACTGACTGGGTGACTTCGGGCCAATCACCAGGAGACGGTGAGTTCTAGTTCTGCCTCAGCATAAAAATCCTGCCTTAGCCATGAAAGCCAGCTGGGTGATTTTGGGCCAATCTCCAAGAAATGATACATTCTCGTCCTGCTTGAGGTATGAAAGTTAGCTAGGTGCAGTGGTGGGCTACTGCTTCTGGTTCTGACTGGTTTGCCCGTACCGGTAGAGCCAACCACTGGCTGGGCCTACCCACCTGCCCTGGTGCTATCCCGTCCTATATAACTCACTCCCTGGCTCGCTCGCCCCACCCACGCAGCCCATCTGATATCCGCGCCTTGCCCGTTCATCTCCCCGCAGCTGCCAGAGAAGGTGTGCCGGAAGCCACGCACATGAAATCACCATGTGTTTGAAGCCACGTCCAAGCACGTTCACATGTTCGTTTCTACACTAGACGAACTGGTTGTCAAATTATGTGAAGCCCACTGGCTGGGTGACTTTGGGCCCATCACCAGGAGATGGTGAGTTCTAGTCTCGACTTAGGCATGAAAGCCAGCTGGGTGACTTTGGGCCAGTCCTTCTCTCTCAGCACAACCCTCCTCACAGGGTTGTTGTTGTTGTGCAGACAATAGAAGGAGGAAGGCGTGTCGGGTGTGTTCGCCGCCTTGATGGATTTGTAAGGTGGGATTTAAAAAAAAACCTAATAAAATAATAACAAAATATATAAAACAAAATAATAAAATATAAAATAAAATAAACTATAGAATAGAATAGAAAATGAAGTAAAATATATGAAAAAATAAAACAAAACAAAATAAAGTGAACAAAGCAGAAGAAAGCAATAAAATAATAAAATATATAATAAAATAAATAATATAATAAAATAAAAAACATAAAATAAAATAAAATGAAATAATGAAATGAAACGAAATGAAGAAAATAAATAAAATAAAATTACATTAAAATAATAAATTTACAATAAATTACATTAAATTAATAAAATAAAAAATAAAATAAAGTTAAATAGAAATGAAATAAAATAGAAATGAAATAAAATAGAAATGAAATGAAAATAAATAAAATAAAATTATATTAAAATAATAAAATTACAATAAATTACATTAAATTAATAAAATAAAATAAAAAATAAAATAAAGTAAAATAGAAATGAAATAAAATAGAAATGAAATGAAAATAAATAAAATAAAATTATATTAAAATAATAAAATTTAATTAATAAATTAATAAAATAAATAAATATATAAATTAATAAAATAAAATAAAATAATTTAAAAAAGTAAAGTAAAATAGAAATGAAATAAAATAGAAATGAAAATAAATAAAATAAAATTACATTAAAATAATAAAATTACATTAAATTACATTAAATTAATATTATAATAAAATAAAATAAAGTAAAATAGAAATAAAATAAAATAGAAATGAAGTGAAATGAAAACAAATAAAATAAAATAACATTAGAATAATAAAAATTACATTAAATTAATACAATAAAAAAAAGGAAAATAAAATAAAGTAAAACAAATATAAAGTGCAAAACTGATGAATGGGAACTAGAAAGCTTGCCGACAAGGATCCCTCCGGGGACAGTCCTGAACCAAACCATATTTTCCAAAGGTTATATATGTTCCCCCTCCCCTTAACCTCACGCCTTTTTCAGGCTAAACCTCCCAAACCCAAACGTGGGAAAATTCCCACGGGCTCCTGGGAACGCCATCCCTGAAACTCCGAGCTCCTGCCAAATGCCAGGCTACAACAACCTCTCCTGCTTCGGCCGGCAGCCAAGACGGGCAATAAACACCCTGCATGCATAATGGAAAGGTTGCTCCAACATCCCCGTACATCCTTGGACGATTCTCCTTGCTTGGCAGCTGGACCCATTCATCAACTCCTTGGAGGAACAGGAGGTTGGCAGCCAGAGAGGCGATGGATTAGAAGCGGGGAAGGGTGGAGGGGGCGGAGGTACTGTGAAATCCAGAGAAGTGAGTAGACGCACACACGCGCGCACACACAGGCTCCGTTTTTTACGAGCGAGGCCCAAAATTTCCAGGGTTAAGCGAGACAGGGGTTGCGGTGAGATTTTGCCCCATTTTAAACACCTTTCTGGCTGTGGTCATCAAGCGAATCGCTGCGGTTGTTAAGTCGCCAATCAAGGAGAATAGTTGGAGGGTGGGGGTTGGAATGAGGGGGCCCTTGGTGCTCTCTGAGCTGGGTGGTTTTCTTGCAGACGTTTCATGACCTGGCTAGGTAACGTCATCGGGGATAGAAGGGAGGGGGGCTTGTAGAGAGGAGGAGGAGGAGAAAGAGGAGGGGGAAGAGGAGGAGGAGGAGAAAGAGGAGGAGGAAGAAGAGGAGGAGGAGGAGGAAAAAGACTGTGGGGCCCTTGTTACTCTATGAACCTGGTTGTTTTCTTGCAGACGTTTTATGACTGAACTAGGTCGGCATCAGAGATAGAAGGGAGTGGGGTTTGCAGAGAGGAGGAGGAGAAGAAAGAGGAGAAGAGGAGGAGGAGGAGGAGGAAAAGGAAGAGGAAGAAGAGGAAGAGGAGGGAAAAAACTGTGGGGTCCTTGTTACTCTATGAACCTGGTTGTTTTCTTGCAGACGTTTCATGACCGAACTAGGTAACGTCATCAGAGATAGAAGGGAGAGGGGTTTGCACAGAGGAGGAGGAGGAGGAAGAGGAAGAAGAGGAAGAGGAGAAAGAGGAGGAGGAAGAAGAGGAAGAGGAGGAAAAAGACTGTGGGGTTCTTGTTCCTCTATGAACCTGGTTGTTTTCTTGCAAATTACCCAACTAGGTAACATCACCAAGGCAGCAGGGTTTGCGGAGAGGAGAAGGAAGAGGACGATGACTATGGGGTAGCACTGATGATGTTACCTACCTGGGTAATGAAACGTCTGCAAGAAAATAATCAAGCTCAGAGAGCACCGAGGACCCTTCATTGTTAAGTTAGTAACATGGTCATTAAGTGAACCTGGCTCCCCCCCCCCCCATGGACTTTGCTTCTCAGGCGGACACAAAAGGGAATCACATAACCCCGGGACGCTGCAACCATCATAAATAGGAGCCAATTGCCAAGCGCCTGAATTTTAATCACATGACTCCAAGGAATCTGCCATGGCCCTAATTGTTTTTTGTTTTTTTTAAAATGGTCCTATGTCACTTTTCAGTCCCGTTGTAACTTCGAATGGGTCACTCAACAATCGGTTGTAAGTCAAGCGTTTGACTTACACTGCCTGTGTTTGGCAGTGAAAAGTGACAACTTTTCAGAAGCTGAATGTCGGCCGATCCAAGGAGACACCGAGTGTCATGCCCCTGTTGGAATCTGATTCTGAGGGAGAGGTGGAACAGCTGGCAGGGAGTGGGGGGTGTAGAGGAAACTGGGGAAGGGCACAGTCCAGTTGGGCATTCAGAGGAAGACCCAGGCCCACCCCCTCTTCATCCTAGGGAAGAACAGAGGGAAGAACAGAGAAGGGAGCAACGTGAGTTGCATGGTTTACGGGGGAGCAAAGGGCCCTGATCCCCTTCATGGGCTGCAGCTGGGAAGACTGTTTAAAAGGGCAAAGTTGCGCATGGCAAAGTTGCTGGAAGCAAAGCATGAAATTATTCTGGTTTGTCAAGTCTTGTCTGAGTTCTGGTGTCCTCCCAAGTGTGTGTGTATTTCGTTATCTTCTGATGTCTTCAATCCCTTATCCTGCCCTGTCTGCGTGGTTTGTGTTGGTTTTTATTTATAATTTAGATGTCCTTTGAGTTTGGACGGAATTTCTTCCCTTTAAAAACTGTTCTTGGGAGAGTTTTTTTTTCTTCAGCTGATGATAACTGGACATTGGAGGCCAAGTTAGAGGAATTAAAGGGACTTTACCTATTTTTGTGCCACGCCCCTTTGGGTTGTCACACCGAGCTTGCAATCCCAACGAACCTTGTACGGTGTCTTAACTTTCTTAAAAAAGAAAAGCTAAGCTCTTAATCCTCTTGAGGGGAGGAAAAGACTCGGATCTGGAACCTCTGCGGCGAGTTCTGCTTTCTGCCACGGTAGTTAAGAGACCCAGCCTTTGAAAACCCTTCCTTGAGGACCGGCGCCTTGAATAAACCCAACTGCGAAAAAATAGCTTTTGAAGCCAAAGAATCTCTCCAGGATCTAAAGCCGAGTTTTTATCTCCTGCTAACTGTTGGTTTTGTCACTGCTTGGGCTGCAGACTTAAAGAGATTTTTGCAAATGCAGTTAGTCCTCAACTTACGATGGTTCATTTAGTGACTGTTCAAAGTTACAACAGCACTGGGGAAAAAACACCATGTTTCACACTTTTGACCATTGCACGTGATCCCCCTTTGGGACCTTCTAATTAAGCAAAGTCAACGGGGAGAGCCACGTTCACTTAACAACGGTGTGAGAAACTTAACAACTGCAGTGATTCACTTAACAACTGTGGCAAGAAAGGTCTTCTATTCTATTCTGTTCTATTCTGTTCTGTTCTATTCTATTCCATTCCATTCCAACTCTATTCTATTCTATTCTATTCTATTCTATTCTATTCTTCATTCCAGTATCTATTCTATTCTGTTCCGTTCCGTTCTAATTCTATTCTATTCTATTCTATTCTATTCTATTCTATTCTATTCTATTCTATTCTATTCCATTCCATTCCATTCCATTCTATTCCATTCCATTCCAACTCTATTCTATTCTATTCCATTCCATTCCAACTCTATTCTATTCTGTTCCGTTCCATTCCGTTCCATTCCATTCCATTCCATTCCAACTCTATTCTAATTCTATTCTATTAAGAATTTTAAAAAATCTTCAAGTGTGTGGAAATGGATAAATTAACTATGGAACAAAAAGGGAACGCTGACATGAAATACGATGCAATATGGGAAACATGGTATATCTGGATTGACAATAGACATAAGAATAGAAAATGTAAATAATGGTATATAATAGTTATGAGGGTATGGAAGCAGTGGGTATTGAAAGATTGGATAGGATGTATAAATGTATATATATTGTCACAGTATTGTTCAATTAGTAATGGTATTATGTATAAATGAAAAAAAACAATAAAGTGTTGCCAAAATCAAAGAGAAACTCAACAGGTGAGGCTCTCTCTATGACTGGTAACCCTCAAGTTATGACCACAATCAGGGCCAGAATTTTCATTGCTAAGCTAGGCAAGTTATTAAGTGAGGCGATTCTGATTTTATGAGGGGTTTTCCCCCCCCACGGTCGTTAAGCAAACCACATGGTCGCTAAATGAATCTTTCCTTGTCGGAAGCCGGCTGGGAAGGTCACAAATGGTGATCACATGACCCTGGGATACATCAACTGTCATAAGTACATGCCAGTTGCCAAGCCTCCAAATTTTGACCCCAGGATTGTGGGAATGCTGCGACGGTTGTAAGTGCGAAGACCAGTTGTCGGTCTTTTTTTTTTTTTTACAGTGCTGTTGGAACTTCGAACTTGGGTCGATAAAATGAATCAATGGTTGTAAGTCGAGAACTGTAACGCTACAACATTGTGGAAAGTGAATTTCTGCCTTTAAGACAAGAGGCTGAAAAGGTTTGTTTAATTGAGGAGGATGCAATCTTAATTCAAAGAACGATTAGAATGATTAATGTCACAATGAAAATTATTAAAATTAATCACAGATGGAAAGGAAGTAACATCCATACTATTCAGTCGCCCATCCTACCCTATAAGGTTGTTGTTGTTGAGGGGGGGAAAAACTAGAGAGAAAAGGTGAGACAAAAATACACAGATAAAACGGATACTTGTATCTGTGTTTGTTTCGCTTTTACATTTTCTCCCCGAATTCACCTTCTACTCATTTGGGTGATCCTTCTACATTTTATCCCCACAATCACAACAGTCCTGTGAGGTAGAACGAGCTGAGGGAGGATGACCAGCCCCAGTCACACCCAAATGAGATTTCAGAGAGTAAGTAAACTTCAACTGGGCCAATCCCTCTCTCTCAACCCAACACACCTCACAGGGTTGTTGTTAACGGGGGAAAGTAGGAGGATGAGGGAACATTTTGTGTGTGTGTGTGTGTGTGTGTGTGTGTGTGTGTGTTCACTGCCTTGAGTTATTTATAAAAATGATAAAAGGCGACATGTAAAAAAAATAAAAATAAAACCTGGATCCTAGTATGATTTGATTTGATTGCTTATTGTACCCTATGACTAGTGTTGTACCTTAAGATTCTGGACTCTTGACGGATGTCTCTTTTCTTTTATGTACACTGAGAGCATTTGCACCAAAGACAAATTCCTTGTGTGTCCAATCACATTTGGCCAATATAAGAATTCTATTCTGTTCTGTTCTGTTCTGTTCTGTTCTGTTCTACTCTACTCTACTCTACTCTATTCTATTCCTAGTTCTATTCTATTCTATTCTATTCTATTCTATTCTATTCTATTCTATTCTATTCTATTCTATTCTATTCCTATTCCTATTCTGTTCCTATTCTATTCTATTCCTATTCTATTCCTCTTCTAATATATTTCTTTTCTATTCCTACTTCTATTCTATTCCTATTTCTATTTATTCCTATTCTATTCCTATTCCTATTCTATGCCTATTCCTATTTATTCCTGCTCCTATTCTATGTCTATTCCTATTCTATTCCTCTTCTAATATATTTCTATTCTATTCTATTCTATTCTATTCCATTCTATTCCTATTCTATTCTATCCTATTCCTCTTCTAATATATTTCTATTCCTATTCTGTTCTGTTCTGTTCTGTTGTATTCTATTCTATTCTATTCCATTCTATTCCTATTCCTATTCTATTCTATTCTATTCCTCTTCTAATATATTTTTATTCTATTCCTATTCCTATTCTGTTCTGTTCTGTTGTATTCTATTCTATTCTATTCCTATTCCTAGTCTATTCCCATTCCCATTCCCTATTCTATTCTATTCTATTCTATTCTATTCTATTCTATTCTATTCTATTCCATTCCATTCCATTCCATTCCATTCCATTCCATCTTCTTCAGTCCATCTATCCAAACCGTAACCATTATATCAAAGTGGCTGTCTTAAAAAGTCCAGATCCCTTTCTCTCCAAACTCCAAATAGTCCCCTTTTTCTTTTCTTCAAAAAAAAAAACACCTTCTTCCTCCTTTCTCCCTTTCCCAATCCAGGTTCCTTCCTGCCAGACTCCCTTCGTATCTAGGGTTGCCGACATTCTTAGCCGACAGGATCAAAACAAGGAAGAAACCAAAAAATGTTAAATTTCGTGGTTTCGTTTTTTCCCCCTCAATACTTAGCGTCTGTGTCCATCCCGGTGTTTCATTAAAAAAATAAAAAATTCAGCCCGATTTGCTCTGCTTTGCCAGAATCTCTGCGCATGGGATTGTCCAGGGTTGGGGGGGTCTTAAGAGACCCCCCCCTCTCCAATCTCTTGGGTGTTGAGACCTCCTTGCTTTAAACACCCCACACACCTCACACCCCGATGCTCTGCACAGGTTAGCTTGCACACCTGTTTTCCTGATCTCCGCCACTAAGGAACACAAACTCCCCAAAACCTGGCATGGATCCTCACTGGTTCAGAGGACCACCCATCCCATCATCCTCACCAGCGGCACTCTTGCACGTTTGCACCCTCGTCCCTTTTATCTCCCCTCCTCCTGTTCCCAGCTCTGGGTGCACCCACCCACCCACACATACCTGCGGGGCATTGTGCATTGTTGATTTTGCAAAGAAAACTGGAGGTTTTCCAAGCAAAATCCCAGGCCTTAAAAGGGGGGTTGAGGAGGGGGTTAGGTGGGGGGAGAGATCCCTTCCTCCCAGGTCCAAAAAAGGAGAATGCTGGGAAATGGGGGTTTTAGGGGGGGTTTCCCTGCTGCAGTGACAGCTTGCTGCAGTGTTTTGCCAGCCTTAGCCTGCCCAAGGTGGTCTTTCTCGTGTTTGCAAGGACATAGAGGAGACGATATGAGGGGGGGGAGGGGGGGAGGGAGGGGCTGGGAGAATTGAGGAGGGGAGGGGAGAATTGAGGAGGGGAGAGCGAATAACAACTGGGGAGGGATGCCCACTCCAAGAGTTCGGAGGTATTTGAGAAACCTGGAAGGGATTTTTCTTTTCTTTTCAAAGGCTCAGAATGAGAACAGATGAAGAGATAATCAGAGTCGGAAAGGACCTTGTAGGTCATCTAGTCCAACCCCCACCCCCGCCCCCACTGCCCAAGCAGGAGACCCTACACCATTTCTGACAAATGGCAGTTCAGTCTCTTCTTGAAGAGTTTATTTGGCCAAGTGTTGCTTTAGACCCACGAGGAAATTGGAGAAGTGTACGGCGCAAAGCGGCAAATTTTATCCCCAGCGCCGTCGTGAAAGCCAAACAGAGAGGGTAGGAAAGAAGATGACAAGAAGGAAAAGGGATATTATTCATACTGTTAATTAGAGTATTAGAAGAATTACCTTGTTTATCATCTATTCTAACAGTATTCATGATCATACCGTTATTATTAATAATCATTATTAATAATAATAACAACAAGAAAACCATTCCTAAGAGGTAAAGCACCTTTGGCTTGTGTGTGAGACCCCAAGAACACTGATGGGTGCCAGACAAGGAGGCCACTCCAGAGATTTGGAGGAGGGAGAAAGATGGCAACAACGCCAAAACATTAGGAGCATCCCTTGAACACCGCTGGCATTGACCAAATCTCCTATCAGTCAATTGCAGGTGGCAACTTGATTTGGAGCAGCCGACATCCTGCAACCATCCCGATAATATTATTAAACTGCATCTGGTGCTCTCAGTCTTTGGGAAGGACTGGGGGGGGGGTGGACGGGGGGGGCGGTGCACAGATGCCAAATCCCGGCTAACATCTGGCTGGCTGTGGTGCCACTAACCATCATCCCGGCGGCTTTGAAGAGGTTGGTGGGGGGGGGGTTTCTCCCCCAGGTTTTCTACCAAGGGGGGGTCTTATCCTTGCACCCAGCCATGAAGCAGAAGGGCTTTAAGGGAAAGCAAAATAACAAGAGTCGGAAGGGGCCTTGGAGGTCATCTAGTCCAACCTGCTGCTCAAGCAGGTGATCTTATACCAATCCGGACAAACAGGTGTTCAGTCTCTTTTTTTCAAAACCTCCAGGGATGGGAGCACCCATCATTTCTGGAGATAAGCCGTAGCATTATTCTCACTGCCAGCAAATTCTTCCTTATTCTGACTATGGATTTCAGAATAACAGAGTTGGAAGGGACCCTGGAGGTTCTCTAGTCCAACCCCCCTACTCAAGCAGGAAGACCTTCTACCAGTCCCGGGACAAAATGGCTGTCCGGTCTCTTCTTGGGGGGAGTGGGGGGGAAACCTCCCCTGGAAAAAATCACCCATCGTTCTTGCACAGATGTGCTTTCACACTCGCGGACACACGGGTCAACGCACACACCTTTCCTCCCCCGACCCTCCCCGACTCACCATCCAGGTTTCCTCCTGGCATCCCCCCACAGCTCCTTCCTTCCTCCCTCCCTTCCTTCCTTTCTTCTTTCCTCCCTTCCTTCCTTCCTTCCTTCCTTCTTTCTTCTTTCCTTCATTCCTTCCTTCCTTCTTTCTTCTTTCTTCTTTCCTTCCTTCCTTCCTTCCTTCCTTCTTTCCTCCCTCCCTCCCTTCCTTCCTTTCTTCTTTCCTTCCTTCCTTCCTTCTTTCTTCTTTCCTTCCTTCCTTCCTTCCTCCCTCCCTCCCTTCCTTTCTTTTTTCCTTCCTTCCTTCCTTCCTTCCTTCCTTCCTTCCTTCCTTCCTTTCTTCTTTCCTTCCTTCCTTCCTTTCTTCTTTCCTTCCTTCCTTCTTTCCTCCCTCCCTTCCTTCCTTCCCAGGCTCCGGGCGCGCCTGCGGACACCCCCGTCCCACCTCCGACGACAACGGCACCTCTCCCAGGCGCCCGACCCGCTTGGCCCGCGTGTGGGTTGGACTAGATGACCTCCCGGGTCCCTTCCAACTCTGACGACCTGTTACCTGACCTTTTTGGATTCTACCCGCCACCCCACCCGCCAAGCCAGCCCAACTTACTGCAGTCGTCGGATTCGTAGCCGTCGGCCGCCTCCTCTTCCTCCTCCTCCGGGCGGGCCGTCGCGGGCGGCGGATGATGGGTCGTGGGGTCCTGCAGCTGAAGCTGCTGCTGCTGCTGGGGCCGTTGCTCGGTCGGAGCCGTTTGGCCAGCCTGGCCGGTGCCGTAAGCGCCGAAGAGTTGGTCCAGGTCTTCATCGTCGTCCCGGGGAGGGGGCGTCCCGGACGGGCTGGGGCTGGTCGGGCAGGCCGAGGTGGACGAGAGGCGGCGGCGCGGCGGCGGCGGCTGCTGCTGCTGCGACGGCGGCTGCTGTTGGCTCTGGCTCCGGCTGAGCAAGGCGGCGGCGGGGAGGCCTCGGGGGAAGCGCGGGAAGTAGTCGGAGATCTGCTTGATGGGGCGGATGGGACCGGGCGAGACGTCGATGGCCATGTGCTCCTGGATGCTGATGGGCGGCTTGTCGCCTTTGCGGAGGCTCATGCGGGCGGCGCCCGAGGAAAGAGGAGGCTGCGGGGACGGCGGAGGCGGCGGAGGCTGCTGCTGCTGCCGACAGGAGCCCGGAGAGCCGGTCGCCAGCCCGGCCCTGCCGCGCCGAGCGTCCCGGCACGCTGCTGCTGGAGGCGGAGGAAGGAGGGAAGGAGGGAGGGAGGCTGGCGGCAGCGGCAGCGGGCAGCGCTGGGCACACAGGCGGGGTGGGGTGGGGGGCGGGGGGCTGGGTGGGTGGGTGGGCGTTCAGGGTGATGTCACCAGCTCGCCCAGCCCAGCCCAGCCCGGCTCTGCCCAGGCGAGGCCAGCAAAGGGACGGGCGAGGCTCCGGGGCGGGAGGGGGGTCGCTTAAGGCTCTCTAGCGGAGCCCCACCCTCCTTGAGCCGCTAGAGCCGGAGGGGAGGGAGAGATCGGGCCGGCCAGTCTCGGGGCAGGGAAACGGACAAGGGGGGTAGACTGCTGTTGGAGCTGGAGGCTCGGAGGAAGGACAGGGCAAAGAAGAGGCTCCGGGGGTCGCTTAAGGCTCTCTAGCAGAGCCCCACCCTCCTTGAGCCGCTAGAGCCGGAGGGGAGGGAGAGATCGGGCCGGCCAGTCTCGGGGAAGAAGGCAAACAGGCGAGATTTGTACTCCGGGATAGACTGCTGTCCTAGGTGGAGGCTCGGAGGAAAGGCAGGGCAAGGAAGAGGCTCCGCGGGGTGAGGGGGTCGCTTAAGGCTCTCTAGCAGAGCCCCACCCTCCTTGAGCCGCTAAAGCCGGAGGAGAGGAGAGATCGGGCCGGCCAATCTCGGGGCAGGGAAACGGGCAAGTGGGGTAGACTGCTGCTGGAGCTGGAGGCTCGGAGGAAAGGCAGGGCAAGGAAGAGGCGCGGGGGCGCTTAAGGCTCTCTAGCAGCCCCACCCTCCTTGAGCCGCTAGAGCCGGAGGGGAGGGAGAGATCGGGCCGGCCAGTCTCGGGGCAGGGAAACGGGAAAGGGGGGTAGATTGCTGCTGGAGCTGGAGGCTCGGAGGAAAGGCAGGGCAAGGAAGAGGCTCCGGGGGTGAGGGGGTCGCTTAAGGCTCTCTAGCAGAGCCCCACCCTCCTTGAGCCGCTAGAGCCGGAGGGGAGGGAGAGATCGGGCCGGCCAGTCTCGGGGCAGGGAAACGGGAAAGGGGGTAGACTGCTGCTGGAGCTGGAGGCTCGGAGGAAAGGCAGGGCAAGGAAGAGGCTCCGGGGTGGGTGGGGCGCTTAAGGCTCTCTAGCAGAGCCCCACCCCCGACTCTTGAGCCGTTGGAGAGGGGAGGGAGATCGGGCCGGCCAGTCTCGGGGAAGAAGGCAAACAGGCGAGATTTGTACTCCGGGATAGAATGCTACCCGAGCTGGAGGCTCGGAGGAAAGGCAGGGCAAGGAACAGACTCCGGGGGTGGCAGGGTCGCTTAAGGCTCTCTAGCAGAGCCCCACCCTCCTTGAGCCGCGAGGGGAGGGGAGGGGAGGGAGATCCGGCCGGCCGGGCAGGGAAACGGGCAAAGGGGGTAGACTGCTGCTGGAGTTGGAGGCTCGGAGGAAGGGCAGGGCAAGGAAGAGGCTCGGGGAGGGGGAGTCGCTTAAGGCTCTCTAGCAGAGCCCCGCCCCACCCGAGCCGTTGAAGAGGGGAGGGAGATCGGGCCGGCCAGCCTCTGGGAAGGCAAGCGGGAGAGTGTCGTAATCCGGGGTAGACTGCTGCTGGAGCTGGAGGCTCGAAGGATGAAAAGAAGGGCCGGGCAGCGGGCTAGAGACCTGTTCCCTTCCCCGCTAAAGATCTACTCCCTGGGTCGTAGACTAGGCAGGAAGATCGGCCCGGCCCGGCCAAGCCAGCCTCGAGGAAGACAAGCGGGCAATCTTCGCGCTTCGTTATGTACGACGTTTTCCGGGATAGACTGCTGCTGGAGCTGGAGGCTCGAAAGATGAACGAAGGGGCCGGGCAGGGAACAGTCCGAGGACGGGCCTCGCTGAAGGCACCTCCACCCTGAGCCGCTAGAGAGAGAGGAGGGAGATCGGGCCGGCCAGCCTCCGGGAAGGCAAGCGAGCGTCTTCATCTTCTGTCTGGAACTTTTGGGATAAACTGCTGCTGCAGCTGGAGGCTCGAAGGAAGCGCCGCTCTCGCTTCTCCAGACATCCAACCCCTGGCTTCCCCCCGCCTCGCCTTTCTAGCCCTCCATTGCCTCGCTAAAGAGAGACGGGAGAGAGATCGGCTCGCCCAATGCAGCTTCGGGGCTGGAGCTTCCCCTGATAGACTGCTGCTGGCGCTGGAGGCTCGTAGCGGGCGGACGACAGGAAGGACGGCGTTGGGGCAGACTTGTAAAAAAAGAGGTTGAGACTCTGGAAAGAGGGCAGAGAAGAGCAACCAGGATGATGAGGGGACTGGAGGCTAAAAAATAGGATGAACGGTTGCAGGAACTGTGCATGGCTAGTCTAGGGAAGAGAAGGACCAGGGGAGACAGGATAGCAGCCTTCCAATATTTGAGGGGCTGCCACAGAGAGGAGGAAGGGGGTCAAGCTATTTTCCAAAGCCCCCGAGGGCCAGACAAAAGGAATAATTGATGGAAATTGATCAAGAAGAGATTCAGCCTGGAAATAAGGAGAATGAATGAATGAATGAATTCTTTATTGGCCAAGTGTGATTACACACGCAAGGAATTTGTCTTGGTGCAAATGCTCTCAGTGTACATAAAAAGAAGAAATACATTCCTCAAGAGTCAAGAATCATCAGGTACAACACCTAATAAATTTAGAATTTTTAGAATTTTACCTTTATTGTCATTGCATCCCACGAATACAATGAAATTTGAAAGCCACGCATCACAATCACACCACAAACCACACATCACAATCACACCACAAGTATTTAAAAATTAAAATAATTAAAATAATAATAATTAAAAACCTAGTCTAAAACCTATCTAAAACAATTAGTAAGTTAAATAGTTTAAAAATGCCACTGTATACATAGGACTAGATCACAAATGCGCTGTTTGATTCAACACAATTATTGCCTTGGAAAAGAAACTTGTTTCTCAGTCTATTAGTCCTCATTTTAAGACACCGATAATGTTTCCCTGATGGTAACAGTTGGAAATATGAATGACCAGGATGACAATGGTCTGTGGAGATTTTTTTTTTTTAATGATAGTCATAGGGCACAATAAGCAATCAAATCATACTAGGAAACAGTCCATAGAAATCGTAAGGATGCAAGCAACAAAGTTACAGTCATACAGTCACAAATGGGAGGGTGATGAGGAGTGATGAGAAGATTAATAGTAATAGTAATGCAGGCTTAGTAAATACCTGGACAGTGTTGAGGGAATTAGTTGTTTAGCAGAGTGATGGCGTTTGGGAAAAAACTGTTCTTGTGTCTAATAGTTGTTCTGGTGTGCAGGGCTCTATAGCGTCGTTTAGAGGGTAGGAAGTGAAACGTTCTGACCATGAGAAACCATCAACCTGTGGAACAGAAGTTGCCTTTGGAAGTTGTGGGAGCTTCATCCCTGGAGGCTTTCAAGAAGAGACTGTACTGCCCTCTGTCAGAAATGGTGTAGGGTCTTAGCACACAGGTCCAAACTCTCATACAAATCTCACACCTGCAACCCATGAAGAGGATCAAGGCCCTTTCCTCACAAGTAGACCATATTTTACCCTTATCCTCTCCTCCCTGCGTGCCCTAGGATGGAGAGGGGATGGGCCTGGGTCCTCCTCTGACTTCCCAGCCGGCCTTAGCCCTTCCCCAGCCTCCTCCACAACCTCCGGAGCCCCACGTCCACTCCCTGTCGGCTGTTCCTGGTCTCCCTCGGAGTCAGTCTCCACCATGACAGTTGGCTTTATACACGGCAGTGCCAGTATGTCGCCTCTAATAAACCCTTTGAAGGTTTTTTTGAAGTTTGGCTCGAGAATCATGATCTAATTAGGGCAATTGCTGGAATCCTGACATATAGTCCTCAACATACGACCACAGTTAACCCTGACATTTGTGTTGCTATCTGAGAAATTTGTTAAACGACTTTGGCCTCATTTGATGACTTTTCTCGCCGCATTTGTTAAGGGAGTCACGGCAGTGGTTAAATTAGTGATCCCATCGCAAAGCGAACCTGGATTCCTCTTTGATTTGGCTCATCGGTCAGCTGCAAAAAGGGGAAATCGCATGAGTCCATGGCATCCTACAACCGTCATAAAGGTGAGTCACTTGTCAAACTGTAAATCGCGGGACCACGGGGATGCTGCAATGGTCATTAAATGTGAAAAAGGGCCCTAAGTCACTTTTTTCAGCGCCGTTGGAAGTTCGAATGGTCACTAAGTGAACCATTGCTAAGTCGAGGACTAAATTAATAGAAGAGAGAGGGAGAGAAAAAAGATTCAGTGCTTTTCATAGGAGCAGAAGTTCAGCAGACAAGCTTAGTTTTAGGGCAGCCACTTCGACTTAGTTTAGATGAACAGAGTCAGAAGGGATCTTGGAGGTCATCTAGTCCAACCCGCTGCTTCAGCAGGAGATGTTACCAATCTGGACAAACAGGTGTCCAGTCTCTTCTTCAAAACCTCCAGTGATGGGAGCACCCATAATTTCTGGAGTTAAGCTGTTCCACTATTCTCACTGCCAGCAAATTCTCCCTTATTTTGACTACGGATCTCCGAATACAGAAGAACTGAGGTGGAAGGGACCTTGGAGGTCTTCTAGTCCAACCCCTACTCAAGCAAGAGACCCTATGCTATTCCACACAAAACGGTATCCAGCCTCTTCTTCCGATACCTCCAGTGACGGAGCACCCGTAATTTCTGGAGACAAGCCGTCCCACGCTTCTCCTTAGCTTGACTATGGATCTCAGACCACAGAATAACAGAAGGGAGCTTGGAGGTCATCTAGTCTAAACCCCCCCCGCCCGAGCAGGAGGCACCCCACTACACCATTCCTGACAAATGGCAGCCCAGACTCTTCTTCTGAAAGCCGTGGCTGTCCGTTTTTCTTTTGGCGTTGGGACTTTCCTCGTCCTCCCTCGTTCCCAGCGAGATGGTTTGGCTGTATTTCCAAGAGAAGATTGTATGGATCGTTGTTGTGAGTCAGAACTGTTGCTTCTGATACAGGGCTGACTCAGCCCAGCCCTCCCTGCACACGTGTGCAAGGCCATAAATGCATCTCCAGGTTCCTTTCCCTTGCCCTGCCTGGCCAGGGGCCTTCAGTTGTGGGTCCGGAGCTGAGCCCTACCTGTAGGGGCCGACAAATGCTACAACAATCTAGATTTGTGTTTCATCAGCCGGCATGCTTTATGTTGGGTGAACTTCCACTCCCAGAATCCCCAGCCAGCATACTTTAAGAGGGGTGGACTTCCACTCCCAGAATTCCCCAGCCAACATGCTTTAAGATGGATGGACTTCCACTCCCTGACTCTCCCAGAGAGCAGAGAATCAAGTCCAAAACATGGTCAACAAAAACTGTAACTATAAGTCCAATCAAGGCAAAAGGAGGTAATTAGTCCGGCAGGGCAGGAGCAAGAATTTAATTCCATATGTGAAGGAACGGCTGTAATTCAACATGGTTGGGAGGATGCCAGGAACACAGATTAGCAAAGTTAACACAAGATAAACTCACATTTGCTCCCAGCAGCTGCCGCACACAGCTTGCATATTTTTTTAAACTCTCTTCCCAGCTGTGGCTAATGAAGGGAATCAGGGCCCTTTCCTCCCCTGTAAGCCACACAACTTACGTTGCTCCCTTCTCCGTTCCTTCCTGTGTGCCCTAGGATGAAGAGGGGCTGGGCTTGGGTCTTCCTCTGAACTCCCTTTCCCTTGTTCTACCTCTCCCCCTGCTCTGCCCAGCTGGACTTTACCCTTCCCCAGTTTCCTCCACAGAAACGTAGCCACGCTCCTCCTCCCTGTCAGCTGTTCATCTTCCTCCTCGGATTCAGACTCTGACAGGGGCATGACAACAACCATCATAAATACGAATCCGTTGCCAAGCGTCCGATTTTTGTTCACATGCTTGGGATCGTACCATGGTTCGTCAGTATGAAACATGGTCGTAAGTCGATTTTTTTTTCCCCAATGCCGTTGTAACTTTGAACGGTCACTAAATGAAGTATTGTAAGTGAAGGACTACTTGTCATGGATGGGCACACCGAGAAAGGATTGATGGAAAATTGTTTTCGGTTAATCGCCGCCAGATTATTCCGTGCAGAAAGGTGGAAAAAATTTAAATGCCCCCCTGGGAGGCAGGGGTGATTTAAGATGGCAGGATTTGCAGAGCTGGCAAAATTAACTTGTTTGGTTGGAAGAAAAAACAACTTAGCACCTTTGACACTGACGGGGAAAACCAGTTACGGGCTTTTTGCTGAAAAGGTAGAAAAATGAACATGTGATTGATGGCTTTGGTGATTAGAAAGGCTCATATATGGAAAGCAGCGAGCTGAACTCCAGCGTTAGCGAACGGATAAAATATAAATGCATTTATAACTGCGGTTAAAAAAATGTCGGAAACTGTTTATATTTTCCAAGGCAGCCAAAGGCCAGACAAGGAACAATGGATGGAAACTGAACAAGGAGATAGATTCAACCTGGAAATAAGGAGAAATTTTCTGACAGTGGGAACAATCAACCAATGGAACAGATGTTGCCTTCAGAAGTTGTGGGAGTGCCATCACTTGACTAACATTAACTCCACAAAGCATCCATACAAACTCTTTTTATTGGCTCATCTGGCATCCTCAATATAACTTAGCTATGTCGAGATTCATCTCAATGTCCAACTCTTTGCATAGCTGACGTTCTGGCGTAAAAGGATGGTAATCTTTCATCCCCAAAACGAAGGAGCAAGGGGTTGAGGCAGCAGCATGTTGCTGTGTTCCAGGCAAGAGTGAAGAGACCTCCCCCAACCCACCAAGGGTCAATTCAGTGACCAATCAGGATTACAGATGTGGCCACATGATATGGACTACATTTCCCAGGATACCTTAACTACATTTACCATGATGGGGACAGCTCTCAATTGCTAACTAACTTTCCCACTTCCCATTAACTATATACTGGCTGGACAGCACATGCTCTCCAATTAGATTATTTTCCCGGCAGAAGCTTCGGTCATCTAATCAGTCTTCGAAGAAAATATGAATGGAATGTACTTTCGATTCCACACTGTTGCCTGCTCTTTGAAACTCTCGCCCTCCTTCTTTCTATTGTCAACTATAAAACGTGTATACAAAATGTTTTATGAGTTGACAAACTGTCTCGCTTAGCAATAGAAACTTTGGACTGAATTGTGATCGTAAGTCAAAGACTATCCGTGTGACAACTCCCATGCTGAGTTTCAGATCCCCAAAGAAAATATTCAGTTTTAAGCATGGAAAAGAGGTGTCAAATTTTGGGTTTTGTCAGCTTCTCATCTTTTGTGTACGTGTCAAAATGCTGTATTTTTTTTTTCCCTCAGGTTCTCAGTTTGGCAAATCTGTCAAGTTCTGTTTGCTGCACCTAAGGCTTTCTTTCATTTAAAGAAAAAATTGCCATTCGCAGGAGGGGGGGTGCGTATGCGTGTTCGTTTTTTTCAAAATGCACGTTTGTCGCTGCCTATACGATTTTTAAAATCCCAGAATACTTTTAATTGTTTGCATATTCTTTTCGTGAATGTGACTTCTCGGTACAGTCTTTTCACCAAGATGACTTTTTTTTCCCCTCCAATTGTCAACATTGCAAAAATTGAGGGAGCTGTGAACGCGGAATGATAACTCAGTTCTATTTATGTGCTGGTTTGAAAATCTGGAATTTGGGCTGACGCTGCATTCAAATGCAAACTAATAATTCTAATTTTTTTTGTCCAGTTGCTATTCTGTGTTTGTTTTGTAAGCCATTCCTGCCTCTGCACCATCTTTGTTGCTTGAGGTTCAAATGAATCCTTCCCTTCGTACATCGTTCTATTTATTTGTCTATTTATTCTCCTTTGTGACGAGGTATGTTTGCAAGTCTTTCACATTGTGGTCTAAAAGAAAAAAAAAAACTCAATAAAATTCTATCATTAACTGCAAGAAAACAACCCAGCTCAGAGAGCACCAAGGATCTCTCAGTCCTCTTTCTTTCTTTCTTTCTTTCTTTCTTTCTTTCTTTCTTTCTTTCTTTCTTTCTTTCTTTCTTCTTTCTCTTTCTTTTTCTTTCCTTTCTCTTTCTTCCTTCTTTCCTTTTCCTTCCTTCCTTCCTTTCTTTTCCTCTTTTCCCTCATCTTCCTCCCCTTCCATCCTGCTAACTCCATTCCTTTCCAGACATGATGATGTTACTTGGTTGGGTCATGAAACATTTGGAAGAAAACAACCAAGCTCAGAAAGCTCCAAGGAGGTCTCAGTCCTCCTCTTCTCCTTCTCCTTCTCCTCTTTCTCCTTCTCTTTCTCTGCCTCCTCCTCCTCCTCCCCCGCCTTTCCCTTCCATTCCATAAATGCCAATCCTTTCCAAACTTGATGATGTTACCTAGTTGGGTCATGAAACGTCTGCAAGAAAACAACCAAGCTGTCAGGATTCCAGCACCCCAATTAAATCATGAGTCTCGAGCTAAGCTTCCACAAAGTTGCCACAAGCTCAGAGAGCACCAAGGACCCCCACAATTCTCTTCCTCCTCCTTCCCCTGTCTAGCACTGATGTTGTTACCTAGTTGGGTCATGAAATGTCTGCAAGAAAACAACAGAGCTCAGAGAGCACCAAGAACTTCTACGTTCCCTTCTATCTCCTCCTCCTCCTCCTCCTCCTCCTCCTCCTCCTCCTCCTCCTCCCCCTTTCCCTTCCACTCCACAAATGCCACTCCTTTCCAGACTTGATGGTGTTACCTAGTTGGGTACTGAAACATTTGTAAAAATATCACCAGGCTCAGAGAGCACCAAGGACCCCACAGTTCCACCCTGAGCATTTTCTGTTAGTTATGTTTATTTTAAAAAAATTGAACCTTCGGTACAGGCAGTCCTTGACTTACGCCCACAATTGAGTCCTAAATCTCTGTTGCGAAGAGAGATATTTGTGAAGTGGGTTTTGCTTCATTTTACAGCCTTTCTTGCCACAGTTGTTAAGTGAACCACTGCACCTGTTCAGTGAGTAACACAACTGTCAAGTGAATCTGGTTTCCCCATTGACTTTGCTTGCCAGAAGTGCCGTTGCAACTTTGAATGGTCACTAAACAAACTGTTGTAAGTCGAGGACTATCTGTAATGTGGGGAATATATACATGTGTGTGTGTGTGTGTATACACACACACACACTTATATACACACACACACATATACATACATATGTGTATGTACGTATGTGTGTATGTATGTATGTATGTATGTATGTATGTATTTCATGCCCCTGGTGGAGACTGACTCTGAGGGAGAGGAGGAACAGCCGACAGGGAGTGGAAGTGGGGCTCTGGAGGTTGTGGAGGAGGCTGGGGAAGGGCAGAGGCCGGCTGGGCAGTCAGAGGAGGACCCAGGTCCATCCCCTCTCCATCCTAGGGCACGCAGGGAGGAGAGGATAAGGGAGAAACGTCAATGGCGTGGTCTGCGGGGGAGGAAAGGGCCTTGATCCTCTTCATGGGCTGCAGCTGTGAGAACTGGTTAAAAGGACGGACATGCGTATGGGCCAGTGCAGGAAACAAAGCGTGGAAATATCTCTAGTCTGTCGTTCCTCTCTGAGTTTGCCGTCCTTCCCGGTGTGTGTTCCGATATCTGTGGACATCTTCAAGCCCTTATTTTGCCTGGTTCCCTTAATTACCTCAGTGTGGTTTGTGTTGTTTTTGCTATTTATAATTTATAGGCATTTTTAGTTTAAACGGCATTTCCTCCTTTTCGTAACTGCTTGTGGGGGAGTTTTTTGTCTCCAGTCAAGGATATTTGGAGCTTGGAAGCAAAGTGAAGGAATAAAAGGGGCTTTGTCTGTTTTTGAGACTTTATTTTGTATCCCACCCTGGGTCATCTCTCTCTCTCTCTCTCTCTCTCTCTCTCTCTCACACACACACACACACACACACACACACACGTATATGTTCCCCACATTACAGATTGTCCTTGACTTAACAACAGTTTGTTTAGTGACCATTCAAAGTTGCAATGGCACTTCTGGCAAGTAGTCAGTGGGGAAACCAGATTCAATGTGTGTGTGTGGATACACACACACATTTAAAAAAGAGACAAAGAAGCAAGGCTTTTGAGAGAGTCTGTAGCTTCATTTTTGAAGCTCAAGTGTAAAACTTGATTAAGCTGTGTTCTGTGCAGGAAGACTCGGGTAGGGAGCTGCTATCTTTCATCAGCCCTTATTAGATCAATTCCATCTAATTGTGATGCATCACTCAGCAGTAACTGTCACTTTGAGAGATGATTGGGTGTGTCTTGTTTTTCTCAGAAACACAAGGATGGGAATAAGAATAGAAACAGGAACAGAATAGAAATACACTGCTCAAAAAAAAATAAAGGGAACACTTAAGCAACACAATGTAACTCCAAGTCAATCACACTTCTGTGAAATCAAACTGTCCACTTAGGTAGCAAGACTGATTGACAATCGATTTCACATGCTGTTGTGCAAATGGAATAGACAACAGGTGGAAAGCAGAGGCAGGTAGCAAGACATCCCCAATAAAGGAGTGGTTCTGCAGGTGGTGACCACAGACCACTTCTTAGTTCCTATGCTTTCTGGCTGATGGTTTGGTCACTTTTGAATGCTGGCGGTGCTTTCACTCTAGTGGTAGCATGAGACGGAGTCTACAACCCACACAAGTGGCTCAGGTAGTGCAGTTCATCCAGGATGGCATATCAATGCGAGCTGTGGCAAGAAAGTTTGCTGTGTCTGTCAGCGTAGTGTCCAGAGCATGGAGGCGCTACCAGGAGACAGGCCAGTACATCAGGAGACGTGGAGGAGGCCGTAGGAGGGCAACAACCCAGCATCAGGACAGCTACTTCCGCCTTTGTGCAAGGAGGGACAGGAGGAGCACTGCCAGAGCCCTGCAAAATGACCTCCAGCAGGCCACAAATGTGCATGTGGCTACTTAACAGACTCCATGAGGGTGGTATGAGGGCCCGACGTCCACAGGTGGGGGTTGTGCTTACAGCCTAACACCGTGCAGGACGTTTGGCATTTGCCAGAGAACACCAAGATTGCCAAATTCGCCACTGGCGCCCTGTGCTCTTCACAGATGAAAGCAGGTTCACACTGAGCACATGTGACAGACATGACAGGGTCTGGAGATGCTATGGAGAACGTTCTGCTGCCTGCAACATCCTCCAATATGACCGGTTTGGCAGTGGGTCAGTACTGGTATGGGGTGGCATTTCTTTAGGGGGCAGCACAGCCCTCCATGTGCTCGCCAGAGGTAGCCTGACTGCCATTAGGTACCGAAATGAGATCCTCAGACCCCTTGTGAGACCATATGCTGGTGCGGTTGGCCCTGGGTTCCTCCTAATGCAAGACAATGCTAGACCTCATGTGGCTGGAGTGTGTCAGCAGTTCCTGCAAGACGAAGGCATTGATGCTATGGACTGGCCCGCCTGTTCCCCAGACTTGAATCTAATTGAGCTTATCTGGGACATCATGTCTCACTCCATCCGCCAACACCACATTGCACCACAGACTGTCCAGGAGTTGGGGGATGCTTTAGTCCAGGTGTGGGAGGAGATCCCTCAGGAGACCATCTGCCACCTCATCAGGAGCATGCCCAGGCGTTGTAGGGAGGTCATACAGGCACGTGGAGGCCACACACACTACTGAGCCTCAGTTTGACATTTTTTAAGGACATTACATCAAAGTTGGATCCGCCTATAGTTTTTTTCCACTTTAATTTTGAGTGTAACTCCAAATCCAAACCTCCATGGGTTGCTAAATTTGATTTCCATTGGTAATTTTTGTGTGATGTTGTTGTCAGTACATTTAACTATGTAATGAACAAAGTATTTAATAAGAATATTTCATTCATTCAGATCTAGGATGAACAAAGTATTTAATAAGAATATTTCATTCATTCAGATCTAGGATGTCATATTTTTGTGTTCCCTTTATTTTTTTGACCAGTGTACATTAAAATAGGAATAGAATAGAAATATATTAGAATAGGAATAGAATCAAATAGGAATAGAATAGAATAGAAATAGAATAGAATAAAAATAGGAATAGAATAGAATAGAAATAGAATAGAATAAAAATAGGAATAGAATAGAAATAGCAATAGAAATACAAATAGGAATAGAATAGAAATAGGAATAGAATAGAAGTAGGAATAGAATAGAAACTTATTAGAAGAGGAATAGAAGAGGATAGAATAGGGATAGGAATAGAAATAGAATAGGAATAGGAATAGAAATAGGAATAGAACAGAACAGAACAGAACAGAACAGAACAGAACAGAACAGAATAGAATAGAGTAGAATAGAATGATAGCATAGGATAGGATGTTAGCTTGTTTGTCTGCATTGTTTGCCTCCAGAAGTTGCGGGTACTTCAAAACTGGAGGTTTTCAAGAAGAGATTGGGCAACCATTTGTCTTCACTGGTATGACTTCCTGCTGGAGCATGGGGTTGGACTAGAAGACCTCCAATGTCCCTTGCATCCCTATGGTTCTATCTTCTACGAGATGAAATAGCCAGTGCGCAAGGAGGCATCTCTCAGAATTGTGCCAGTTGCAGTATAATATAATCCAGCATCTTTCAAACTTGGCATCTTAAAGTCATGCAGGCTGGGGAATTCTAGGTGTTGGAAGTCCACCCCTCTTGAAGGATGCTAGCTGGAGAATTCTGAGATATGAAGTCCACCCATAAAGTTGCGGAGGTTGAGAAAACACCGCGTTAAAGAATTGAAGTAGAAATATCTTGCCCACAACAACAGCAATGATGGGAAATTAACTCTACTTTCCAATCTTTTTGTTCAGGGAGCCTGCGTCCCTTCACCCCATCTAATATTTTTTTAGCGTTTATCTTCCTGTCCAACAGAACAGCGTTAAGTGAGATTTTCCTCCAACCTCTGACAACTCTACTTTCAGAGATCATTTCTATAGTATCCAACTAGAGAAATGCACTCAAACACTTGGAGGCTTTCAAGAAGAGATTGGACTGTCAGAAATGGTGTAGAGCGGTGGTCGCCAACTGGTGGTCCGGGGGCCACTTGTGGTGCACAAGAAAATTTTGGTGGGTCCACAGAGAAATGTCATCCCCAAAGCAATTAATCCAGGCCGTGCGGGAATACATGGCCTGTGGGGACACGAGGCTTGCGTCGCTTTCTTTGTGAACAACACGAGGTAGTGAGAGGAGGGGGGGGAAAGGCAGAGGGGGAGGGAACTTGCCCCACTCGTCCCACATGCCTCGTGTGGCCCCTGGGCTGCTTCTTTCCACAGCGTCTTTGTGACCCTGCAAGGCCTCCTGCTCCAAGAGGCTGCGCCAGCGCAACAAGTCTCACAAAGACTCATTTCTGGTGGGGTTTGGGGGAGAGAAAGAAAGACTTCTGCAGCTTCTGCTGCTTTCCTTGCATGAAGCCAAAAGTCTCTCTCTCTCTCCCCCTGAGAATGGAGCTGGAGACGGTATCCTGCAATCCCAAATAAAGAATGATTGATCGGTAGGAAAATGGGGTGGGAAATTTTCCTGCAGACTTTTTGGGGGGATTTTCCCAGGGTCTCTGGTCCACGGGATTTAAAATTATGAGTTTGTTGGTCCCTGAGGTCCAAAAGGTTGGCGACCCTGGTGTAGAGTTTCCTGGTTGGGCGGAGGGGGTTGGACTAGATGACCTACAAGCTCCTTTCCAACTCTGTTCATCTAAAAGTGATCTAAAAGGACCCTCAAAACCTCAACCCCAAACAAAGACCAGAATTCATATTACAGGTGGATAAGTGTGAAAGAAAAAAAGATATTTAAATACATTTTCTTTCTCGCGTGAGAGGTGGGAGCGAAAATGTGACTCGACATGTGAGAATTAGAGAGAATTAGAGATGAGGTGTTTGGGGGAGGTGGGAAAGAAATAAACGGGGGTGTCAGACAGAAGAAGAGTTATCCAAGAGAAAGGGGAAAAATATAAAGTTCTGAAAAGAGAGAGAAAAAGGAATGAGAAGTGATGAAAGTAAGAGTTTGATCAGCAGAAAAAAATTTTCTAAGATCTTCCAAGAAAAGCAGAATTGCTCATAAAAAAAGGAATCCAGGTGGCCCTTGGCTTACCAGCAGAATTTCCACGGCTAAACAAAGCGGTCGCTAAGTGAACCGCACCCAATGATCTTCTTTGCCACGGTTGTTAAGCTGTCATGCCCCTGATGGAGTCTGAATCTGAGGAGAAAGACGAACAGCGGATGGGAAGTGGGAGCGTGGCTCTGTTAGCTGGGAGAAAACTGGGGAAGGGCAAAATCTGGCTGGGCAGAGCAGGGGGAGAGGTAGAACAAGGGAGAGGGAGCTCAGAGGAAGACCCAGGACCACCCCCTCTTCATCCTAGGGCACACAGGGAGGAACGTTGCTTGCGGTGGCTTACGGGGCAGGAAAGGGCCCTGATTCCCTTCATTAGCCACAGCTGAGAGGAGAGTTTAAAAGAGATACATGCTGAGTGCAATGGCTGCTGGGAACAAATGTGAGTTTATCTTGTGTTGACTTTGCTTATCTGTGTTCCAGGCATCCTCCCAACCGTGTTGAATTACTGCCGTTCCTTCACGTCTGGAATTCTTGCTCCTGCCCTGCCGGACTAATTACCTCCTTTTGCCTTGATTGGACTTTACAGTTACAGTTTTTGTTGACCACGTTTTGGACTTGATTCTCTGCAGCCAAAGGCTCTTCCTGGGAGAGTTTTTCTCCAGCCCAGAAGGTAACCAGGACTTTGGGGGCAAAGTTGGAGCTAATAAAGGGACTCCTACTGATTATCTGACTGGGTTGCCTTTGTGCCATGCCCCTTTGGGTCATCACATAAGCGAAACACTGGAAGTGAGGTGAATCCTGCAGTCCTTAAGCAAATCAACTTTCCTTATCAACTTTGCTCATCGGATGCCATCTGAGAAGATTACTTGACCTGGGGACTGTCAACAAGGGTGATCCCCAAGGCAGTGTTCTAGGACCAACTCTCTTCATACTCTACATAAATGACCTCTGTGGTCATATTAAGAGCAACTGCGTTCTCTTCACTGACGATGTAAAGCTGTACAATACCACAGACAATACTGCTACCCTTCAAAAAGATCTTGACTATGTATCAGAATGGTCAAACAAATGGCAACTTCAAATCTCAACAAATAAATGCTCTGTCTTACATTTTGGCAAAATAAATAAATCAGAAAATAAAATACAAGCTGAATAGTCAAGACCCTGTTGATGATCCAAACTCTGTCAAGGATCTTGGAATACTCATCTCTAATGATCTAAGTGCTAGAGCCCACTGTAACTACATAGCCAAAAAGTCATTAAGAATTGTTAACCTAATCCTACATAGCTTTTTCTCTGGTAATATCATACTACTAACGAGAGCATACAAAACATTTGCTAGCCCAATACTCGAATACAGCTCATCAGTCTGGAACCCATGTCATGTATCTGATATTAGCACAGTTGAGAAAGTCCAGAAATATTTCACAAGAAGAGTTCTCCACTCCTCTACTCGTTGCAGAATACCTTAGGCCACCAGACTCGAAATTCTAGACCTAGAAAACCTTGAATTACGCAGTCTTCGGTCTGATCTAAATATAGTATGTAAAATCATACATTGCAATGTCCTATCTGCAAATGAATACAGCTTCAATCATAACAACACAAGAGCAAACAATAGATACAAACTCAAGGTTAATCGCACCAAACTTGATTGCAGGAAATACGACTTCAGCAACAGAGTGGTCAATGCCTGGAAGACTCTACCTGACTCTGGGGTTTCTTCCCCAAACCCCAAAAACTTTAACCTTAGACTGTCTGCTATTGACCTCACCCCTTTCCTAAAAGGTCTGTAGGGGGCGTGCATAAGCGCACCAACGTGCCTACCGTCCCTGTCCTATTGTTTATTTTTATTTTTCTTATATGTACCCATTTCATTATTCATAACTATGTTTATACTTATACCTGTTATCTTATAATCTCTTGACAAAATAAAATGAATAAATATATGTCATAAAACAATCGGATTTTGATCACATGACTGCGGATGGGGGGGCTGTTGCAATGGTCTTGAGTGTGAGGATCGGTCACAAATCGCTTTTTTTCAGTGCCAGTGCAACTTCAAACGGTCACTAAACTAACGAGTCAAGGACTACATGCCATCTTGTGGTTGTGGCTGTTATCTTGCTTTTTTTTTTTTTTTTTCATTTTCTTCACCCCCAAAACTTGCCTGCTCCTGAACCACCCCAAATCTACTCCTTCTCCAGCCCCATTTCCCCCCAAAATAGCCCCCCAAAAGTAGATTGGAGGTTTTCACCCCAAAATGTGGAGATTAGCAAAACTTATCTCCGGTCTGCAACGAGGATGATGAGGGGACTGGAGGCTCAAACATATGACGAATGGTTGCAAGAACTGGGCCTGGCTGGTCTAGTAAAGAGAAGGACCAGAGGAGACAGGATAGCGGTCTTCTAATATTTGAGGGGCTGCCACAGGGAGGAAGGGCTCAAGCTGTTCTCCAAAGTGCCTGTAGGCCAGAGAAGGAATAATGGATGGAAACTAAACAAGGAGAGATTCAACCTAGAAATAAGGAGAAATTTTCTGATAGTCTAAACAATCAACCCATGGAACAGAAGTTGCCTGTAGAAGTTATGGGAGCTTCATCACTGGAGGCTTTCAGGAAGAGATTAGCCTGCCATCTGTCAGAAATGGTGTATGGTCTCCTGCTTGGGTGTGGGGTTAGACTAGATGACCTACAAGGTCCCTTCCAACTCTGTTAATCTGTAATCTGATTTAAAAAAAAACACCAGAAATCCGGGCTTTGTGTGTGTGTGGGGGGGAAGGCAGATGTTTGCAACAAACACGGTGGCGACTGCCAGGCGAAAACCAATTGCAAATGTAATTTTTTTGCACAGAACTTTTAAAAAAGGCGATACGTACGGTGGCGGGTGGATGAAGGGGGAAGCGGAAAGGCAATTATTTAAAAAACCTTGAGATTGAATGCAGATGAAAAGGTGCCGAGAGAGAGAGAGAGAGAGAGAGAGAGAGAGAGAGCGCTTGCCGGATGCGGCGTGCAAACAATGCCAAGATTTTTCTTCACCGGTGCGGTGGAGAAGCTACGCGTACAATACCAGACGATGATGACAAGCTGCAAGCCACAAAAGACAACTTTGCGATGATGATTAAGTGCCGCATTATCCTGGATGGGCTTTCTACCCAACGGGGAAAGGGGCCAGGGTGGAGAGAAATACTAACAAAAGCAGCATTGACGGAGAAGTGGAAGAAAGATGAGACACGTTAACGTTGGTGGCACCGCGGTGGAAGGAGGCAAGAGGCAATGGCGGGGAAGAGACCTTGAAATCCATCATCCTGGGCGGGTGGGCTTCTCGGCAGGCGCCCTAAGTTCCAATGGAGAGGATCCAGGCCTCCTCGTCTTCCTTTGTGCGAAGAGATCCGTTGGAACACAATTGGGTGGAAAGACGGCAACTCGAGAAACACAAAAGGTCGTCTCCAAATGTGACTCCATCGCTCAATCTGAACTGAGCTGGGAGGGACTTTGAAGGTCTTCTAGTCCAGCCTCCCGCTCAAGCAGGAGATCCCAGGGTTGGGAATTCATCTGGTTCAGACCGGCTGGAGCGAACTGGTAGCTCTGGCGATTAGTTGGCCCCGCCCACTCGCCCTGGCCCTAATCCAGGAAGTGGCACACAGAGCCATTTCTCCGAGCATGTTAGCCGTCACCCGTTGCTCTTCCGGGTTCCCACCAGATGGTCTTCGCGCATGCGGGAGCACCGGAAACTGGAAGGGCAGATCCCCATTGTGTGTGCATGCACTGGCCAGCTGGCATTTGTGTGCGCATGCAGCTGGGGCTTTGCACACACAATGGGGCCAGCTGGTCTTTGCACACACGGGAGTGCCGGAAACCGGAAGTGCAGATCCCTGGCACGCGTGCATGCGCTGTCAAACTAGTCTTCCCATGCGCAGGTGTGTTAGAAACCGGAAGACCAGGTGGCTGGCGCACATGCGTGCGCCAGGAAGCTGATCTCCTAGTTTCTGGCACTCCCGGTGTGGCCCGCCAGGGAGTTGCGCTTCTGGTTTGCGGCGCATGCGCTCCCATTTCGGCACTCAGTGCCGAAAAGGTTTGCCACCCTAGTCCTAGTCTGTCCTATCCTTCTCTGTTTTGCAGCCCAGCTGATTCGCGCAGCATGGTGGTCGGCCATGCCTCAGTTGTTTTACTCTCCGGGTGCTGCAGTAAAAAGTAAAGTTTTAGAAACTGCGTAGAAACAATGAGAAATTCGGAAAAGATATATAGGTGTTTAAGTGGAAATGTGATAATTTGGAACTGTGCTGTATAAATGTTTATATTTGATTGAGAATTAATAAAACCTTGATAGAAAGAAATATAATTGGGTAAGAGTGAAGGGAGAAATAATGAGAAATTTGGAAAAGAGATATATGTGCTTAAATGGAAATGTGATAATCTGGAACTATGCCTTTAAAAAGTAATGTTTTATGTGCCTTGTTAAAACTTATAAGTAATTTTTAGAAAGGAGGTTTTATGCCTTTATATCCTATCTTTTGTTCGTCTTTAAAAAATCAATAAAATTTGTTTGTTTTTTTTTAAAGTAAAGTTTTAGAGCTGAAAATAAGTGGTTTTTAAATACTACGTGCACGCCCCTCAAACCACTTGATACCCCAGTTGAATTCCACCACTGGGAGATCCTATTCCATTTCAGACAGGTGGTTGTCCAATCTCTTCTTAAAAAACTTCCAGGGGTGAATCACCTACAACTTCCAGAGTCAAGCCGTTCCACTGGTTAATAGGTCTCGCTGTTAGGAAGTTTCTCCTTAGTTCTAGGTCAGATCTAGGCTAGCTTGGTTGCTCAATAGTAAAACATGGTTGAAGCCGGCACAGGAGTGCCTGTGTTTTCTGCGTCGCATGAGAAAAGTACATCTTCCTCCCACTGTCCTCACCACTTTCTATACCAGTGACGGCTAACCTTTCCGGCAACAAGGGCCCAAAGTGTGCATGCGCGCATCCCCAAAATGCAACGTGTGTGCGTGCCCCGTGCATGTGCCCTACCCCCTATGTATGCGCATGCGACCCCCACCCCCCGTGCCCCGTGCATGCACCCTGCCCTCCACGCATGCGTTGTCAGGGTTCCGGCAGTTACTCCAATTAAATCATGAGCTTCGAGCCACACTCCCAAAACTAAAGAGGATTTATTTGAAGCTACCATTCTACGTCCCGGCACTAATCTGGGCGTAGCCAACTCTGAGATATGTAATTCACTGTCACCCTTGATCCTGCTTTCCCCCCCCCCACCCCTCTGGGTGTATCATCCAACGAAAAACGTCCATAGCCCAGAGTCATCAATCATGCTCTCCAATTAGATTTTTGAGCGGCAGATGCTTCAAGTCATCTGATCAGTCTTTAAAGAAAATATGAATGGAATGTGCTTTCGATTCCACACTGCCATCTTCTCTTTGAAACTCCCTCCTCCTCTTTCTGTTGTCGACTATACAACGTGTACACAAAACGTTTTAGTTGACACGCACATGACTCCCTGTATGTGTGCCCCCACCCCCCATGCCTGTGTGCATGACCCCCGTTCACACCCCGCCCCTGCGCGTGCATGGCACAGACCTGAAGACCAGCTGGCCAGCGGGAGACAGGCGTGCGCGTATGCAGTGGAGCTGATCTGGGGCGATGGCAATGCCATAGGTTCGCCATCCCGGTTCTATACAGTAGGGGTGTCAAACTCAAGGCCTGTGGGCTGGATCCTGCCCTCGGGGTGCTTAGACCTGGCCAGTGAGTCTTGCCTGAAAATACCATCCCACCCGGTTCAATTATAGCCAATCTCA
Source organism: Pseudonaja textilis (assembly GCF_049901715.1). NCBI lineage: Eukaryota > Metazoa > Chordata > Lepidosauria > Squamata > Elapidae > Pseudonaja > Pseudonaja textilis. The sequence continues at coordinate 4,735,592 of NC_141990.1, read as the reverse complement.
GCTATTCGATGTAAGGACCATCCTGAGAGCAAACCTCCATATAATAAAAAATACTTTATAGGAAACCGACAAGATTACAACATAAGATATGCAGGGAGGAGTTTGAAGAGACCTCCAGTGCAACAACAAGGATTTAAAACAAAGAAAGGGTGAAATTCTCGGGGATCCATCATAATTAAAACAGAATTTCTCAACCTGAGCCGTTATAAAAGGGGTGGATATCAACGCCCAGAATTCCCCAGCCAGTATGAGGAAACGTGGGAGTTGAATGCATGGCTACCTCCAGTATCATTATCATCCTCATCCTCATTTAACGACCCCACAATCCCTTGTGGGGTGGAGCCTGGGCAACCGAATACAGCTAGCAGAGTATTTACTGGCCGGATGCCCTTCCTGTCACCAATGCAGAGTTTTGTCCAGCAGATATATACTCAAATGTGCCGAGAGAGAGAGAAATATATCTGCCTCCGCCCAGGATTGAACGCACAGCCTCCGGTTTGTGAGTTGGGGAGCTCCACCTCCTAGTGCCACCGCACCACTCCTTATGGTTAACTCCAGTATGGCTTCCCATCGTTCTCCCAGCCATAATCCCCACAATTCCCCAAATCACAACCCCAGTATGACTGGCTGGGGAATTCTGGGAGTTGAAGTCCACCCCTATTTTAAAGGAAAAGTTCTACTTCCACCATTTTTGACCAACAGAGCCTAATTTGCAGAAATCAAACACAATCCAGCGGCTGAATTATTTCTGAAATCCAGATTTTCCCCATTCTAGGCCCCGAACGGACCTCCCCCTCCTCTCTCTTCCTGCCAGATGTTCTAGATCCCACCGATCTCCTAGTGAGGAACACCTGCCTTTCCTCATCCTCTCCGTCACAGGTGTGATTGTGGGTCCGTCCATCTTCAACCCTCCCTCCCTGCCCTGCAGAGGAACCCACACACACACACAAAAAATCCACCTTGTTACCCAGGACAAAAAATCAGGCTGGCAATTTTGTGAGTGTGCAGAGGTGAGGCGATATTCCAAATCTCTCTTCCACGCCATTTTCAAAGAAAATTAAATATTTTGGGGGAACATAAGAGGAAATCTCCCTCTGTGGGGTAAATCCACATTTCTTTCCACACCCCGGCTGGAAAAATCCAATTGCAAGAATTTTTAAGACCCCCTTTTTTTTCGGCTGTTCCTGGGTGTCAAAAATCACCGATCCGCTGGCAACCGCGAAAGGCAGAGGAGCAACCAAGCACTAGGGTTGTTGTCGCCATGAGGGCAACGGTCTGCAATTCTTCCTCCGAGTCCTCGGTTGAACGCCCGTCTTGAGTCTGACGCAGAAGGCGAGTAAGGGTGAAGGCGGCAACAGGCTTTGGAGATCCGTCATCGCCAGCGACATTTTAAGACGCGTCTTCTCGCTTTTTAAGAAGAGGAAAACAGGAAACCAATCAGCGCACGGACAGATTTTGGGAATTACAACAACTGTGTTTGGCTATTGGAAGTGGCGGGGGGAGAGGTTTTAGCTGCCCCGCAGGTCACTTGCAAACATTTTGTGGGTCCAAAATGTTGTGACCTGTTTTCTAAGCTGGCAGTTGAATAACCAACTCTTGCTCCAAATCCTGATGGCTTCTAATGAGCCTCCAGAACACGTTTGGTTGAGTGGTGAAGGCACCAGACTAGAAAACGGGAGACTGTGAGTTCTAGTGAGGCTTTAGGCAGGGAAGCTGGCTGGGTGACTTTGGGCCAATTGCTAGGAGACTGAGTTCCAGTTCTGTCTGAGACATCACATGAGTGATGTTGAGCCACTCACTAGGAGACAGTGAGTTCTAGTCTCTCCTAAGGCTTGGAAGCTGTGTGACTTTGGGCCAATCACCAGGAGAACGGGAAATTCTAATCCCGCCTTATGCATGAAAGCTGTGTGACTTTGGGCCAATCACCAGGAGACAGTGAGTTCTAGTTTAGCCTTAGGCATGAAGCCGGCTGGGAGACTTTGGGCCAATCACCAGGAGACGGTGAGTTCTAGTTTAGCCTTAGGCATGAAAGCCGGCTGGGTGACTTTGGGCCAATCACCAGGAGACAGTGAGTTCTAGTCCCGCCTTAGGCATGAAAACTGTGTGACTTTGGGCCAATCACCAGGAGACGGTGAGTTCTAGTCCCGCCTTAGCATGAAAACTGTGTGACTTTGGGCCAATCACCAGGAGACGGTGAGTTCTAGTTTAGCCTTAGGCATGAAAGCCAGCTGGGAGACTTTGGGCCAATCACCAGGAGACAGTGAGTTCTAGTCCCTCCTTAGGCACAAAAGACTTGGGAAACTCCCGACTATAATAGGGCCGCGAAGTCCAGGTACCAACCTTCAACAAAAACCTTTAGGTTGTGTTCCTTGTGAGGATTACTGCGCAGAAGCCAGCACTGAGTGCAGAGAAAAATGGGGATATCTCTGCCATCGTCATCACCTGGCCTGGAAACTTTTTATATCATGTTTTTTATCTCTGTTTGCTTGAGCTCATAATAAAGCTTAAAATCCCTTGTCTCTGGATCTACAAGAATGAACTGCCTGGGCACCTGGTTGCTGCCACAACACTTGGCAAAAAAAAAGGATGCTTTGTGTGTAAAAATTCACAAGTCGAAGTAGCCACCCCAGCTAAGATAGCTAGATCATTTCCAAAAAAGGACAAACCGTCACAGGATTTTATTCCAGCTGGTCTTCAAGGCAGCTACCGTGTTCCCCAAAAATAAGACCAGATCTTATATTAATTTTTGCTCCAAAAAAAAATGCATTAGGGCTTATTTTCCTGTTAGGTCTTATTTTTAGAGAAATACAGTACTAAATCCATCTGTCTGGCTGACAATCTTAACTGGGGCTTATTTTGGGGGTAGGGTTTGTATTAGGAGCATCCTGAAACCCCATGCCAGGGCTTACTTTTTGGGTTGGGTTTTATTTTCGGGGGAAATATGCTATCCCTCAATTTACAACCACTCATTTCAGTGACAGTTCGAAGTTGCGAGGGCAGTAAAAAAAAATGAGTTATGACCGTTTGTCACGTTTCTGGCCACTGCAATGTCCCCCAGGGTCATGTGATCAAAATGTGGGTGTTTGGCAACTGGCATGTATTTATGACGGTTGCAGCATACCGGGGTCATGTGATCACCATGTGTGACCTTCCTTGCCAGTTTCCGGCACACACAAAAAGTCAACAGGGGAAGCCAAACTCACTTCATGACCAAATGATTCATTTAACATCTGCAGTGATTGACACAGGAAGGGGGTCACAGCAACAGAAATGTTGGACTCAACTGTGGTTCTAAAATGAGGACTACCTGTGAGGCGCAATTTTCCTCCCAACCAAATCTAGTCCGTGTTTTAATTCCATCCCTACTCAGGGGAAAAAAAAAATGGTAATTTCCTTTTGCAAACTCTGCCTCCACTCACCAGGAGCGCTTCGGACGGTATCGCTGTCTTCACGGTCACTCTGGTAGCCTTCCGGGGCACTGTATCGCTCACTGCCCAGACTGCTTTGGCTTTCGGATTTGGTGCTTCCCAAAGTCCGACCGGTGCTCCCGCTTGGCAACCGGGCAGCCTCGCCGCTGGAAACTGGAGGAAGCAGAAATAATAATAATTTTTTAAAAAATTGAACGTGATCTCGCATATGAAAATGGGCCTTATTGCCGGACAGGAAGCCAGTAGGGCAAAATCCCGGTGAGTATTAAATGGAATAGCAATAGCGCTTAGACTTACCTACCGCTTCGCGGTGCTTCACGGCCCTCTCTAAGCGGTTTACAGAGTCAGCCTCTTGCCCCTGACAATCTGGGCCCTCGTTTGACCCCCCCTCAGAAGGATGGGAGGCTGAGTCGACCTTGAGCCGGTCAGGATCGAGCTGATGGCAATGGGCAGAGTTAGCCTGCAATGCTGCTGTCAACTAAAAAAAAACGTCTTTGGTCTTTTTGGTTGCCAGCAGAAAGGGAGTAGGAGAAGCAGTGCATTCCTTAAATGCTTCAGATAATTGCTAGGAGAGCCGAAGGTGTTGGCACGCAAGATTGTTACTGGAGAGCATGACGGATGACTCTTGGCTATGGATGTGTCCCATTGGAGATTATACATCCACGGGGTGGGGGAAAGACCAGGGTCAAGGGTGAAATGATGTATCTTAGAGTCGACTGCACCCAGATAACACCGACATGTTCACTCATAATAAATCAATTTTTTTTTACTGAGAGATGTGGCTAGAGACTTATGATTTGAATGGGGGTGATTTGTCAGAGCCCTGACAGCCAGCCAACTCTAAGAACACATCATTCATTTCCCCCTTGACCCTGGTCTTCCCCACACCCCCTGGATGTATATTCTCCAATGGGACACATCCATAGCCAAGAATCATCAATCATGCTCTCCAGTAATAATCTTGCGCACCAACAGCTCCGGCTATCTAGCCATTGTCTGAAGCATTCAAGGAATGCACTATTTCTCCCACTCCCTTTTTGCTGGCAACTAAAAAGACCAAAGTAGTATTTTTTAGTTGACAGTTGCATTCTAACCACTATGGTTCCTTCAGGCACAATAGTGGAACTATCACTTCATTCACTTCAAATAGAAAGAGAGGCGGAGCCTTGGGTGGGTGGGTGGGTGGAGTCAAGAAAGAAATCAGCCTGGAATTGTTACGTTCCCACAAATGGTCTAAGTTCAACCCTTCTTCAAGTCCACTGACTTTTATCTAGCATCAATTTGGTGCTGACTGTTAGCTGACTAGATTCCTGTGTACAAGTAATCTTTGACCTACAACCACTCATTTATTGACCACTTGAACAGCAGTGGCAATAGCCTTTAGACTTATATACTGCTTTGGACTGCTTTACAGCACTCTCTGAGCGGTTTACATATGGCCATCAGCAATCTGGGTCCTCATTTTGCCGACCTTGTAAGGATGGAAAGCTGAGTCGATCAAACTCCTGGCAGTGGGCAGAGTTGGCCTGCAATACTTGATCCTAACCACTGCGCTACCGTCCGTGATGAATGAAGGAATGAAGGAATGAAGGAACCAAAATCCATCTCCACTGTCCATGCAAAAAAAAACCCAAGACCCCAGAAATTTTGGGATCAATTGTTTGTCGTAAATCAAGGATTTCATATAATCATTTTCCATCTTCTGTAAACTCGCCCAATGGATTAATTCAGTAACCGCAAGAAGTGTGAGGTCACAATTACAACTATTTGCACGTTCTCTAACAGTAGGTTTGCTCACTGGAGTCTGCTGGGTGCTTCCTGATCTGGAAACCCTTTGATCCCACGGACAAGGACCGATCATCAAAACTGGAGGAGCTGATCTCAGAATCACTGTCGCTGTCACTGGAGACAACTGCGGGAAAACGAAGAAAAGGGCAGGAAGTGAAGGTTAATTGGCCCCCCTAACAATTGCACTGCTTAATGACAAAATATTTGGTCCCAATTGCGCTCGTAAAACAAGGACTACCTATACACGTTGTGGATATATTTACCCAACACCCTTTTTTTAAAAAAAAAGAGAGTTATAAATTGTGGACTTTTGCTGGTGTTAATAATACCATGTTTTCCCGAAAATAAGACCTTGTCTTATTTTATATTTTTTGCCACCAGAAAAGGCACCAGGTCTTACTTTCGGGGTACGTCATCCACTGACTAACCTCACTTGCTCACGTCACCCCCGGCCTCCTTTTCGCTTTCAGAGGCCTTCAGAAACACTCTTCTTCTGCGGCCAGGAAGGCTTTCCTGAAGGCCTCTGCTGCCAATAACAGAGCTCAGGATCGATCCAGAGCTTTGGTCTCAGCTGCAGAGGCCTTCAGGAAAGCCTTAACAGCCTTGCTGGCTGCAGAAGAAATGGGCCGGCCGGGCAGGTGTCGGGGTGTGTGAGGCCTGGCTACACCTGTCCAAAGGTAAGTAGTAGGGCAGCCCCACCCCTCCATCTTCCCCAGCTTAATTTTTACCCATCCACTCTGGAGTGGGCAGGATCTTAATTAGGGCTTATTTGGGGGGTAGGGCTTATATTGGGCACACGTGTAAAAAAAATCAAGCTAGGACTTACTTTCAGGGTAGGTCGTATTTTTGGGGAAACGGGGTAATAGTTAATAGAACAGCTAGACCTCCATTTAGAACCACAATTTCCGTTGCTGAGTGAGACAGTTACTACGTGAGTTTGCCGCGTTTTACAACCTTTCTTACCAAATGGTTAAGCGAATCACTGCGGTCGTTAAGTTAGTCACACAGTTGTTAAGTGAATCAGGCTTCCCCCTTGAGGAGGTCGTGAAAGGGGATCATGTGACCCCGGGACGCTGCAACTGTCATAAATATGAACCAGTTGCCAAGCGCCAGAATCTTGATCATGTGACCATGGGGATGCTGCAATGGTCGTTAAGTGTGAAAAATGGTCGCAAGTCACATTTTTCAGGGCTGTTCTAACATTGAGTGGTTACTAAACAAATTGTTGTAAGTCGAGGACTGTCTGTATTAGAAATAGGCGCACGTGACTTGAAATTTGGATGCCACGGCTTCTTATGGTATGATAAAGTTAGGATTGATGTCAATTTTAAGTAGTGCTTTTTTAAAGGGTTTTTTTTAGCACTTGGAATAGTCATAGACAAAAACCACCGAAGTTCTGTTCTCTTTAGGAGAAAATTAATCCCATTTGGTTGACTTATGCCGAGCTATTACCCTGTTTTCCTGAAAATAAGACCTACCCTGAAAGTAAGCCCTAGCTTGATTTTTACACCTGTGCCCAATATAAGTCCTACCCCCAAAATAAGCCCTAATTAAGATCCCACCTACTCCAGAGTGCACGGGTAAAAATTAAGCTAGCGTGGATGGGTGGTGGTGGGAGCTGACCTATACTTACCTTTGGACAGTGGTAGCCAGGCCTCGCACACCATCACATCTGTCTTGTTGGCCCATTTCTTCTGCAGCCGGCAAGGCTGGCAAGGCCTTCCTGAAGGCCTGTGGAGCTGAGAACAAAGCTCTGGATCGATCCAGAGCTCACTTATCGGCTGCAGAGGCCTTCAGTGAAGCCTTGCCGGCCGCAGAAGTAGTAGTTCCTGAAGGCCTCTGACCGCAAAAACGAGGCCGGGTACGACACACACAAGTAAGGTTAATCAGTTAGATGACATCCCCCGAAAATAAGACCTGGTGCCTTTTTTTGGTGGCAAAAAAATATATATAAGACAGGGTCTTATTTTGGGGGAACACAGTAACGTTCATCGGAAAAGATCCTGTGTGGAAAAACAAGGACAAATCTCAAGAAGGTCAATGGTTTACATACACTCAATTGTTTGAAAAGTAGATTTAAAAAAAGAATTCTGTTTTGACAGATGAAAAGAACCCATTTTGAAAAAGACTCAGGCACTTGTTATTGCCAAGTTACATAAACGGTTATTGACAATGAATCAGGGAGATGACTATGTTTCCAGATTTTATGCTTCAAGCGGGCAAGATGTTTTGGAGATAAAGGTACAGTAGTCCTCGGATTACGACTACAATGGAGCCCAACATTTCTGTGGCTAAGTGAGACAGTTTTAACAACTGTCAACTAACGAAGTGGAACAAACAACTAACAAAGCGGGCTTTGCCTCAATTTGGCAACCTTTCTGGCCACCGTTGTTAAGTGAATCACTGCAGTTGTTAAGTTAGTCAACTCAAGTTGTGAAGGTGAATCTGGCTTCCCCATAGACTTCGCTTGTCAGGAGGTCGCAAAAGGGGATTGCGTGACCCTGGGACGCTACAACCGTCATAAATACGAGTCAGCCGCCAAGCGTCTGAATTTTATCGCTTGACCATGGGAATGCTGCAACGGTCGTAAGTGTGAAAAATGCTCATAAGTCGTTTTTTTCAGTCATGGCGTAACTTTGAATGGTTACTGAATGAATTGTTGTATTGGAAGAATATCCTGCTTGAAAATTGGGAAAATAGGTGGACAAACAGACTGAACTTTACACTGAATTACAATTCGAAAGAAAATGTTTGTAAAATGATGTACAGATAAGCCTCCACTTACAACCATTCGTTCGGTGACCATTCAAAGTTACAATAGCACTGAAAAATGTGACTTATGACCATTTTTCACACTTATCACTGTTGCAATATCCCCAGTGTTCAAAATTCAGACTCTTGGCAACTGACTCATATTTATGACAATGGCTGTTTCCTGGGGTCATGTGATCCCCTTTTGACAAGCAAAGTCCATGTGATGGCTCAAAGTGTAACACAAACATAACAAAATCCAAAACATAAATAAATGTCCTTTAATGCCTCCAACTTGGCCCCATTGTTCAATAACACTCAGTTGGAGATAAAATATACTCAAAAATAGTCTTCAAAAGGAAGCAATACAGTCCGAACTTAAAGAGCAGATAGAGGTGAAATAAAAAATCAAAACAAACTACAATGAAGGAATTTCCACAACAGACCAGGATAAGGAATTACCAACTTCAAGGAGATAACAAGGCACAATCTGTTGGAAGGACGCCAACCAAGATAACTTCAGACCAGAATAAAACACACTTGCTTCTGGCAACCTGTGTTTTAACTGTCTCTCTTATATACTTGTCCTCCCAGCTGCAACCAATGAGGGGATCATGGCCGCTTCCTCTCTCGCAAGCCAAGTTGTTCTCCTTCTCCTTTTCTCCCTGCGTCTCCTAGGATGCAGAGGGGATGGGCCTGGTTCTTCCTCTGACTGCTCAGCCGGCCTCAGCCCTTCTTCAGCCTCCTCCACAACCTCTGGAGCCACACCTCCACTCCCTGTCGGTTGTTCCTCCTCTCCCTCAGAGTCTGATTCTACCAAGGGCATGACAGTCCATGGGGAAGCCAGATTCACTTAACAACCGTGTTACTAACTTAACTACTGCCGTGATTCACTTAACAGCCATGGCCTAAAAGGTCGTAAAATGGGCCCAAACTCACTGAACAACGGTCTTGCTTTGCAACTGAAATTTGGGGTGTAATTAATTGTCATTGTAAGTTGAGGATGGCCTGCATCACTGGCCTTTCACCCTGTTTATCCCTTTTTATCCTCTCTTAATTTTGTATTTTGCAGAGACACGGTGGCTCAGGGACTAAGGCGCTGAGCTTGCCGATCACAAAGGTCAACAGTTGGGCGGTTGGAATCCCCAGCGCCGCGTAACGGAGTGAGCTCCCGTTCCTTGTCCCAACTTCTGCCAACCTAGCAGTTCAAAAGCATGTAAAAAAAATGCAAGTAGAAAAATAGGGACCGCTTTGGTGGGAAGGTACGTTCCCTGTGCCTTTGGCATTTAGTCATACCGGCCACATGACCACGGAGATGCCTTTGGACAGCACTGGCTCTTCGGCTTTGTAACAGAGAGGAGCACTCAGCCCCTAGAGCCGGAAACGACTAGCACGGATATGCGAGGGGAACCTTTTATCTTCACCTTTAATTTTGTATTTTAACTTTTTTTAAAAAAATTTGGAAACTTCATAGATTCCTTTAAAAAAAATGAAAGCTAGGAATCTGCAGACTTTGCATTTTAACTTTTAAAAAAAAAATTGGGGAATTTCATAGAATCCTTAAAAAAAAAAAAACTAGAAAACTGCAGAAGCTTTGTATTTTAACTTTTTAAAAAAAAAATTGGAAACTTCATAGATTCGTTTTAAAAAAATGAAACCTAGGAATCTGCAGAGACTTTGCATTTTAACTTTTTTTTTTTTAATTTGGGGAATTTCATAGAATCCTTAAAAAAAAAAAACTAGAAATCTGCAGAAGCTTTGTATTTTAACTTTTGGGGTTTTTTGGGGGGAAACTTCATTTAAAAAAATCCCTTTAAAAAAAACACAAAACAGAAACCTGCAGAGACTTTGCAGCCGTCACAAGCGGAGTGTGACTCAAACGTGCATATGGTGGCTGTTAAATCAATTCCGATGTTCTTTTTTTTAATAAAAGAAAAATAAAAGGAAAGGAAACCACCACCTTCCATCTACCCCCAAAACTACAAGAGTGTATTAGCACTAAACCTCATTAGGAGGCTTCCTACCCACTTCCCATCTGGCGTTTCTGCTTTTTCTTGCAAACTCAATCGAAGGGAGACCAGCAAAGGTACAAGCCTCAATTTAGTTGACAAAAGACACTGGGGGGGAGGGTTATTTGAAGTGGGAAATTGTTCCCACTTTGCATTGGGGGGTGGGAATCAAAACTCTGCCCCCTCCCTTCTGCTATTTAAGCAGCCTGCCGCGAGGAAATCTGTAGAAGGCAGCTGTTGGGATGGGAAGATGAGATTACGGAGAGGAAAAATTTAAAGTCCCTTGCCAATCTAAGTGCCTCCCTTATCGTCTAATTTTGAGCTAAATTTAGTTTGCAGGCTGGCCCCATGAAAGGGGCCTCTGGATGGGAATATGTAAAACAGGGAATTGCTTAGAACATCGTGTAACAAGGTTGGAAGGGACCTTGGAGGTCTTCTAGTCTAGCCCCCTTGCTCAAGCAAGAGATGTAATTCAAGTCCAAACATTCCAAATCCCCCAGCCGGCATTCTTCAAGAAGGGTGGACTTCCACTCCCAGAATCCCCCAGCCAGCATCCTTTAAGAGGGGAGGACTTCCACTCCCAGAATCCCCCAGCTGGCATTCTTCAAGAAGGGTGGACTTCCACTCCCAGAATCCCCAGCCGGCATGCTTTAAGAGGGATGGACTTCCACTCCCAGAATCCCCAGCCATTATGCCTTAAGAGGAGGGCTTCCACTCCCAGAATCCCCCATCCAGCATGCTTCAAGAAGGGAAGACTCCAACTCCCAGAATCCCCATCCAGCAGGCTTTAAGAGGGTGGATTTCCACTCCCAGAATCCCCAGCCAGCATGCTTCAAGAAGGGAAGACTCCAACTCCCAGAATCCCCAGCCAGCTTGCTTTAAGAGGGAGGACTTCCACTCCCAGAATCCCCAGCCGGCATGCTTTAAGAGGGATGGACTTCCACTCCCAGAATCCCCCATCCAGCATCCTTTAAGAGGGGTGGACTTCCACTCCCAGAATCCCCCAGCCGGCATGCTTTAAGAGGTGGACTTCCACTCCCAGAATCCCCAGCCAGCATGCTTTAAGAGGGGTGGATTTCCACTCCCAGAATCCCCAGCTGGCATTCTTCAAGAAGGGTGGACTTCCACTCCCAGAATCCCCCAGCCAGCATCCTTTAAGATGGACGGACTTCCATTCCCAGAATCCCCAGCCATTATGCCTTGAGAGGAGGGCTTCCACTCCCAGAATCCCCCATCCAGCAGGCTTTAAGAGGGGTGGATTTCCACTCCCAGAATCCCCCAGCCAGCATGCTTCAAGAAGGGAAGACTCCAACTCCCAGAATCCCCCAGCCAGCTTGCTTTAAGAGGGATGGACTTCCACTCCCAGAATCCCCCATCCAGCATCCTTTAAGAGGGGAGGACTTCCACTCCCAGAATCCCCCAGCCGGCATGCTTTAAGAGGGATGGACTTCCACTCCCAGAATCCCCCATCCAGCATCCTTTAAGAGGGGTGGACTTCCACTCCCAGAATCCCCCAGCCGGCATGCTTTAAGAGGGGTGGACTTCCACTCCCAGAATCCCCCAGCCAGCATCCTTTAAGAGGGGTGGACTTCCACTCCCAGAATCCCCCAGCCAGCATGCTTTAAGAGGGATGGACTTCCACTCCCAGAATTCCCCACTGCATTGCTGGCTGGGGAATTCTGGGAGTTGAAGTCCACCCATCTTTAAAGGGGCCAAGGAGGCTCACCTTTTCCCCTGGCCCAGGTATAGGTGTGATCCATCCTGCTGCCCCGGAGCTCCAGGGATGATGGTTCCAGACGAGAAGGAGGGGGCCGAAGGCGGATTTCCTTGGCTTTGCCGGCACTGGTCTCTTTTAATGGCGGGATGCATTTAGGGAGGCCTTTGAAGAACCAGGCTCCGGATCGCTTCCAGACCTAAGGAAGACATTTATTTTTTTTAAAAAAAGGGGAGTCCTTTGTTCTGACTGCTCCTTTACTTTTATTTATTTTCTCACTTTATTTAATATTCCTTTAATATTCATTTGCTTTCAGGCTTGCAAAATTAATGTCAGCCTTCCCACACGGAGCAAACGCAACAAGATGAGATAATTTTACTTCATTGTTAAAGCTGCCTTCACAGAATCTTGCAAAAACGGATTTGTCTGTAGGTGAACCAGGGTAAAAACCATGCAAACAAAATTTCTCTAGCTGCATCCCTGAAGCATTTTGTAGTAATGATTAATGTTGTTCCTTTTTTTAATAGCACGGGGGGGGAGGGTGTGTGTGTGTGGAATATATAAAAGCAAAAAGATACTGGTGGAAAATAAAGGTTTGGATAGAAGAGATGGTTAAACAGAAAGTAGAGTTTAGACCAGAAATGTTATTACTGGGTATTATTAATGAGTAAAGGAACAATATATTTAATGATACATATAATAACAGCTGCGAAATTGGTGTATGCCCAAAACTGGAAGAATGAAGATACCCCTACAGAAATTGAAATAATAAGGAAAATATTAGTCTGTGCAGAGGTGGACGGACTAACTTTAGAAATCAAACATAAGGGTGAGTATTACAGAGTATTATCAAGTGTGGAGTAAAATGTATCAATGGCTAGAGTCAAGGAAAAATAAAGAGAGTGTTGACGCTTCATAGGAATGAAAGCTAAAGTTTTGTAAACTAGAGAGAATGGAATAAAATGGACAAATGTGATATGATACTAATGCATGGGCATAAAGGACGGTTGTAAATATGTACATAATTGTAATCATAAATGTAGATAAATGTAAATAGAAGCAATATGCAACTAGCACTATGCTAATAACATAAGGGGAAAAGGGAAATTAACTGTTATATGTATTTCTAAACTATAGCTCAGGAAAATTAACTGTTATATGTATTTCTATACTATAGCTCAGCAGTTGCCAATTGGTGGGCCGCAGCCCACTGGTGGACCGTGAGAAAGTGTTGGTGGGCCGCGGAGAAATCTCACCCCCAGAGCACCCTCCCAAAGCAATTAATCCAGGCTGCGCTGCCCACATGGCCAGCGGGAACCCTCCCCGCCCACTCAATCCTTACCCGATAAACTTGCCTGCTAAATTGCTATTTTTCCTTTTTCCGCCCATCCTCTGTTCTGCTCTGCCAGGAGATTTAGATTAGCTAGGAAGCAGGAAATGGTTGGATTTCTTGCTTTCTAGCTAGTCTTTAGACTACTTCGGCACAGCCGAACCTCCCTTAGGACTGAAGTCTTGCTTGCAAGCAAATTCAGTGCAGACTCACGGCAAGCAAATTTGAGAGACTGAGCTAGCCGATGGCAGATAGACAGATCACTGAATGATTCTGTGAGCAACTCAATCTGCCTGCTTTGCCTGATTTTGGGTAAAAGTTGCTCTTTTTTATAAAAAAAAAAATTTTTACATACATGGTGTGTTGTGAGTTAATTTTGTGAGTTTGCTTGCAAGCAAATTTTATGAGTTTGCTTGCAAGAAAATTTTATGTGACAGACTGAGCTAGCCGATGGCAGATAGATAGATCTCTGAATGAATCTGTGATTCTGTGAGCAACTCAAACTGCCTGCTTTGCCTGATTTTGGGTAAAAGTTGCTCTTTTTTATAAAAAATTGAATATTTATATAAATATTTATAATATTTACATACAAGCCATGCCCAGCCAGTCACATGACCAACAAGCCACACCCACAAATTAGGCCACACCCACAGAACCAGTTAGTGGTCCCTGGGATTTAAAATTAGGAGTTTGGTGGTCCCAGAGGTCCAAAAGGTTGGCGACCCCTGCTATAGCTTATATGGCCAAAATGATGCCCAAGAAAGTCACACTGTGTTCAATTGTTTTTAAGGTTTATTCAATAAAATTTTTTAAAAAAAATAAATTTTGGGGGGCAGAAACACCGATGAAGACACAACCCAATTCTAAAAAAAAGTGTTTGTGAACTTCTGTGGTTGTTATTATTTAAATTTTATTTTAATCTCCCCCAGGCTGGGTGGCTATAAAAATTTAAAATATGAATAGTGTATTGTAATATTATAATGATTTAATAATAATTCCAAATTGTGACCTTGAATTTGGGAGGCTGGGCAGAAAAAGAGACCTCGATATTCATTCCCAGTTTGCGCACATGTGTGCCAAGGCACAAGCAGTTGTCTGTTCCAAACTTCAAGAGATATATATACAAGTATTCCGGAAATTACCATTTGTCTTTTAGCAACCGTGACAAAACAACATTTCAAGATTGGGTGGGGCTACATGATGCAGGGAATCCTCAACTTACAACAGTTCACTTACTGACCGTTCGAAGTTACAATGGCACTGAAAAAAGTGACTTAGGACCACTTTTCACACTTAACGACCGTTGCAGTGTCCCCGTGGTCATGTGATCAAAATTCAAATATCCGAACTAGACTGTGTTGTGTCTCCATGTCATATACTATTTTTGCCACCAAAAAAGGCACCAGGTCTTATTTTCAGGGGATGTCATCCAACTGACTAGCCTCAATTGCGCACATCGCACCCGGCCTCCTTTTCGCGGTCAGAGGCCTTCAGGAACTTCTCCTGTGGCCGGCAAGGCTTTCCTGAAGGCCTCTGCAGCCAATAACAGACCTCAGGATCGATCCAGAGCTTTGGTCTCAGCTGCAGAGGCCTTCAGGAAAGCCTTACCAGCCTTGCTGGCTGCAGAAGAAATGGGCCGGCAAGGCAGGTGTCAGGGTGTGCGAGGCCTGGCTACAACTGTCCAAAGGTAAGTAGTAGGGCAGCTCCACACACACCCTTCCCCACCCTTGCTTAATTTTTACACGTGCACCCTGGAGTGGGCGGGATCTTAATTAGGGCTTATTTTGGGGAGAGGGCTTATATTGGGCACATGTGTAAAAATCAAGCTAGGACTTATTTTCAGGGAAGGTCGTATTTTCAGGGGAAGAGGGTAATATAGCCGGGTATATGCATAACTTTTTATTTATTTAGTCATGTTTGTTTAGTGTATATTGGAGAGCTGTGGGCTGTCAGGATTCCGGCAGTTACCCCCATTTAAATCATGAGTCTTGAGCCAAACTTCCAAAACTTAAAAAGGATTTATTGTGAGTTAACATGCCGGCATTGCCCGGGTGTAGCTGACTCTGAGGCACATAATTCATTGTCACCCTTGACCCTGGTTTTCCCCACACCCTCTGGGTGTATCGTAATTCATATTCTCCAATGGGACACATACATAGCCCAGAGTCATCAATCATGCTCTCCAGGTAGAATTTTGCATGACAGAAACTTCTGTCACCTAGTTACTATCTTTGAAAATATTTATGGAATGCAGTTTCAGTTTGCAAGCAGCTGCAATGCTCCCCCCTCTCTTTCTATTGGCAACACTAAAAAGACCAGAGAAATATCTTATGAGTTGACATAGGCAATGAAATTTCATTTTAATATATGTCGATTAGTGTATATTCAAAGAGACAATAAACTTGTTCTAAGATGCTTGGCAATTGGTTCAACATTTATGACAGTTGCGTAACCCCTGGAGATCCGCTTCTGACAAAGCAGAGTCAATGGGGAAGCCAGAGTCGCTTAACGACGGCGTTGCTCACTTAACAACCACAGTGATTCACTTAACAACTGTGGCACAAAAGGTAGCAAAACGGGGGAAAGCTCACTTAGCGATTGTTTCATTCACTTAGCAACAAAAATGTTGGTCTCAGCTGTGGTCTTAAGTCGTGGACTAGCTGTAAATGCATTCAATAGAAAGCCAAGGAGGACATTTTTGGGGACTTTCAGCTGAAAACGCATTCAAGCCAAGAGAAAAGTAATTTCAGTTTAAAAGAGGGTCAAAACCTCACAGATGATAAGAGGACGTGAACGTTGGTCACCAATTTCACCCCGGGTCGTTTTTTGAGAGAGCGCACTTTTCCTTCCAATTTAGATTTTAATACAGTGATTGGGGACCAAGGGAACTTATTAAAACATATTTTAATCTATAAAAGCCTCGCACAAAAGGAAGAGCAGTTGTCACAGAAAGGGAGGCAAAATCCTGAAACTCAATTTAATTTCTGCCCGCCGGCAAAACCTCATCAAAGACTCCACGAGATCATCAGAGAACACACTTTAAACACAAACACACACACATACACACATGCACACACACCAAGAGTCTTAGACCTGTGGAAACTGTGCCAGATAAGACATTTTCTCCCCCGTGAGAAACTTATTTTTCCATCTCGGAAAAAAATAAAATGTGAATCGATGCTCAACGGATTAGAACAGACTGACTTCCAGCCTCGAGATATTTATCCTTTAAAATTGGACAGGAAAAGACAGCATGGAGAAATAAACGTGTAGCTGATATCATGGTAAGAAACAACTCTCAGAGACATGATTTATTATTATTATTATTATTATTCAATCCCCAAAGGAGTCCAGGCCAATGTGTCATACGCTTCGTTCATTTCTTGCCATCTAAGGCAGAGGTCTTCAAATGTGGCATATTTAAGACTTGTGAACTTCAACTCCCAGAATCCCCCAGCCGGCATGCTTTAAGGGAGGGGGGACTTCCACTCCCGGAATCCCCCAGCCAGAAGGCTTTAAGGAGGGTGGACTTCCACTCCCAGAATCCCCCAGCTGGCATGCTTTAAGAGGGGAGGACTTCCACTCCCAGAATCCCCAGCCAGCCTGCTTTAAGAGGGGAGGACTTCCACTCCCAGAATCCCCAGCCAGCCTGCTTTAAGAGGGGAGGACTTCCACTCCCAGAATCCCCAGCCAGCCTGCTTTAAGAGGGGAGGACTTCCACTCCCAGAATCCCCCAGCCAGCCTGCTTTAAGAGGGGAGGACTTCCACTCCCAGAATCCCCAGCCAGCCTGCTTTAAGAGGGAGGACTTCCAGTCCCAGAATCCCCAGCCGGCATGCTTTAAGAGGGGAGGACTTCCATCCCAGAATCCTCCAGCCAGCCTGCTTTAAGAGGAGGACTTCCACTCCCAGAATCCCCAGCCAGCCTGCTTTAAGAGGGTGGACTTCCATTCCCAGAATCCCCAGCCAGCCTGCTTTAAGAGGGAGGACTTCCACTCCCAGAATCCCCCAGCCAGCCTGCTTTAAGAGGGAGGACTTCCACTCCCAGAATCCCCCAGCCAGCCTGCTTTAAGAGGGGCGGACTTCCACTCCCAGAATCTCCCACCCAGCCTGCTTTAAGAGGGAGGGCTTCCACTCCCAGAATCCCCCAGCCAGCCTGCTTTAAGAGGAGGACTTCCACTCCCAGAATCCCCAGCCAGCCTGCTTTAAGAGGAGGACTTCCAGTCCCAGAATCCCCCAGCTGGCATGCTTTAAGGAGGGTGGACTTCCATTCCCAGAATCCCCAGCCAGCCTGCTTTAAGAGGAGGACTTCCACTCCCAGAATCCCCAGCCAGCCTGCTTTAAGAGGAGGTCTTCCAGTCCCAGAATCCCCAGCCGGCATGCTTTAAGAGGAGGACTTCCATTCCCAGGATCCCCAGCCAGCCTGCTTTAAGAGGAGGACTTCCAGTCCCAGAATCCCCAGCCGGCATGCTTTAAGAGGGAGGACTTCCAGTCCCAGAATCCCCAGCCGGCATGCTTTAAGGGAGGGTGGACTTCCATTCCCAGAATCCCCAGCCAGCCTGCTTTAAGAGGAGGACTTCCAGTCCCAGAATCCCCAGCCGGCATGCTTTAAGGGAGGGTGGACTTCCATTCCCAGAATCCCCCAGCCAGCCTGCTTTAAGAGGGGAGGACTTCCAGTCCCAGAATCCCCCAGCCGGCATGCTTTAAGGGAGGGTGGACTTCCAGTCCCAGAATCCCCCAGCCGGCATGCCTTAAAATGGACGGACTTCCACTCCCACAATTCCCCAGCCAGCATGCTTTAAGAGGGGTGGACTTCAACTCCCAGAATTCCCCACTGCATTGCTGGCTGGGGAATTCTGGGAGTTGAAGTCCACCCAATCTTTAAAGGGGCCAAGGTTGAGAAACCGATCAAAATAATCCCCACTGACAATGCAGCCAATGCAGATATCCACCATCACCGCAACCATTATCAGCAGAATTGGGTTCCCGTCGCACAACTCACCTCTCTCTGCTCACTGCAGATCTTACAGAACCAAATGGGCCGTTTGTGGGGACCCCCCGGCGTTTCTATGCCACACTTTGTGCAAACTTTCTGGGGAGACAGAAGAAAAAAAAATCAAAATTCTAAAACCTGGTGATACCAGGTGGGACGTGGAGGAGAAAGCATCAATCTCTAAAATTGCGGGAAGATGCCCTGCCTCCTGCCAAGGAAGAATTTGAAATCTATAAATATTAATTGCTAAAAAAAAACCACCCCAGATTTCCCTCCAAGTTTCTTGGCGGTCCTCAACTTACAACCACGATTGGGCCCAAAAATGTCTGTTGCTAAGCAAGGCAGTGTTTGAGCGAGTTTTTCCCCCATTTTACCACTGTTCTGGACACCGTTGTTAAGCGAATCACTGCACTCGTTTAAAGTGAATCGTGTGGTCCTTCAGCAAATCTGGTTTCTTTGGCGGAAGCTGGCTGGGAATGTCACAAAAGGGGATCATGGGACGCTACAACCGTCGTAAATACGAACCCGTTGCCAAGTGCCCAACTGGTCAGGTGACCACAGGGATGCTAGAATAGTCATAATTCTGAAACATGGTCATAAGTCTTTTTTTTTTTCAGTGTTGTAGGTTCGAATGGTCACTAAACTCTAAAAACTGTCTTGGTTAACAACGGAAATTGGGGGTTCAGTTGTGGTCGTAATTCGAGGACTACTGTATTAACCTCGGATCTGAAGTTTCCTTCTAGATATTGGAACTTCAACCCCAACATATTTTTCCACAATGCACCTGAGGTACCCTTGTGTGAGACTCAAATTCAGGTAGTCCTCAACTTACAACATTTCATTTTTTTTTTGAAGATGTTTCACTTCTCATCCAAGAATCTTCAGCACTGCCTGGATGGTGGGGAATGGAACAGCTGGTCATTTGCATCCTTTTAGAGGGTCGTTGAGGCCACCTGGAGATTTATTTATCTGTGTCCTCAGGGTCACCTGAGTGGTGCAAATAGGTGCGGAGCCTTCTTGGAACTGCTGAAAGGACTGTGATGTAGAAAGCGGGATATCTAGTTTGCACTACTAAGGTTACCCCGAGGACACAGATAAACCTCTAAGTGGCCTCAATGACTTTCTAAAAGGATGCAAATGACCAGCTGTCTGCAAGGAGTATAAATCCTTCCATTCCCCACCATCCAGTCAGAACTGAAGAAGCTCCTCGGATGAGAAGCGAAATGTCTTCAAGGAAAAGCCAGAAAGTCCAGTTGCCTCTTGAAAAAAGCACCTTTGGGACAACCAAGACCTGGATGATTTGAGAATCTCCCACGGACACACACGTTAAAATGAAATTTCGATCTCCCCTAATCGGACTGAGCCCAGAACGAACCACCAAGGCCTTCGTGCTTCCCGTCTCTTTCCCTCTTCTGATTTCCAAGACCAGCCAGCGAAAAAAAGAGAAAGAACTAGCCGTTGTTGTTTTTTTTCCAGCCATCTGGACAAGCTGAACCAGCCCGCGGGGCAAAGTAGTTCAGAAAGATTTCAAAAGAGCTGCAGGTCCCCAACAGAAGGAATACAATCAAACGGAAGGCTCAATAAAAAGAGAATTTAAAAGAAGAATAAATCAATGTCCACAGCGAGGTGGAATAGCCATCTCCCTCGCGCAGCACCTGTAAATTAATGCCGCCGGCTGTATCCGCAACAGGCGTGGATAGGATGCTGAATAGCCACAGGAGGTTGAAAAGAGTCGACCAGTGGGCAGTCTCAGCCAAAAAAAGGTTTAGGCAAAGAAAAACCAAATGGCTCAACAGCAGTAACTGCGAGAGGGATCAGAATACAGACTACGAGGGCCGTTTCATATACAGGGTGGTGCAATCTCTTCTTAAAAACTTCCAGTGTTGGAGCATTTACAACTTCTGGAGAGAAGTTGTTCCACTGATGAACGGTTCTCACTGACACGAAATGTCTCCTTAGTTCTAGGTTGCTTCTTGTTGAGGTAATTCCCCTTTAGGAGAATGAGCGCATACAGGGAGACGTATCTGAGAGAAGTGTTTGAATAATACACACACAGCACACAGATACACTGTACAGTAAATGTAGGTTTTTACTTCCAGAAAGGTTTAAGCAAAGTCCAAAATAAGCAATCCAAAGTCATTCACAAGTAAATCAGTCAGTTTTTCAATCCAGGGATAATTCAATAACAAAGTCCAGTGTCAAAAACAGTTCAGTAACAAACTTACATCAAATCCAGTAATATCAGTCAATTAGAAGAAACGGAGCAACGGCAATACTTTCGAACAGAAGGAAACAGAGATACTCACTCTCTTCTGAGACTAAGACTAAGACAATACAAGTTTCTGGCTCCATCTTATGGCTGTTTGAAAAACCACACCTAATTACAGTTTTGCATTTTCTTAAAGTTACAGTTTTAAAATGTTTATCCTGGTTTATATATTTCTAACCCAAATACCTGTTGGGTGACTTATATTCCTAACATTTCTCTCTCCTGGATTAGTTTCCATCTGTTGTTTCTTGTCCTGCCTTCAGGGGCTTTGAAGAATAGCTTGACAAGCTCGACAACTCCAAGGTCTGGGAATCCTGGCGGACAATCACTTAAACATGAGCCAGCCGTGTGCTGCAGCAGCCAAAAAGTCAACACCGTTGTTCTGCCCCTTATTTACTACTAGCTGAATATAAGGCAGACAGATAACTCTACAAAGCATCCATACAAAGTTTCTTTATTGGGTCATCGGGTATCCTCATACATAACTCACGGTTACGTCGAGAGTCATCTCGACGTCCAAATCTTTGCATAGCTGAATTCATAGTGTAAAAGGATCGTGCTCTTTTCATTCCCACATGATGGAGCAAGGCTGCTGGGGTCCAGGCAAGAATGAAGGAACCTCCCCCAACCCACCAAGGCTCAATTCAGTGACCAATCAGGATTACAGATGTGAACCCCATGACATGGACTACATTTCCCAGGATGCCTTAACTACATTTACCGTGATGCATTCTCTTAAGGGGACAGCTCCCAATTCCTAATTAACTGTCTCAATTCCCATTACCTATAAACTGTCTGGACAGCACAACAGTCCTTAGGTTTTGTTTTCACGATGTAAAAAAGAAAAATGTTGAAAGAAAGAGCGCAGAGAAGAGCAACAAAGAGGATTAGGGGACTGGAGGCTAAAACATATAAAGAACAACTGCAGGAATTGGGTACACCTTAGTTTAGTGCAATGAAGTACTAGGTGAGACACAATAGCAGTATTTCAATATTTGAGGAGCTGCCACAAGAGAAGAGGGGGTCAATTTATTCTCCAGAGCAATGGATGGTACAAGACCAATGGATGGAAACAAGTCAAGGAGAGATGCAATCTAGAACTAAGGAGAAATTTCCAGACAGTGAATTTTGAGCAACCAAATGGAGCCACTGCACCACTCGGTTACTAAATGAATGGCTGCGGTGAAAGCAAATTCAGACAGCTTCCTGAATGATTTTGCCCTCTTGTTCAGAACCCAATTCCAGTTTTCTAATTTTGCTTATTATCTCTGTCAAAAGACGATCGTGCTAAATTGCATCTGGATACCAAGCCTTCCCTCTTGTGGAGCTTATAAAATTGGGAAATCCACTAACCCTTTTTCCTTTGTCATTATTATTTATATATACAGCATTAAAAAAAAAAAAACCTTGCCGTATCACCCCAGAAACAGCACTTTTCCTTCCCTTCAGAAAGGCCAGACAGAGAGAATAAATAAATATAAATCAATAAATAACATTTCTGCCCGGAGATTATTGACAGTTAATTAAAACGCCATTTATTTATTTTTTACAAAATAAAAAATAGAACAAAATAAAATAGCCTCGGGGATCATCCGAAATGTTAATTTTAACAGTTCAACGGGAGGACCAAGAATAATTAGAAGGCTGTTAATCTGTAGCCTAATTAACTGCAGAATTTCTGCTTTGATTGATATCGGCTGTCAGAAGGAGGGGAGCAGGAAGAGGCACAGGAAAATGGCTAGAAGACCTGCTCATCCACTCGGAGAGTGAGGAGGTTGGGGAGGAACATAGGCCAGTCCTGGAGTCTGGGGAAGGCTCTGAGGAGGGGTCTGCGTCAGAGGCAGAGATGGAGCTGTCCGACAGTTATCAGTTGCCTTTGGAGTCAGAGATCAGTGAGGCAGAAGAACAGCTGGAGCCTGTTCCCAGGGTGCGCATGCACAGAGCTGCCCGGAGAAGGGAACAGCTAAGGAACAAGGGTTGACTTGGGAGTAAAGGCTCAGGTGGACGGTGAATGGCCCCTCCCACAGGGAATAAAAGAGGAGCAAAAGGGGAGGGGTGTTTGCAGGAAACAATTAGTTCAATTCATTAGGGGGAACATCCGTTCCTGACTCCTTTTCCAAGTATTGCCTGCTACAGAGTGGCGTTCGGAAGATATTGGCCTGGCAACTCTCCAAGCCTGATCAAGGTCTGTTAATTGTGAAATCTCTTGAAAGACTGTTTGCCGGGACTTGGCCGGAGAGGAATTTCCTTTAATAACCTAAATAAAAAGGGTTTTATCGGAACGAGGAGTTGGCCTCATGATCTCGGGAAGGCTGGGTCAGAACAATTCAATCCTAACCAGCTCAAGATTGACTAAAGCAATACAGGGTAGTCCTCAACTTACAATAGCTTAACGACCATTCCAAGTTACAACGGCACTGCAAAAAAGGGACTTATGGCCATTTTTCACAGTTACCACCTTTGTCACCACCCAATGGTCACATGATATAATTCAGTTGCTTGGCTACTGACTCATATTTACAACCATAGCAGTGTCCCCGGGGGTCATATGATCCCTTTTTGCGACCTTCTGACAAGAAACATCAATGAGGAAGCCAGACTCACTTAATGTGATGACCCAAAGGGGTGTGGCACAAAGGCAACCCAGTCAGATAATCAGTAGGAGTCCCTTTATTAGCTCCAACTTTGCCCCCAAAGTCCTGGTTACCTTCTGGGCTGGAGAAAAACTCTCCCAGGAACAGCCTTGGGCTGCAGAGAATCAAGTCCAAAACATGGTCAACAAAAACTGTAACTATAAGTCCAATCAAGGCAAAATGAGGTGATTAGTCCGGCAGGCAGGAGCAAGAATTCCAGATGTGAAGGCACAGCAATAACTCAACATGGTTGGGAGGACGCCAGGAACACAGATAAGCAAAATCAACACAAGATAAACTCACATTTGTTCCCAGCAGCCATTGCACTCAGCATGCATTTCTTTTAAACTCTCATTCCCAGGTGTGGCTAATGAAGGGAATCAGGGCCCTTTCCTCCTCCGTAAGCCACACAAACAGCGTTGCTCTCTTCTCTGTTCCTCCCTGCGTACCCTAACATGAAGAGGGGGTGGGCCTAGGTCTTCCTCTGAACTCCCTCTCCCTTGTTCTATCCTCTCCCCCTGCTCTGCCCAGCCTGACTTTGCCCTTCCCCAATTTCCTCCACAGCCAACGGAGCCACACTCCTTGGATTCAGACTCCAACAGGGGCATGACAATTAACAGCTGGGGTTACTATCTTATCAACTGCAGGGATTCACTTCACAGCTATGGCCAGAATGGTCATCAAACGGGGCCAAAACTCCCCGAATCAACCGCCTCTCTCAACAACATAAATCGTAGCCGTAGAGTCGAGGACTACCTGTACTGCAACGGTGGTTAAGTGCTGCCGTATCTTCGAACGGTCGCTAAAAATGAAAGGGTTGTTAAGTCGA
Source organism: Pseudonaja textilis (assembly GCF_049901715.1). NCBI lineage: Eukaryota > Metazoa > Chordata > Lepidosauria > Squamata > Elapidae > Pseudonaja > Pseudonaja textilis. The sequence continues at coordinate 4,711,851 of NC_141990.1, read as the reverse complement.
GGACTCACCTGTGTTAAGATCGGCGTGGGAAGAAGCAGAATGGCCGGCATATTACCAGAATCGATTGCAAAAAAACAAAACAAAAATTCCCAACGCGCCTTTCAAAAGTCGCCCGAGCCAAGATAAGTTTCCAAAGGACACCTCAAAATATTTTTCTAGGCCACACCTGAAACCGGGGGTGGGGGGTGGGGGTTGAAGTGGGCTAACTTACCTTTTTGCAGTCTTGGCAAAACACTGCCGTGCTCCCCCAAAAACCCAGGCCTTCCCCGCAGAGCAGGCACTGGGACGACCCATTGCCCAGGACGTTTTTCTGCATGTTCTCCAGCCGTTCCACCAGGCGCCTGCGAGGCAAAGAGACTCCTGTCAAAACAGCCGATCCAACCGACAACTGCGGTCGTTAAGTTAGGAACCCAGTTGTTAAGCAAACCTGGCTTCCCTCGTTGACTCTGCTTGCCAGAAGGCCGCGAAAGGGGATCACGTGACCCTGCAAGTGTCATAACTACAAGTCAGTTGCCGAGTGTCTGAATTTTGGTCGTAAGAGTGAAAAACGGCCGTAAGTCACTTTTTCCCATGCCGTTGGAGCTTCAAACAGTCACTGAACAAACTTCTAAAGTCGAGGACTACTGTGCAAATCTGAGACAATCATGCGACAGTCACCTGCTTAATGACTTCCAGGAGTTACGACTGTAATTCTGGGCGCCTCCCAAACCCCCTACGCATGTGCATGCAATCCCCATCCGCCCACCCCCATCGCCCCCTTACCTGCACTGCACCTTACAGCTGATTTTCAGCCGGTTTGAGGCCTTTTTCAGCCTCCCAAAAGCTTGAGGAAGGCTTCTGCAGGGTTTGCAGGCCGAAAACCAGCCCCGTTTCGCCACTTCCGATATTTTTGGAAAAACAGGAAGTGACGAAAGGGGCCTATTTCTCAGCCTGCAGAAGCCTTCCTCAAGCCTTTGGGAGGCCGAAAAAGGCCTCAAACGGGCCAAAAATCAGCTGTGAGGCACGCCCAAGCCCAGTGAGGTAAATTTGCCTGCAGCTCGCATGCTGGCACAAATGGCTCTGCGTGCCATAGGTTCACCATCATGGATATATAGGGTTTCCTGCCTGAGCAGGGGGAGGTTGGACTAGAAGACCTCAAAGGTCCCTTCCAACTCTGTTATTCTGTTCATTATGCAGTTAAAAACGGTCTATGGTACGTGATTTTCTTTTGTCCTGTGTTATATTCATTCGCTTTAAAAAAAGAAAAAAAACCTTTCCATGAGTGTTTTTTCTTTCTTTGACATTGTAAATATTTTTATCCTAATTATGTGCTTCCTTTTCTTTGAAGCGTGTGTGTGTGTATATACACGTACATACACACACATATCCCAATTATCTCAGCTTTCTTTTTCCTGTGTTGTCATTATTTTAAAAGCAATTATATATATATTTTTTTAAATTAAAAAACAGACCCTCCCAACACAAGCACTATAAGGCTGCAGATAAAACAACTGTTTTCATCTCCAATTGCACACAAGCGTGTGCAACCTATGGGAGGTCTAAACACAATCGGGTGAACGTGCAAGACTTTACGGCTTACTTCTTCCAGGCCAGAACTAATAATCTCTGCTATTTTTCTCAAATCCCTTCTGCCCGATTTAATGCCACCGACCTTGAACGTTAAAAGGTTTCCAAATCCTTTAGCAGACAGATAAAAGAGATAAATAGCTTTCATCCACAGACCCAGACAATTACAAAAGGTATGAGTGACTGGATTTTTTTTTTTAAACCTGTTTAAAAAAAAAAATCCAGCTAGGAAAATGGTTGTAATGGATTCTACCCACAAGATTCAAAGTCACTTTAGCCTCGCCCCAAAATACAATTTTTCAGGGACTTAGTAAGTAGAAAAGAAAAACGTTCCTCGGAGCAGCTACCCCGTCCATGGCTAAAGATTTCTCAGCAGCAAATCCTAGGTGTCTTTACTTTAAGGTTCTAATTCTTTTTAGAACTGTCACCCTGGCTGCTTTTTTTAAAAAAAAAGGTTCAAATAGTGCAGAGCATTAACCCTGCTGAATGCTGCAGGATTATTATCTCAATTATTTCCAGAAGGTAGAAAGCCGGCTACAAAACACAGCTTAGCCATTTATCTTTCAACCAGACAAGCTCATGACCTGTTGGCTCATCCATTAAAAAGACGACGTGACTAGAATGAACAGTTAGAATTGGTTAGGTAGAATGTACATACATACATACATATACATACAAACATACATACATACATACATGTATGCATGTTTATGTGCAGGTGCGCATATATGCGTAAGTATATGTATTTATATACACCAGATAGACACTAGATAGACTAGATAGATAGATAGATAGATAGATAGATAGATAGATAGATAGATAAGCAGAGATAAGAGGAAGAAGAAGTAGAGAGAGAGATGGATGGATGGATGACGAGGCAGAGAGGAATAGATAGATAGATAGATAGATAGATAGATAGATAGACAGACAGAGACAGACAGACAGAAGGAAGGATGGATAGAGAAAGGCAGAGATAGATGGAGACAGATAATAGATACAGATAGATAAGATAGATAAATAGATAGACTAGACAGAGAAGGATAGATAAAGAAGCAGAAAGAAAGATGGAGAAAGAAAGACAGAAAGAAAGAGAGAGAGAGACAGAAAGAGAGAGAGAGAGAGAGAAAGAAAGAAAGAAAGAAAGAAAGAAAGAAAGAAAGAAAGAAAGAAAGAAAGAAAGAAAGAAAGAAAGAAAGAAAACAGACAGGCAGGCAGGCAAGCAAGCAGGCAAATACCCTATTCTCTTCTGCTCGATTATGTCCAGCTTCTCTGCTCTTTGGATGACCGCCAGAATGACCTCCATTTCTTTCGAATCCAGAGCTTGCATCTTCCTCTGACGGTCCGTTTGGAAAGTGTGCACCGACCAACCGGTGTGAAGCCTGCAAAGGAAACAAACTAGTTTTGAATTTTTTTTTCCCCAGCCAATCGGGGTTTCTGTTTCTTTAAAGGCAGCGTTTGCATACCTAAATGCGGGTTGGCTCGAATTTACGACCATTTTTTAAATTTCTATAAGAGATTGAAGAACCATTTGTCGGAAGTGGCGTAGGGTTCTCCTGTTCGAGCAGGGGGTTGGACTAGAAGACCTCCAAGGTCCCTTCCAACTCTTGTGATTCTATTAAAACCACTGCAGCATCCCCAACGATGGTCGCATCATGACTAAAATTCGGACGCTTTGCAACTGTCTCATATTTATGATGGTCGCAATGTCCCAGGGTCATGTGATCCCCGTTCTGACCCTGGCTTCGTCAAACTTAATAAAACACAAACTGAATTTAAAAGTAAAACCTTTTTTTAATGCCACGCTGGGAATTATTTGCATTCCTAGCCAAAACACATAAAACACAGTTCTTCCAGATAAGAGCACGCTGTTCAGTGCTGTTGAATGCTGCCAAGAAACAGACGTCCAGAATTATTTCGCGAGAAGAATTACTACACTCCTCTGCTCAAAACAGAATATCTTATATCACCAGGCTTGAGATGTTGGGCTTGGACAACCTTGAATTACGCCGCCTACGGTTGGACTTAAGCGTAGTACACAAAATTATCTGCTACAATGTCCTACCAGTCAATGACTACTTCAGCTTCAACCGCAACAATACAAGAGCACGCAACAGATACAAACTCAATGTCAACCGCTCAAAACTTGATTGCAGAAAGTACGACTTCAGCAACAGAGTAGTCAATGCCTGGAATGCACTACCTGACTCTATTGTTATATCCTTAAACCCCCAAAACTTTAACCTCTGTTGACTGTTGACCTCATCCCATTCCTAAGAGGTCTGAAAGGGGCGTGCATAAGTGCACCATCGTGCCAGCTGTCCCTGTCCTATTGTCCCCATTTATTCGTACCTCTTTCCTGTATTCTTACTCATGTTTATACTTATACCTATTATCTTGTAAGCAATTGACAAATCAAATCAATAAACAATTGATAACAACATAACATAAACCCAAAAACTCAGAAGAGCTTCACGAAGGACTCGGAGATTACTGAACTACCTTGCTTCCTGCAAAGCTCTTCGTCATTGGGGACTGACTTTTATCCCTGATGGGAGGGGCAATCACCTCTCAGCCTTATTCCTGAGTCACTCCTTCTGCTTCAGCTGCTCTTGCCTTCTAGCAGCTCTGCGCATACGCACACTGGGAACAGGCTCCCCTTCTTCCTCTGCCTCGCTGCTGCCAGACTCCGAAGGCTCTGAAGGCAGCACCCCACTCCCAGATGGTCCTGGCCCCCCCCCTGCATAGGATGCAGGACCCTCATCTGAGTCCTCCCCAGACTCCCTGACGGGTTTCCTTTCGTCCTCACTATCCGATACCTCTGCCGTCCGCACCGGCTGCCGGCGAACCACAACAATCCATTTTGCGACCTTCTGACAAGCAAAGCCAATGGGGAAGCCAGATTCATTCAACGACTGTGGCCAGAAAGGTCGTAAAATGGGGGCAAAACTCACAATCTCGCTTAGCAGCGGATATTTTGGGCTCAATTGCTGGTGTAACTCAAGGACGACGTGCAGATCGTCTCCGAGACGCCCCCATCACGCCTTACAAGCAAGATTGAGCACGTTTCCATGAAGGAATGAGGGGAAAAAAATTCCAATTATGATCACGATTTGATTAAAGGATGGGAGAAAATTACAGATCCACCTACTTGGCGCGAAGGGCCAGGTGTCGGTCATTGGGACAAACCCACTGGTCATTCCCATTGCCAAAAATGGTTTCTGCCATGGATCAGTCAGCCCTGGGCCTGCGGAAAATGGAGTTAAACCTGCAGAGAGAGGGAGAGGGAGAGGGAGGAGAGAGAGAGAGGGAGGGAGAGAGAGAGGGAGAGGGAGAGAGGGGGAGGAGGAGAGAGAGAGGGAGGGAGGGGAGAGAGAGAGAGGGAGGGGGAGAGAGAGAGAGGAGAGGGAGGGAGGGGAGGGAGGGAGAGAGGGAGAGGGAGAGAAGGAGGGAGGGGAGAGGGAGAGAGGGAGGGAGAGAGGGAGGGAGAGAGAGAGAGGAGAGAGAGAGAGAGGGAAAGGAGAGGGAGAGGGGGAGAGAGAGGGAGAGGAGAGAGAGAGAGGGAGAGAAGGAGGGAGAGGGGAGGGAGAGAGAGAGGGAGGAGGGAGAGAGGGGAGGGAGAGGAAGAGAGGGGAGAGAGAGAGGGAGGAAGGAGGGGGAGAAGAGGGGAGGAGAGGGAGAGGGAGAGAGGGAGGAGGGGGAGAGAGGGAGAGGGAAAGGTAGAGGAGAGAGAGGGGAGAGAGAGAGGGGATAGAAGGAGGGAGGGGGGAGAGAGGGAGAGGGAGAGAAGGGGGAGGGGAGAGGGGAGGGAGAGAGAGAGGGAGGGAGGGGGAGAGAGAGGGAGAGGGAGAGAGGGAGGGAGGGGAGAGAGAGAGGGAGAGGGAAAGGTAGAGGGAGAGAGGGGAGAGAGAGGGAGAGAAAAAGGAGAGAGGGAGAGAGAGAGGGAGAGAAGGAGGAGAGGGGAGGGAGAGAGAGGGAGGGAGGGAGAGAGGGAGAGGGAGAGGAGAGAGGGGGAGAGAGAGAGGAGAGAAGGAGGGGGAGGGAGAGGGGAGGGAGGGAGAGGGAGAGAGGGGAGAGAGAGAGGGAGAGGGAAAGGTAGAGAGAGAGAGGGGGAGAGAGAGGGGAGAGAAGGAGGGAGGGGGAGAGAGGGAGAGGGAGAGGAGAGAAGGAGGAGGGGGAGGGGAGAGGGAGAGAGAGAGAGGGAGGGGGAGAGAGAGAGGAGAGGGAGAGAGGGAGGGAGGGGAGAGAGAGAGGGAGAGGGAAAGGTAGAGGAGAGAGGGGGAGAGAGGGGAGAGAAGGAGGAGGGGGAGAGAGGGAGAGGGAGAGGGAGAGAAGGAGGAGGAGGGGAGAGAAAGAGGAGAGAGAGAGAGGGGGAGAGAGAGAGGGAGGGAGGGGAGAGGGAGAGGGAAAGGTAGAGGAGAGAGGGGAGAGAGAGGGAGAGAAAAGGGAGAGAGGGAGAGAGAGAGGGAGAGGGGAGAGAGAGAGAGGGAGGAGGGAGAGAGGGAGAGAGGGGAGAGAGGGGGAGAGAAGGAGGGAGGGGGAGAGAGGGAGAGGAGAGAAGGAGGGAGGGAGAGGGAGAGAGAGGGAGAGAGAGGGGGAGAGAGAGGAGGGAGGGGGAGAGAGAGGAGAGAGAGAGGAGAGAAGGAGGGAGGGAGGGAGAGAGAGAGGGAGGGAGGGGGAGAGAGAGAGGGAGAGAGAAATAAATTATTTTAGAGAAAAAGTCATTTTTATTTTTATAAAAATTTTATTTGGGTTTTCACAAAACATAATACAAGTAAAATTTCTTTTTTGAGAATAGCATGGTCCCGGGTTATCACTTCTCCATACAGACACAAATTCAATTTCATATTCATCTTTGTGTTCTGTTCCATATCTTATTACTAATTTAACATTTTCTCAATAATTTTTCCCTTCCCTTAGTTTTCTCAATCTTACTCTTAATTATCTCGCTCCTTTCTAAATTCAATTATATATACCTTAGAAAAAGTTATTTTTAGAATAGCATAGCATAGAATAGAATAGAATAGAATAGAATAGAATGGAGTACAATAGAAGTAGAATGAGCTGGAAGGGACCTTGGAGGTCTTCTAGCCCAGCGCCCTACTCAAGCAGGAGAACCTATACCATTTCAGAAAAGTGATTATCTAGAGCAGAGGTCCCCAACCACCGGTCCCGGACTGGTACCGGTCCGTGGAACAATTTCTACCAGGCCGCCGGTTTGCTGGGCGCCGCCATCTTGTTTTGATGAAAAAGTGCTTCCGGTGAGCTTTTCCGGATAGAAAGCGGCGTTTGGGTGCTGAAGGAATCCTCGCGCCTTAGTTTCATCGAGGGGGGGTGGCTTCGAACAAAACTAAGGTGCGAGGATTCTTTCAGCACGCATGGCAAGGCGAGCCGAGCGACCGTCCCAAAGCCCATCAACACAGGTACAAAGGAGGAGTTGAAGGTGGCGGGGAGAAGTGGAGGACGGCTGGCTGGCCGGTCGCTCGGCTCGCCTTGCCATGCGTGCTGATGCCGGTACCGGGCCATGGATGATTTTGTGATGCCGGTACCGGGCCGCGGCACAAAAAAGGTTGGGGACCACTGATCTAGACCAAGGGTCTCCAACCTTAGCAACTTTAAGACTTGTGGACTTCAACTCCTAGAATTCCTGATCTAAGATGAATGGAGGAGGAATTCTGGGGAGTTGAAGTCCACAAGTCTTAAAGTTGCCAAGTTTGGAGACCCCTGGTGTAGACTCTTCTTAAAAATACCCAGTGATGAGTCTAGAGTCAATCACTTTTTTAACATTTCAATAAACCAAGGGTCTTCCAAACTTGGCAACTTTAAGACTTGTGGACTTCAACTCCCAGAATTCCTGAGCTAACATGACTGGAGGAAGAATTCTGGGAGTTGAAGTCCACAAGTCTTTAAAGCTGTCAAGTTTAAAGACCCCTGTAATAAACCAAGTTTTCACACAAGTACAGGCAGTTCTTGACATACAACCAAAATTGAGCCCGAAATTTATGGTGCTAAGCAAGACAGTTAAGTGAGTTTTGTCCCATGTTATGACCTTTCTTGCCACCATTGTTCAGCGAAGCCCTGTAGTTGTTAAGTTAGTAACCTGGTTGTTAAGTGAATCTGGCTTTTCCCCTTTGCTTGTCAGAAGGTCGCAAAAGGGGATCACGTGACCCCTGGGACGCAGTGAACGTCATAAATGTGAGTCAATGGCCAAGCATCTAGATTTTGATCAAATGAGCAAGGGAATGCTGCAAGTCGTAAGTGTGAAAAATGGTCGTAAGTCACTTTTTTTAGTGCCATGGTAACTTTGAACGGTCACTAAATGTTGTAAATTGAGGATTAGCTGTATAAGAAAACAGTTTGGAGGAATAAGCACGGAGTAAATTTTACCTCAGTTTCTTGATAATTTTTTCCCTAAAAGGGGGTGATTTTACACCATTAGAGCAGGGAACAGGTAGTCCTCAACTTACGACCATCATTGCCCCCCCCCAACATTTCTGTTGTTAAGCGAGACAGTTAAAGGGGTTTTACAACCCATCTTGCCACAGTTGTTAAGTGAATCACTGCGGTTGTTAAGTTAATAACACAGTTAAGTGAATTTGGCTTCTCCATTGATTTTGCTTGTCAGAAGGTCACAAAAATGGAACACGTAACCCCGGGGCACTGCAACTGTCATACATGTGAGTCAGTTGTCAAACATCTGAATTTTGATCACACACGACCATAGGGATCCTGGCAAGAGTTGCAAGAGGAAGGAAGGAAGGAAGGAAGGAAGGAAGGAAGGAAGGAAGGAAGGAAGGAAGGAAGGAAGGAAGGAAGGAAGGAAGGAAGGCAGGCAGGCAGGAAGGAAGGAAGATGGAAGTTAGGAAGGAAGGAAAATGGGAGGCAGGGAGGGAGGAATAGAGGGAGGTGATAAAAGGAGAGGGGGGAATAAAGGAAAGATAAGAGTGTAAGGAAGTAAAGAAAGAAACAAAAATGGAAGAAGGAAGGAAAAGTGAAGAGGAAGAGCAGGAGAAAAGGAGGGAGGGAGAATGAAGAAAAAAGGAAGGAAGGAAGGAAGGAAGGAAGGAAGGAAGGAAGGAAGGAAGGAAAAGTGAAGAAGAGAGGGAGAAACAGAGGGAGGGAGAACAGAAAAAAGAAGGAAGGGCGGGGAGGGAGGAAGGAAGATAGGAAGGAAGGAAAAGTTGTCAAGCATCTGAATTTTGATCACACCACCACAGGGATGCTGCAAGAATTGCAAGTGGGATAAATGGTCATAAATCACTTTTTTCAGTGCCGTTGTAACTTCAAACAGTCAGTAAACGAATGTTTGCAAGTTGAACACTTCCTGTATTGTTACCACAAATCCAACATAGATGTATCCGTGAAATACTTTATTGTTTTGTTCGTTCAGGTGTCTGATTTTTGCCTGTGGAAAAATATATTCTCACACATTCTTTCTTTTTTGACAAGGAAAAGGCAAATAATATTCAAAAGCCAGCTTTCCTTCCTCTTCCAAATGGCCAAGGCCGGTTTCTGCCCAACTGCCTCACCCGAGCAGCATTGAAACTACAAATAGTTTGTCCTTGGTTTCTTTTGCAGACAGGAAAAAACACATTTTCCAGACTATTCTGTTCCCAGGCTGAAAAAGGCTCCATTCTGGCAGTCAGAAGGAAGTGAGGAGAGAGAATCTTAGCCCCTGATTCCCAGCACCAAAAATGCACCCTTCCATCACACAAGACCAAAACAGGAGGACTGTGCTACTTACAATGTTTAAATTTAAAACAGGGTTTTACAAATTTGGCAACTTTAAGATGTGTGGACATCCATTCCTAGAATTCCCCAGCCAGCCTGCTTTAAGATGGCTGGACTTCTATTCCCAGAATTCCTCAGCCGGCTTGCTTTAAGATGGCTGGACTTCTACTCCCAGAATCCCTCAGCCGGCATGCTTTAAGATGGCTGGACTTCTACTCCCAGAATCCCTCAGCCGGCATGCTTTAAGATGGCTGGACTTCTACTCCCAGAATTCCTCAGCCGGCATGCTTTAAGATGGCTGGACTTCTATTCCCAGAATTCCTCAGCCGGCATGCTTTAAGATGGCTGGACTTCTACTCCCAGAATTCCTCAGCCGGCATGCTTTAAGATGGCTGGACTTCTACTCCCAGAATCCCTCAGCCGGCATGCTTTAAGATGGCTGGACTTCTACTCCCAGAATTCCTCAGCCGGCATGCTTTAAGATGGCTGGACTTCTACTCCCAGAATTCCTCAGCCGTAATGCTTTAAGATGGCTGGACTTCTACTCCCAGAATTCCCCAGCCGGCCTGCTTTAAGATGGCTGGACTTCTACTCCCCAGAATTCCTCAGACGAATGCTTTAAGATGGCTGGACTTCTACTCCCAGAATTCCTCAGCCGGCATGCTCTAAGATGGCTGGACTTCTACTCCCAGAATTCCCCAGCCGGCCTGCTTTAAGATGGCTGGACTTCTACTCCCAGAATTCCTCAGACGGAATGCTTTAAGATGGCTGGACTTCTACTCCCAGAATTCCTCAGCCGGCATGCTTTAAGATGGCTGGACTTCTACTCCCAGAATTCCTCAGCCGGCATGCTTATTTCCCTAAAAACCCTGTGGAAAATAAAACTGCGTAAGGCTGTAGTCCTCATGAGAGTGCAGTGCAGGTTTAAGAGGCCGCGGGGCTTATGTGGTTTCATCTTGACGGGAGAAACTGGCAGAATTCTCCTCAGCTTATTACTTTCGTTATTTTACCACCAATTTTACCACTTTAAGCTGCCCAGAGTCACCTTGTGGTCAAGATGGGTGGCATATAAATAAATTGTTATGACCTGCTTCGTCACAACGTCCCATGGGGCTCACCTTTCTCAGCAAATATCCCTCCTCCTAAATATGACCTCAAAATGGCCTTTTTTCATCTTTTTGCAGCCTCACCCTACCATTATTTATTTTTTAGGGGGCAGAAAGGGGTTTTATATTCCCAAAGGATGAGTAGGAGGCCTTCTTGGAAATAAACAGGATGCCAAAGGACAGAGTTTAGCAAACTAGCTTCCTCTGGCTTTTAAACTCAAAGGGAAGTTAGTAGAAACTGAGGCCAGAGTAAAGGAGATGTTGACCTTTTATTACTTGGAATAAAAGCCAAGAGTCTCGCAGGACAGACACACCAGCCAGAAAATCAAGCAGCTTTAGTCACGCAGTGGAGAAAGGGAACCCATCAAATTAATTTTGCATGGTTTGTCTCTATCCTGCATTGGTGTAGAATATATTAGTTTTGAGATATTAGACGTCCCCATCTTTGACTGGGGAGACCTTATAATTCTCTTCATTGAATTATCTTTTGCTTTTTAAAGCAGGTGACGGGAGGGAGGGAAGGAAGGAAAGGAAGGAAGGAAGGAAAGAAAGAAAAGGAAAAAAGAAAAAAAGAAAGAGGGAGGGAGGGAGGAAGAAAAAAGAAATATAAGACAAGAAAGAAAGAGGGAGAAAGAAAAGAAGGAAGAAAGAAGGAAGCAAAAGGAAAAAATAAAGAAAAAGAAGGAAGGCAGGAAGGAAAGAGAAGAAAAGAAAGAAAGCGAAAGATATAAGAAAAAGGGAGACAAAGAAAGAGAAAAAAGAAAATGAAAAAACAAAGAAGGAAGGAAATAAGAAAGAGAGGAAAAGGAAGGAAGGGAGGAAGAAAGAAAGAAAGAAAGAAAGAGAAAGAAAGAAAGAAAGAAAGAAAGAAAGAAAGAAAGAAAGAAAGAAAGAAAGAAAGAAAGAAAGAAAGAAAGAAAATGACAGGCAGGGAGAGAGGAATAGAGGAAGCCAATAAAAGGAAAGAGGGAGGGAGGAAAGACAAGAATGAAGGAAAAGAAACAAAAATAGAAAAAAAGGAATAGGAAGGAAGGAAGGAAAGAAGATGAAATAGGGAGGAAAGAAGGACAGGAAGAGATAGAGGTCAGAAAAAAGGAAGAATAAATATGGAAAAAGGAGGGAGGGAAGCCAGGACAGGAAGACAGGTAAGGTAATACCAAATGGAAAACTTGAATCTACCCAGACTAAATTCCAGGCCTGGTTTTGCACCTACCCATCCCAGCTTCCTTGCCAATACCTGGGCAACTATGATTATGCCAGGAAGTAACCATGGCAACCTGGACAAACAAGCCCTGGTTGCTAGGAAGAGGCCACAGCAACAAGCAGCCAGGAGATTAGAGTGAAGGACCAGACATTCATCCTCACCCCACCCCCATGAAATGGTATCTCCAGGTGCTTGGACCGCAATTCCCAGAATCTCCAAGAAATGGAAAGCTAGGGATTCTGGGAGTTGCAGTCCCAGAGGCTCACTTTCAGAAGCATAGCTCTAAGGAGAGTAGAAAAACATGGTCACAGAGATAAAACCCGGCACTGCCATTTTTATTCTGTCTCTTCATTGGCTTTTGCATGACTACAGCCTTGCTGCCGCCCCCACCACCACCTCCTGAACGTGTTTTATTTTATAATTTATTTAGCTACAAGTGGTCCTGCCTTACAATCATTCATTTAGTTATAACGGTGCTGAAAAAAAGTAGCTTAGGATTGTTTTTTAGGACCGTCACAGCATAACACCCTCTTTGCTTGATCAAAATTCAGACATGTAGTAATTTGTAGTAGCCATTAAGATCCTGTAGATGGCATGAGCAGCACACTGCGGAGTCTACCTATATGGGCTTCTTTGCTTTTTGTACGATCTCATTCTCCATCTTGGGTCGGAACTTTCCGGACTTTCCAAACTTATAGGTGATCTCATTTTACTAACACCGCCACTATTCTTAAGGATTGGTTGGGAGGTTTCACCCATGTGGTATCTATTCTCCAATCCTTATGCTGTATCTATGTTGCCTTTTGCTACTTGTAAAAACCCTATAAAATGTCAGTCAGACATCTTGGCACCCTGCCCAATGACTGGTCTTTGAAATCCATCACAGACACTTGGCAACTGACTCGTATTTACGACAGTCACAGTGTATCCCCTTTTGCGACCTCCTGACAATGGGAAAGCTGGATTTGCTTAACAACCGTGGGACTCACTTAACGACTGCAGTGATTCGCTTCACAACTATGGTCGTAAAATGGGGGACACCTCACTGAGCAACCGTGATTTCCTTAAGAACTGTGAATTGCTCAACCACTGTGACAAGAAACGTCGTGAAATGTGGCACAACTCACTTAGCCAGCCCCCTCCCCAGCAATGGTGGAAGCCCGATTCGCTTTAACAACCATGGGACTAATTTAACCACCACGACCCGCTTAACAACCATGGCAAGAAAAACCATCAAACGGGACCAAACTCAGCATCCTCGTGGCCACGTGATTGAAATCCAGACGCAGACCGACTCATATTTATGACGGGGTTGTGCGATCCCCTTTTGCAACCTCCTGACAATGGGGAAGCCAGATTCACTTAACAACCGTGTGACTAACTTATCGACTGCGGTGATTTGTTTCACAACTGTGGTCATAAAATGGGGCGACAGCTCACTGAGGAACCATGATTTGCTTCAGAACTGTGATTTGCTCAACCACTGTGACAAGAATCGCCATAAAATGCGGCACAACTCACTTAGCCAACGCCTTCCTTAGAAATGGTGGAAGTCCGGTTCGCTTTAACAACCATGGGACTAACTTAATGACTGCCGTGACCCACTTAACAACTGTGGCAAGAAAAATCATCAAACGGGACTAAACTCAGCATCCTCGTGAACGCGTGATTGAAATCCAGATGCAAACCAACTCATATTTACGACGGGGTCATGCAATCCCCTTCGGTGTTCTTCCGACAAGCCATGAGGGAAACCCGATTGGCTTAACAAGCATGGGACTCACTGAACGACTGCTGCAATTCCCTGAACTTATGGCAAGGAAAGGCATCCAATGGGGCAAAACTCGCTTCACAGCTGTCCCGCTTAACACCAGAAATCTTGGGACACTTACTCCTGGTCGTAACCCAAGGACTCCTGTCCCCATCAGTTTAGCTGCATAATCTTTGCAAGGCTGAACTTTGATCGACTCTACTGAAGCTCAGTTGCTCCAGCCGCCTCCTGGCTTGTTTTCCTGCAGCAACAGGTTTGCAAAGGCGGAGAGGGAGAGAGAGAGAGAGAGAGAGAGAAGCTTTGCTTCCCAACAAGGAAATTTGACTTTTGGAAAAACAAAAAGCGAGCAAATAAAAACCCGAGTTTTATTCGGGCCTTTTATTTACGGGGGAAAGAGTCCCGAAAGGAAGCAAAAAAGGCAAAGCGAAGCTTTCGTTACTTTCTCTTGCTTATTAAAATATTATTTTTAAAATTAAAATTAAGAGAGAAAAGCAAGAGGCAGGAAGAGGGTTTTTGGGGCGCTTTGCACAAAGAGTGCACAAAAAAATAAATAAATCCCTGGGTGATTTAAGGTGGGGGCGTCCCGTCCTCCCGCCACATTTTGGAGAAGTGCCTTTTGCAAAAAGGACGGGGAGGGGGCGAGAAGTAGGAATTTTGCATGGCCCTGACACACGTATTGCACGCTCACCTGAAGGCTGGAGAGGAGTGCATTACAACCCGCACCGGGCCATTTAGAGGAGGGGGCGTCCCGCCAGATGTGGGAGAGAGAAAAGTGCCTTTTGGAAAAGGACAGAGAGGGAGAAAAGTAGGAATTTGGCACGGCCCTAACACACGCATGTATAGCACACTCAACCTGAAGGCTGGTGAGCCCACCCCCCCCCCAAGAGACGGGTGGGGGTGCCTTTTCAAAAGAACCGGAAAAGCCAAAGGTGCACGCCTGACACTCCCATCTGCACCACCTAAGCCTGAGGGGGCGGCTTTCTGAGGTGGCGCCCCCCCCACCATTTAGAGGAGGGGGCGTCCCGCCAGATGTGGAAGAGAGAAAAGTGCCTTTTGGAAAAGGAAAAGGGGCGGAAAGTTGGAATTTTGCAACGTCCTGACGCTCTCACGCATTGCACACTCACCTGAAGGCTGGAGAGTTGTTTGCCTGAGGGAGGGTGTCGTCCAGGAGCACCAGGAGCGTGCAAGACCCCCCCACACACACACGACAGCAACGCTTCGCAAAAAGCAAAAGAAAAAGTAATAACCAAGGCTGCTAACCATTAAATAAATACAGGGGCCAACCGTCCAAAAGGCGGACAGTGGCTGGGCGGGTGGCAAACTCCGGGCTGGATTCCCGGAACGGATTGCAGCTGTCAGGAAAGGCCAGGTGAGATAGGTCGGCTTACCCAGCCCAGTTGTGTGTTGTTGCGAGTGTGTGACAGCTGTGCAGAGGGGCCAAAAAGGAAGAGGCCAGATCCGGCCGGGCAGAAAGAAGGAAAAGTGACTCAAAGGGGTGGACTTCCATTTTCTTTTTCCTCTTATTGTAAATAAGTTCATGGAGGTGCTAAATCCTTTCCTTGCAAGGGAAGAAAATAAATATCATATTTCACAGGGAGTCCTCGACTTATTATCACAATGGAGCCCCCAAATTTCCGTTGCTAAGCAAGACAATTTGTAAGTGAGTTTTTTAAGGACCTTTTTTTTGCAAAAGTTGTCAACCAGTGCGGTCATTAAATGAGTAACACAGTTGTTAAGTGAACCTGGCTTCTGCATGGACTTGGCTTGTCGCAAAAGGGAATCACATGACTCCGGGACACTGCAACTGCTGTAAATACGAGCCAACTGATAAACGGATGGATTTTGATCACATGACCATGGGGAAACGCTCCAAGGGTCGTAAGTGTGAAGAATGGTCGTAAGTTACTTGCTTCAGGGCCATTGTAACTTTGAATGGTCACTAAACAAAATTGTAAGTCGAGGACTACCCTGTATTAACCGCTTACTAGGTACAATTTATTTTTAGAGATGACCTTGGGAGAAAATCTACAGTAGAAATAAAACAAATTATAAAAACTGAAGACTAACCCAGGAAAACAGGAAATAGTGAGAAAGAAAATCAAGATTGCCTCTCTTTGACTTTTTTTTTGGTATTAGAAAAAGAGAAGGAAAAATATTGTGAAGCTTTCAAGATGTTTCTGTATATTCTCTTCTATTGGAACTCACACAAAAAAAAATCTAGTTTTAATTTTAAAAGGAAGAAGTAGCTATTTTAATCTAGTTGTTCCTTTTAAAATTAAAACCAAAAACGGGAGCACATTTCCCCAGGTTTCCTAATCTCTCACGTCCTCTCACATACGATTTATGGTTGAAAGTAAATACAGGTAGTCCTTGACTTATGACCACAACTGAGTCCAAAATTCCTGTTGTTAAGTAAGACAGGTTTGTTGACGGATTTCAAAGATCAGTCGTTGTGCAAGGCGCCAAGATGTCTGACTGCTTGGGCAGCGTTTATTCTTTTATACCATTTTTACACGCAAGGAAGAATAACATAGATACAGCGTTAGGATTGGAGAATAGATCTCACATGGGTGAAACCTCTCAACCACATTGGCACAACCTCCCAAACAATCCTTAAGACTAGTGGTGATGTTAGTAAAATGAGATCACCTATATATATGTCTGGAAAGTCAGGGACTTTCCACCTTCACCAAGATATAGGGAATGAGATCCTGAAAGTAGCCAAGGGAGCCTATATAAGTTTTAAACACTGCAGTTTGCTGCTAGCATCTGGCGCCATCTATAGGATCTCCATAGCTACTACAGTTTGTTAAGTGAGTTTTGCCCCATTTTGCAACAATTGTTAAGTGAATCCCTGAAGATGGTTAGTTTAGTAAGCCGCTTGTGAAATGAATCTAATTTTCCCCACTGATTTGCTGGTCAGGAGGTCGCAAAAATGGATCACATAACCTTAACCACAAGAGTGATAAATGTGAGTTAGTTGCCAAGCATCCGAATTTTGAACCCATTGACCGTGTGGGAATGCTGCAATGGTCGTAACTCTGAAAAACGATCCGAAGCCACATTTTTCAGTGCCGTCTTAATTTTGAACGTAATCACTAAACAAACGGTTCAGAGGCGGTGAATTCAGCCAGTTATGAGTGATTCTGGAGAACCGGTAGAGGAAATTTTGAGTAGTTCGGAGAACTGGCAAATACCACCTCTGAGTGGCCCCGCCCCATCTATTCTCTGCCTCCCAAGTCCCAGCTGATTGGCTGGGTCTTCTTTGGTTGATTTGCACAGGAGAACGGAGCTGGAAAGCAGGTTAAGTGGGGTGGGGAGGGAATGGAGATTTTCCTTCCCCTGCCATGACCACCAAGCCACGCCCACAGAACCCGTAAGTTAAAAAAAATGGAAATCCACTACTGGAAACTTTTGTAAATTGAGGACTACCTGTATATTTTATTTTTTCCAGATTTTGTTCTATTGTACTTTTATTAATTTATTTGATTCTTTTTGTTAGGTTTTATTGTTTTATTTATTTATTCATTATTTTAAATATGATTTTACATTGTGTAAGCCGCCTCGACTCACCATGGGCGAATAGGTGGCAATATAAATTCAATAAATAAATATATATCAAAGGTTTCTGGGCACGTAGCTAACTTGTTATGCATTTAACCCACATTCATGTTAGGGCACCAACAGAAAGCCAGATTTGGGTTCATTTTGTCCACTCCGTGAATCTTATTGAGACAGCTGCCCTACACAGCAATTGTGCGGTTGCAAATTTTCGCTTGCTGAATCCCAATGTTCCTCATATGCAGACAGTTTACAAATGTCTCCCAAATGTCTGTTCTTATTATAAAGGACCCCCTGGGGGGAATTCAAAATGCAGGGATTTGCACTCCAACGGAGCTCGAGGGGAAAAGCATCTGTTATCAAGTTTTAACTTTTAAAAGATTTGACTTTTTAATTGGGCCATAGATCTCCACAGCTCAAACTCCAGTTCATTAAACACACGGCACTTTCCCTGAGGATCAATTCATCAACCCAGGGACCTTGCAACAGGGGTGGGCTTCAAATTTCTCAACAACCGGTTCTGTGGGCTTCAAATTTCTTAACAACTGGTTCTGTGGGCATGGTCTAATTTGTGGGTGTGGTCTGGTGATCATGTAACTGGGTGGGCATGGCTTGTTTGTAAATATTATAAATATTTATGTAAATATTGATTTTTTTATTTTTTACAAAAGCAACTTTTACCCAAAATCAAGCAAAGCCGGAAGGCAGATTGAGCTGCTCACAGAATCACAGATTCACTCAGAGATCTACCTTTCTGCAATCTGCTACCTGAGTCAGCACTGAAAAATAGAAGCTTCAGTCCTAAGGAAGGTTCAGCTCTGCTTTTAGATTAGCTAGAAAGCAAGAAATCCAAGGATTTCCTGCTTTCTAGCTAATCTAAATCTCCCAGCACAGCAGAACAGCTGATGGTTGGTGAAGAAGGAAAAATAGCAACTTACCAAACGCAGGCAAATTGGATGGCATGTATGCCAGGTAAGGAGTGACTGGGTGGGGAAGGCAGGGGAGGGGCCAGCCAGTGGTGTGATTTGCTGGTTCTCCGAACTGCGCAGAATCGTAACAACTGGTACTATAGAACCGATCCGAACAGAAAATAAATTGACCCCCTCCTCTTTGGGGCAGCCTCTCAAATATTGGAACCACTGCTATTATGTGCCTCCTAGTCCTTCTCTTCTCTAGACTAGCCAAACCCAAAATCTGCATCAGTTCTTCATATGATTTAATCTCCGGGCCTTTAATCATCTTAGTTGCTCTTCTTTGCACTTTTTCCAAAATCTTAACATCTTTTTGTCATGTGGGGACCAAAAGTGGATGTAGTATTCCAGGTGTGGCCTTACTAAGGTTTTACAAAGCGGTATTAATGCTTCACGTAATTTTGATTCTGTGCCGCTGTTTATACAACCAAGGATCGTATTGAGGGTATTTTGGACTGCTGCCGCACACGATTGATTGATGTTTAAGTGATCATCCACTAGGATTCATTGTGTATTGATCAGTGGTGGGATTTAAATATTTTTGCCACCGGTTCAGTGGGCGTGGTTTGGTGGGTGCATACACTTTGCTTGCATGCGTGCGCCAAACACACACTTTGCACAGGCGTTACACAGGAGCAGAGGTGTTCTAACTTGCCTCCTGCAAGATCCTGGTCGCTTCAGCAGCTGATTCTTCTGTGCCGCGCAAAGCAGCTGCGCTTCCAATTCAGCGGATAAAACTGATTATAGGAGCCTGGGCGGGTGGGAGGACCCAACAGCAGAACAGCAGAGAGAATCGATTTGGTCTCCGCTGCTCATCGCTGCTACCGGCTCACCAGAACCGGACAGAACCGGTCGAATACCACCACTGGTCTTGATGAGCAGGCAAATGATAGTTTTCTAACGTCACAGGCAGGGGTAGGATTCAAATTTTTTAACAACCGATTCTGTGGGCGTCGCTTAGTTGGTGGGCGTGGCTTGGTGGTCATGTGACTGAATGGCCGTGGCCAACTCAACATCACTCACATCGAGGCACGCATCTCCTCCCATGGCCTCTCATGACTGTGGGGATGCTGCAACAGTCGTAAGTGTGAAAAATGGTCATAAGTCACTTTTTTCAGTGCCACTGTAACTTTGAATGGTCACTCCACACAAGCAAAGTAACAGCAAAGGAGGGGAAAAAAACTCCAGAGAAGTTCCAGAGACAGGAGGTCTAGTCCTGCCAAGAATGTAATAAGGGTTAACGGAGAGGCCGTTTCTGTAAGCAACCCCAGAATGTTTCCTTCCTGCCTTCCTTACAGGATTAGGCCAGTAATTTCTTCTAACAACCGGTTCTCCGAACTGCTTAAAGTGTAAACAACCGGTTCTAGCGAATAGGTGCAAACTGGTAGAATCCCACCCCTGGTCACAGGCTGTTCTCCAAACTGTAGTTAGATTGGAGAAATATATCCTTGGAAAAGTAGTCCTCGACATATGACTGGTCACTTAACAACCCAATGTCAACTCATAAAATATTTTTCTGGTCTTTTTAGAGTTGCCAAAAGAAAGAGAGGGAGGAGCAGTGAAGCAGTTTGCAAAACCAAAAGTGCATTCCAAAAATGTTTTCAGAGATAGTAACCAGGTGACTGAAGATTCTGCCAGGCAAATATCTAACTGGAGAGCATGATTGATGACTCTGGGCTATGGATGTGTCCCATTGGAGAATATGAATTATGATACACCCAGGGGGTGCAGGGAAAACCAGGGTCAAGGGTGACAATGAATGATGTGTCTCAGAGTCGGCTACACCCAGGCAATGCCGGCAGGTTAACTCCCAATAAATCCTTTTTAAGTTTTGGAAGTTTGGCTGGAGACTCAGGATTTAATTGGAAATAACTGCCGGAATCCTGACTTCCAAGTTAGACATGTCCCCAAAAAAGCGACTTCCACAGGTAATCCTCGACTTACGACTGCAACTCAGCCCAATCTTTCTGTTGCTGAGAGTTGTGAGTTTGGCCTCATTTTATGATTTTCTTTCCATTGTTGTTAAGTGAATCGCTGCAGTTGTTAAGTTAGTAACATGCTGTTAAATGAAGTTGGCTTCCCCATTGACTTGGCTCGACAGATGGTTGCAAAAGCGGATCACCCTGGACACTGCCACCATCATAAATGTGAGCCACTGGTCAAGCATCTGAATGTAAATCAGGTGACCATGTGGGTGCTGAAACGGTCGTTAAGTATGAAAAACGGTCATAAGTCACTTCTGTCAGCGTTGTAGCTTGAACGGTCACTAAGTGAAACTGTCATAAGTCAAGAACTACCTGTACTTTTGATTTCTGCATTCTATTGTTCGGCTTCACACTGGATGTTTGAATCTAAGGCCTTTTCCTGAACACTGTGTCAGGATTCCAGCAATTTGCCCTAATTAAATCATGATTCTCGAGCCAAACTTCAAAAAACTTCAAAGGATTCATTAGAGGCGACATACTGGCACTGCCCTGTGTGAAGCCAACTCTGGCATAGATCATTTATAGCCACCTGTAACCCTGTTTACCCCCTCCCTCCCTTGGTGTCTCCTAAACCAGATTCTCCAATTGAGCACGGTTCACAGGCTGGGTGTCATCAATCACATTCTCCAATTAAGGGATTTTCCCAGGCAGAAGATTCGGTAGCTTAGTTACAATCTTTGTAAGATAAATGTGGAGTGTACTTGCGCTTCCAAACCGCTGCACTGCTCTTTCAGATTTCCTTCCTCCCCCCGACCCCCACTTTTTTTACGACAACTAATAAAACAGGCATAGGAATGTTTTATGAGTTAACACATTGTTGGCGCTCTCCTTTTTGTATGAGGCTAGTCCTCAACTTACGACCGTAATGGCCCCTGCGCATCACAATTGCAAACGGTTTGCAGGGTGTTTGGGGAGGGTGTCATATGATCTCCTTTTGCAACCTTCTTACCAGAAAATTCAATGGGGAAGCCAGATTGACTTAACCAACCGCGTTACTAACGTAATAACTGCAGCGATCCACTTCACAACGGTGGCAAGAACGGTCCTAAAATGGGGTCAAAACTCACTTAACGAATATGTTCATTAGCCATGGAAATGCTGGGCTCAGTTGTGGCCATAAATCAAGGACTGCCTGTACTAGCAACAATAATATGATGCATGTGAAATCCAACACCAGCTGTAGTACTGACAGCTGTGATTTCACATTGTTGGGCATCTATATATATATATAAAAGCGAAATACCACTCACGCGTCATCACAAAATCTCCAGAACTGTAAAGCCTACAAACTTGAAGTCTGGCACATATGTTCCTCTCGGCTTCTAGGTGCTCACTAAGAAAGGATTTTTCCAAATGACCCTCCAAGCATTAGTATTTCCTATATTATTATTATTATTAACAGGGTCTAATGCTAAGGAGTTCTACTCCCTCTCCCCACCTGGAAAAAAATCTCTTCTAAATGCAAAACACAAGCAAGAGAAGAGGAGTTTTAGTTTCAGTTTTAGTTTCACAGCACCAATCAGCTTTGGTACAGAACAGTTGAGCTAAGCCACGCCCAGGCTCCTTGTTGTCTCCTTGCTCACACAGCAAATGCTGTTTCAGTTTCCAAGCAGCCCTCAACTCTCTCACTCCCCACCTGAAAAGAAATTTGTTCCAACTGCAGTTGAGCTAAGCCACGCCCAGGCTCCTTGCTGTCTCTTTGTTGCTCACACAGCAAATACTGTTTCAGTTTCCAAACAGCCCTCAACATTCTCACACACTGACAGGACGCTAGCCAGATGAATACCGATGGATGCTGGTAGGCAGAGGCAGAATTCCGCCCCCCTTATTTTCCTCCAAAAACACTTGCCTGATCACATAGTTTCGTAGTGAAGCATGGGTACCCTGGTAGTATAATAATAGTAATATTTCTGTGCTGAGCAGAGCGGAGGACTTAGCCCAAAATAATATAAATGCCCCCTTTCCGTTTGAAGATTTTGAGACTAAATATCCTCTCTGCCAAATGATTCCTGCTTCTAAACTATAGTTATTTCACCACCAAACCAAGGTCGAGGTTTCTGGCCTGCTGCGTTCAACCAGGCCTAACCCTGCAGTTGCCATGGCAACCTTCATCTCTCAAGTGGTCCCCTTCGGTTACCAGCCAGAATGATGGACAGGGATGTACAGAGGATGCTCATCCTTCTCAGATAACCTATTCAGGGGTTGGTGGAGGGGAGGGTTGACACCTTTTTTGCACCCTTTTGCAACCAATTTATTTCTTTCCACCAAATGGTTTTACTTTCTGGTGTATTTGTGAAGCGTGAAAGAGAATTTGGTGTCTTCCAGTAAAATCTGATTGTTGCTTTACTTTTCAGAGTTGGGGTTTGTTTTTTTTCCCTTTCATTTTAATCCCACCATGGTTCATCTCTGCCAATGAAGATATTTTAATTTGCAGCCGGCCAAGCTTGGCTGAGCTTAAAAAGCTGGTTTTCTGCTTAGATGGGAGACCACTAAGAGATCCTGTGCAATCCACCAAGGATTGTTTAGTTTAGTTTACTTTATTGTCATTGCACATTGTACAACAAAATTAAACACCATATTCAGTGTACTATACAGTAGAATTCAAGAGAGCTACTGCCCTGGGATAGAAGCTGTTTTTCAGCCTATTTGTCCTTGTTTTTTATTATTATCCTGTACCAGTTGCCAGATGGTAATAGTTAAAAAAAAAAGGGTGCCCAGGATGAGATGGATTTTTAAAGATGTTTTGAACTTTCTTAAGGCAGCGGGAGCTATAAAGCTTTTCCAAAGAGGGGAGAGGGCAACCCAAGATCCTCTGAAGGGCAATGACTTTAACCCTCTGGAGCGCTGCCCTGTCTGCCTCGGTGCAATTGGCAAACCCTACAGAGGTGCAGGAAGTTAAAATGCTCTCTATGGTGCAGCGGTAGAAGGTCACCAGCAGTTTTCCATCCAGTTGTTGTTTTCTGAGAAGTCTCAGGTAGTATAATTTCTGCTGGGCTCTTTTGACCAGGGCTGCAACCCAGGTCAGGTCTTCTTTTAGGGTAACACCCAGAAA
This sequence comes from Pseudonaja textilis, assembly GCF_049901715.1. Taxonomy (NCBI): domain Eukaryota; kingdom Metazoa; phylum Chordata; class Lepidosauria; order Squamata; family Elapidae; genus Pseudonaja; species Pseudonaja textilis. Next base: position 4,688,907 of record NC_141990.1, on the reverse strand, counting down.
CTTAAAACTGGCCACTTGCTCCTCTCGGTCTCCACTGATAAGCCAGGGTTGGATGTCTGATCTGTTCCTTCTATAGTCCACTATAAGCTCCTTAAGTCTTATTGGTGTTGAGGACCAAGTTATTGTCTCCACCCCACATTGTAGGTCGATCTGGATTATAGGTCCAGAAGGGGATGGGAAATTGGAGTTAAATTATCCAGAAAACAATATTGACGTGTCTGTGAAATTTCTTCCACTAGATTTTCCTTTGTTGGGCCCCCTACAACAACCCTGTGAGGTAGGCTGGTTATAAGGGAAAATGATCATCCCAAAGTCATCCAAGGAGTTTGCCTGCTGAGATGGGCTTGAATCTGGGTCTAATCTCTTCCCTACTCTATTACAGGGAGTCCTTGACTTACAGCCATTCGCTTAGTGGCCGTTCAAAGTTTCAACGGCACGGAAAAAGGCAGGGGTGGGGTGCAAATTTTAAAATTACTGGTTCTGTGGGCATGACTAGGTGGGGGTGGCCAGGTGGGTGTGACTGGGTGGGCGTGTTCCCCACACCACACCCCGAGGCTTCCCTAAGGCCCCGTAAGCAAAGAAAATTTTAAAAAAAATTTGGGGGGGCCTACTGGGCCTCAGGGAAGCCTCCTGGGAGCAAAAACGGGGTGTGGGGGGCCTTGCACAGCACCCCACACACATACCGTTTTTTGTCACCTGGAAGTGAGGAAAGCCACCGGGCAAAACAGTGCAACAGTGGGGTGGGAGGGAAATCAGCTGTGCTGCGTGATTTAGATTAGCTAGAAAGCAAGAAATCTGACAATTTCCCGCTTTCTAGCTAATCTAAATCGTGGGACACAACTGATCTTCGGAAAACAGCTGATCAGTGGGGGAGAGGAAAAGGAAATACCTTGATCTTCTGGAACCGTTTCGCTCCTAGCTGTTTTTCACACTTAATGACCATGGCCAACATTCCCATTGTTTACATTCAGATGCTTGAGAGCTGACTCACCTTTATGACGGTTGCAGTGTCCTGGAGTTACGGGATCCCCTTTTTGCGACCTTATGAACAGCCAAGTCCACAGGGAAGCCCGATTCACTTAATAACTGGGTGACTAATGGAACAACTGCAGCGATTCGCTTAACAAATGTGGCAAGGAAAGTCGTAAAATGGGACCCAAAACTCACTTAACATATTTCTCACTTGGCAACATAAACTTTGGGCTTGATTGTGGTCGTAAATTGAGGACTACCTGTATTTATGAGAGTTCCGGGGTCCGTCCTTCCTTCCTTTCCCTCTTTCCTTCCCCCTTCTTCTTTTCTTCCTTCCTTCTTCCTTTCTCTCTCCCTCAATCTTCTCCATTCTCCTTCCTTCCATTTCTCCTTCTCTTCCTCTTCACTTTTCCTTCCTTCCTTCCTTCCTTCCCTGTTCTCCTTCCCTTTGTTTCTTCCTCTCTTTAATTTTCCTTCCTTCCTCCCTCCTCCCTCCCTCCCCTCCTTTTCCTCCCTTCCTCCCTCCATTCGCCTTTCTTTCTTCCTTCCTTCCCTTCCTTCCTCTTCTCCATCCTCCTTCCTTCCATTTCTCCTTCTCTTCCTCTTCACTTTTCTCCTTCCTTCCTTCCTTCCCTTTGTTTCTTCCTCTCTTTAATTTTCCTTCCTTCCTCCCTCCCTCCCCCTCCCTCTTCCTTCCTTCCTCCATTCCCCTTTCTTTCTTCCTTCCTTCCCTTCCTTCCTCTTCTCCATTCTCCTTCCCTTCGTTTCTCCCTCTCTTCCTCTTCACTTTTCCTTCCTTCCTTCCTTCTTTCCCTGTTCTCCTTCCCTTTGTTTCTTCCTCTCTTTAATTTTCCTTCCTTCCTCCTCCCTCCCCCCTCCCTCCCCTCCTCTTCCTTCCTTCCTCCCTCCATTCCTCTTTCTTTCTCTTTCTTTCTTTCTTTCTTTCTTTCTTTCTTTCTTTCTTTCTTTCTTTCTTTCTTTCTTTCTTCTTCCTTTTCCTTCCCTTCCCTTCCCTTCCTTCCCTTCCCTTCCTCTTCTCCATTCTCCTTCCTTCGTTTCTCCCTCCTTCCTCTTCACTTTTCCTTCCTCCTTCCCTTCCCTCCTTCTTCCTCCCTCCCTCCATTCCCTCCCCTCTCTCCCTCCCTCCTTCCTTCTTTCCTTCCTTCCTCCCTACAGGTCTGAACCACAGAGATGCAGGTGATGGCAGCAGGGTACCACAGAAAGCTCTCGTTCAGCATCCAGTTGATCGTCGCACACCTTTGCAAACCAAATCTGGTAACGTCGCCTGCCTAGTCGGCTTCCCGGCCGGCTCCCAACCCTTCACACGTGTCCTACACAAACTACGGTCTTTTCCCCTCCGCCTCATCGCGTTGCGAAGGTCCCAGCCTCTCCTGCGCGGCGCTGCTGCCCTCTAGCGGCTGTTACCGTTTTCGAGGCAGAGGTGCGACGCGCCTGGCTCGCATTCAGAAAACACGCGGCGGGGAAAATCTACCCTTAAGGAGCCCGGGCCCCTCTTCCCGAACTGGAGCGAACACAGTTTCGAGAGATCCGTGGTCCACATTCCGCTGGTTTGCGAGTTTCACGCTTGGAAGCTTGCTGATTTGGCGTGCGAAGTGCAAGCTTGGAAGCTGCCGTTCACACGACCGGCGCTCACACGACTCATTAGGCGTAGGAGTTTCAAGGTTGGCAGTTGTGTTCACACGGGTTAGGCTTGGAAGCTGCGTTCACACGACTCGTTAGGTGTGCAAGGCTCGGAAGCTGCGTTCACACGACTCGTTAGGTGTGCAAGGCTTGGAAGCTGCATTCGCACTACTCGTTAGGCATGCAAGTTTCAAGTTTGGAAGCTCTGTTCACAGGACTCATTTGGCTTGCGAGGTGCATGCTTGGAAGTGACTTTCACACGATCTGCTAGGCTAGCATAGGGTTGGCTAGTTTTGTGATTTGTGCAAGTGGAGGCAAGGCAGTAACTTGAATAACTGGGTGTGCAATGATGGAAAGCGGTATGCTTCAATGAAGAGTCACAAGAAGTATCCTGGGTAAATGTTGTGTGATTGTGTGTACACACATTGTGTTTGTGTACACACACAGAGAGAGAGAGGCATGGATTTCTTGCCTGGTCTTCATTAAAGACTTTGGACAAGACCTTGCTAGATACTGATACGTGCAACACATTTGTGGTCACAAATCAGCTTATTCAATTTCTTGAGTGGTTACATTCCTATGCTATTGTAGGACACACACACACACACACACACACACACACACACAAATGTTTTGGGGAATATTAAAAGTCTTTTTGTCCTGGTTTGGACAAAATTCAGCAGCACTTTTTGTGCGTTTGTTGATAAAAATAGGATCACCAACATGATCGCCAATGTCTGATGATGGATATGGCAGAAGAAGAAGGAGAAGAGGAAGAGGAAGAGGAGGAGGAGGAAGAAGAAAGAAAGAAAGAAAGAAAGAAGAAGAAGAAGAAGAAGAAGAAGAAGAAGAAGTCTGAATATTATATTTCCCCAAAGAAGAAATGGAGAAACGTGTTCTTAAAGGCAGAAAGCAACACCCAATAGCCTACAGCAGATGCCCAAAGTCTTTAGAGATGGAATTTTTGGCTCCATTAAGAAATCCAGGCCAGTCTATTCACAAACCAAACATCTTCTGCTCCAAATGATGGGATTAAGAATTTACATCCCCCTCCACCCAAATTCTAAGAACAGGACAGGATCTTTAGGACATAATAGGATTAACCCACCACCATTACAATAGCAAAAGGCACAAGACTTAACTACATTGCAAACCCCCTGAAGCATCTCAGAACCCCGTAACAATCCATGTACTCGTCAAGCAAATTTGTCAGCTGTTCCAGAACTACAAGCTGTGGTTGGTTATCCTCATCAGTAAACAGAGTCTTTCATTCCAATCAGCGTCCATTTTATTTCCAGCGCCTTATTCCCACCTTATAACTGAACCGGATTTTTCTTCCAGAACTAATTAATTTTGGTTTATTCCAAAGCAGTTTTGAGGGTCCCATGGCTACCCTTCACCATAAACCCCTCCCAGAGTCGCACTGTGCAACCGCTGAGCTAAAATATTGGTGGTACGATCGATTGCATATGATTAAAAACATGAGGATTGAAATGATCCTAGAGGTCACTTAGTCTAACCCTGTGCCCAACAGAGGAATGTGTAGTTCTAGGGACCAAAATTCCCATTGCTAAGCAAGGCAGTTGTGAAGGGAGTTTTGCCCCGTTTTATGATCTTTCTTGCCATGGTTGTTAAGTGAATCAGTGTAGGTCAGTGGTTCCCAAACTTTTTCAGTCCACTGCCCCCTTGGTGCTACAAACTCATCCTCGGTAAACCCCCCCCAGGGGTGGGATTCAAATGTATGTGGGTGGGGGTCAGCGCATTGAAGGACCTGTATCCTGCATGAGTCAAAAAGAGGGCTGTGAAAATATCTACAGACCCCTCACATCCCAGACATAAACGGTTTCAACTCCTTCCTTCAAAACGATGCACACCAGAAGAACTAGACACAAGGACAGTTTTCCCCCGAACGCCATCACTGTGCTAACCAAATAATTCCCTCAACACTGTCCAACTATTTACAAAGTCTGCACTATTATTACTATTAATCTCATCACTCCTTATCGCCCATCCCCTCCCACTTGTGACTGTATGACTGTAACTTTGTCGCTTGTGACTGTTTCCTAGTATTATTTGATCGCTTATTGTACCCTCTGACTATCATTAAGTGTTGTACCTGATGATTTTTGACTTTGACGAATGTATCTTTTATGAACACTGAGACCATTTGCACCAAGACAATTTCCTTGTGTGTCCAATCACACTTGGCCAATAAAGAATTCTATTCTATTCTATTCGCACCAAGACAAATTCCTTGTGTGTCCAATCACACTTGGCCAAGAAAGTATTCTATATTCTATTCTGTTCTGTTCTGTTCTATTCTATTCTCTGTTCTGTTCTGTTCTATTTGCACCAAGACAAATTCTTGTGTGTCCAATCACACTTGGCCAATAAAGAATTCTATTCTATTCTATTCTATTTGCACCAAGACAAATTCCTTGTGTGTCCAATCACACTTGGCCAATAAAGAATTCTATTCTATTCTATTCGCACCAAGACAAATTCCTGTGTGTCCAATCACACTTGGCCAAGAAAGTATTCTATATTCTATTCTGTTCTGTTCTGTTCTATTCTATTCTCTGTTCTGTTCTGTTCTATTTGCACCAAGACAAATTCCTTGTGTGTCCAATCACACTTGGCCAATAAAGAATTCTATTCTATTCTATTCTATTTGCACCAAGACAAATTCCTTGTGTGTCCAATCACACTTGGCCAATAAAGAATTCTATTCTATTCTATTCTATTTGCACCAAGACAAATTCCTTGTGTGTCCAATCACACTTGGCCAATAAAGAATTCTATTCTATTCTATTCTATTTGCACCAAGACAAATTCCTTGTGTGTCCAATCACACTTGGCCAATAAAGAATTCTATTCTATTCTATTCTATTTGCACCAAGACAAATTCCTTGTGTGTCCAATCACACTTGGCCAATAAAGAATTCTATTCTATTCTATTCGCACCAAGACAAATTCCTTGTGTGTCCAATCACACTTGGCCAAGAAAGTATTCTATATTCTATTCTGTTCTGTTCTGTTCTATTCTATTCTCTGTTCTGTTCTGTTCTATTTGCACCAAGACAAATTCCTTGTGTGTCCAATCACACTTGGCCAATAAAGAATTCTATTCTATTCTATTCTATTTGCACCAAGACAAATTCCTTGTGTGTCCAATCACACTTGGCCAATAAAGAATTCTATTCTATTCTATTCTATTTGCACCAAGACAAATTCCTTGTGTGTCCAATCACACTTGGCCAATAAAGAATTCTATTCTATTCTATTCTATTTGCACCAAGACAAATTCCTTGTGTGTCCAATCACACTTGGCCAATAAAGAATTCTATTCTGTTCTATTCTATTTGCACCAAGACAAATTCCTTGTGTGTCCAATCACACTTGGCCAATAAAGAATTCTATTCTATTCTATTCTATTTGCACCAAGACAAATTCCTTGTGTGTCCAATCACACTTGGCCAATAAAGAATTCTATTCTGTTCTATCTGTGGGTATACTTTCATATTTCCAGTTTTGTGCATATGTGATTCTAGCTGCTGTTATTGACATGTAACCTTAAGTACGCAATTCTTTTTTATTCTATTTCCCCAGCAGTATACCTAATTAAAAAAAAAACCCGTTCTGTTTTACATCTATATGTTGGGCTGTCATTTCTTCTAACCACCTTTTTTTTTAATCTTTCTCGGGCCCGCGTGCGAATCCCCGGGCGTCGAGAAAACAAAAAACAAAAAAACCCAAAGGGTTTGTCTGTCTGCCGGGACTACTTTCTGTCAGTTCCCGCTGCGCGGATGGAGTCTCCAGAGGGCGGTTTCAAAGCCAGACGCAGCACCGTCGCCTTGGAGACGCATCGCCGTGGAGACGCGACGACCCACCGACAGGCGGCGAAAGAGCGCTGCGCCGGCGGAGGAAGGAGAGCCGAGAGGAGGGGAGACCCCCCCCACCCCGCGCGAGCCTGTAATTCCCGCGGGGGGGGGGAAGGGGAGCAGGGGGAGGGGTGGTCTCCGAAATCTTCTAGGGGGGAGGGGGAGGAGAGACGCCCCCCCCGCCTAGGGGGGGGGGGAAGGGAGCCATTGTGTTTTAATCAATAAAAATGTAATCCATAAAATGTAATTAAAAAGCGACGATGGATAAAAGTAATAAACAATAATGAATATAATAATGTTCTGAATATAATAATGAATATAATAATGTATGGTTATAACAATAATGAAGGTTGAATATAAAGAAAGCAATAAATAAAATACAGATTTGATAGCACGAGTAACACAATGACGAATATTTAATTTAAAATGAAAAAAAGTAACCAAAAAACTGTTATTAGCAATATTATTTATTAATTACTACTTTATAACAATTGGAAATTAATACTAATGACTAATATAATATGAGGGCCCAGATTGTTGGGGGCAAGAGGCTGACTCTAAACTGTGAAGACGTATATAAGGCCAAGTGCTACTTATTATAATGATAAAATGTATAATTCGGTTATACGTTTTAAAACCAAACAATAGCCAAGCTTTGTGGGCAGTTTACAGTGGAAGAGGAAGGAAGGAGTAGAGAGGGAGGGAAGAAGGAAAGGAGAGGAAGGGAAAAAGGAAAAAGGGAAGGAGGAAGCAAGAAGTGGAAAGAAGGAAGGAAAAGGGAGGGAGGGAGGAGAGAGGGAGAGAAGAAAGGAAGGAAGGAAAAAAGGAAAAGGGGAAGGAGAAAGCAAGGAAGGGAAGGAGGGAGAAAAGGGAAGGAAGGAAAAAGGGAAAGAGGAAGCAAGGAGGAAAGAAGGAAGGGAAGGAGGGAGGAGATGGAGAGAAGAAGGAAAGGGAAGGAAGGGGAAAAAGGAAAAGGAAGGAAGCAAGGAGAGGAAGGAAAAGAAAGGGAAGGAGGGAGGGAGGAGAGGGAGAGAAGAAGGGAAGGAAGGAAAAAAGGAAAAGGGGAAGGAGAAAGCAAGGAAAGGAAGGAAGGAATAGGAAGGGAAGGAGGGAAAAAAGAAGGCAAGGAAGGAAAAAGGGAAGGAGGAAGCAAGGAGAGGAAGGAAAAGAAAGGGAAGGGGGAGGAGAGAGAAGGGAAGGAAGGAAAAGAAAGGAAGGAAAAAGAAAAGGAAGGAAAAGGAGGGGGAAAAGAGGAAGGCAGGCAGGAAAATGGGAGCACAGAAAAGATAAATGGAAAGAGGGAGGGAAAGGAAGAAGAAAGGAACAAAAATAGAAAAAAGAATGAAAAATTAAAGAAATCTATTTGAATTAAAACCTACCCAGTAAAACCAAATTTAAAAAAAAACAATAAAGACACTAGGCCAATTTACCCACTGCAAAATAGGCACCTAAAAGCTAAAACTTTTAAAACTTAAACCTGAATTAAAATGCAATTTAAAAAAAAAAAGAAAGCCTGGGGAAATTTTAAAAGCCTTCACCAGGCACTGAAAGGGTGCTAATGTTGGAGACCAGGCAGGCCTTTATGGGTCGAAACACCCATCCATGGGTCCTCAGCCCCAGAGAGCTGCTGTGCATAGCCACTGGCTGGCTGTACAGGCCAGTTGCCAAGCATCTAAATTTTGATCACTGAATTTTTGAAGGTCGTAAGCGTGGAGAACGGTCCTAAGTCACTTTTTTCAGTGCCGTTGTAACTTTGAACGGTCACTAAGGGAACTGTTGTAAGTTGAGGACTACCTGTATAATAGCAACAGCGACAATGTCCGCTAGTTGGTGGTTTAGGGGGTGCTTCACCAGTCTACATAATTACTCCGTTCTTGTGCAGATTTTTTTGTAACTTAACGGAATTTGACACCCCATTTCTTTAAAAGAGTTACGGCTACAGCGCCAGAGTTGTGAGAGAGGAAAAATAACCACACATCTGTCCTGGTTGTTTGTCTTGGGTTCAAGCTCAGCGGCCGACAACGGTTTCCCGGAAGGATGGAGGCGGGCCGGCAGGATGCCATGTCTGATGGGGAGGGAGCAAAAGGCAACAAGCTGGCGGTAGCAAAATTGCCCCCATCGCCTAGCAAGAAGAAAGTCAGCAAGAAAAAGAAGAAAAAGAAAACCGTTCCAGGTATATAAAATCTAAGTGATGTTTCAGTCATTGTCTTCCAATATCTTAGGGGTTGCCCCAAAGAATAGGGGATCCACCTATTCTCCAAAGCACCATAAGGCAGGACACGAAGCAACAGATGGAAACTAATCAAGGAGAGAAGCAACCTAGAACTAAGGAGGGATTTAGTCACAATAAGAACAATTAACCAGTGGAACAACTTGCCACCAGAAGTTGTAGGTGCTCCAATACTGGAGGCTTTTAAGAAGAGATTGGACAGCCACCAATCTGAAATGGTATAGGGTTTCCTGCTTGAGCAGGGGGTTGGACTAGAAGACCTCTAAGGTCCCTTCTAAACCTATTATTCTGTTATTCTGAAGGGGCCATTAGCAATCCTGTTTTTTTAGCTCAGCAACCTCTAGGATCGCACAGAGTCGTTGGCTGTACTACCTGCATGGCAGGAAGAGGTAGGCTTCGACTTACGACCCCTGTGGAGCCCAAAATTTCCATTGCTAAGCAAAAAAAAAGTTTTGAAGTGAGTTTTGCCCCATTTTACGACCGTTCTTGCCAGAGTTGTTAAGTGAATCCCAGCAGTTCTTAAATGAGTCACCGGGTTGTTGAGTGAATCTGGCTTCCCCATTGACTTTGCTTGTCAAAAGGTTGCAAAAAGGGGATCACATGACCACCCCGGGACACTGCAACCGTCATAAATACGAGTCAGTTGCCAAGCGTCCGAATTTTGATCATGCCACCATGGGGATGCTGCAATGGTTGTAATTGTGAAAAATGGTCGTGTCACTTTTTCCAGTAACTTCAAACGGTCACTAAATGAATGGTTATAAGTCAAGAAGAATTACCTGTAATTCAGTAATCGGGGACTGGGGGAAATTTATTATGGAAGCTCACAGATCCATCCCTTTGGCATGGTCCAGAGGGATACCTACAGGCTCTGGAAACTGATGGTTGGCCCGGGTGATAAGCGAAACGGATACCACAGAAATGCAGGTATTCCTCCACTTATGACCACCATTGAACCCAAAGTTTATGTTGCTAAGCAAGACAGTTGTTAAGATATTTAAATTTAGTAGCTGGAACAGTGGAGTTGTGCAGTGAGCCAGAACACACAATTGTGATTGATTAGTTGGAGAGCGCTGGCTCCTGTGTTAGGCAATCTGCGCTGTGATTGTTGTGGTAGATGTAAAGGGGGAGTTTCCCTTTTTCCCTGCCTTTTTCTTCTGTGTGTCCTTTTGTGCTCTGTGATTTACCTCAGGATGCTCCTGCTGTGTGGATTTACCTCAGGATGCTCCTGCTGTGTCAATTTACCTCAGGATGCTCCTGCTGTGTGGATTTACCTCAGGATGCTTCTGCTGTGTGGATTCACCTCAGGATGCTCCTGCTGTGTGGGTTCACCTCAGGATGCTCCTGCTGTGTGCATTTACCTCAGGATGCTCCTGCTGTGTGGATTTACCTCAGGATGCTCCTGCTGTGTCGATTTACCTCAGGATGCTCCTGCTGTGTGGATTCACCTCAGGATGCTCCTGCTGTGTGGGTTCACCTCAGGATGCTCCTGCTGTGTGGATTTACCTCAGGATGCTCCTGCTGTGTGGATTTACCTCAGGATGCTCCTGCTGTGTCAATCTACCTCAGGATGCTCCTGCTGTGTGGATTTACCTCAGGATGCTCCTGCTGTGTCAGTTTACCTCAGGATGCTCCTGCTGTGTGGATTTACCTCAGGATGCTCCTGCTGTGTGGATTTACCTCAGGATGCTCCTGCTGTGTGGATTTACCTCAGGATGCTCCTGCTGTGTCGATTACCTCAGGATGCTCCTGCTGTGTCGATTTACCCCAGGATGCTCCTGCTGTGTGGATTCACCTCAGGATGCTCCTGCTGTGTGGGTTCACCTCAGGATGCTCCTGCTGTGTGGATTTACCTCAGGATGCTCCTGCTGTGTCGATTTACCTCAGGATGCTCCAGCTGTGTGGATTTACCTCAGGATGCTCCTGCTGTGTCGATTTACCTCAGGATGCTCCTGTTTGTTTGACTATCTAGTTTGCTCTATATGTGGTTGTAAAATATATTTATTTTGTGTCAATGTCTCTGACTTCATTTGGACACTTACTCTGCAATTGTGAATTTTGCCCCATTTAAGCAAATGAGCATCTGATCCTTTTAAGTTTATGGAGATTCTTAGTGATCCAGCAATATTCTGATTGATTGATCTCCAGGGTCACTTGATCCTAATTCAGGAGCTTGGCAACTGGCGTATATTTACAACAATTGCAGTGTTCCAGAGCCACATAATCACTATTTGTAATCTTCCCAATGGCTTCTGACAAGCAAAGTCAGTGGGGAAGCCGGATTCGCTTAATGACTGCATGATTCCCTTAACAAATGCAATTCTTTCTTTATTCATGTCAGAAGCCCCTACAAATTATAGAGGCATAACATTCAACTCTGAATAAAACAAAAGTACCACAGCGATTTATTTGCTTAATAATAGCCATGCCAAAAAAGGTAAAATTGGGCAGGATTGACTTAACATCCACCTTACTTAGAAGTGGAAATTTTGGTCCCACTTATGGTCGTAAGTTGAGGACTCCTATCCTGTAAAAGTTCAAAATTGCTCCCAATCACTTTTCATTTTGATTTTTTTTTTAAAAAACAAACAGACAAGCATTCCAGCCAAGTCAAGAAAAAATCCATCTTTGCCATATTTCCTCTGGATTTGCTCCAGCGCTGGAAATATGAAGCGCAGGAAAGTCACAGCAAGCGAGGACCAGGCAAAGCTACCAGGAACTCGCTCTCGGCCTGCTCCTCGGCCACTTCGGTCTCTGCTCCAGGAGACACCATCCTGCCCAACGAGAGCCTTCGCTGGGACGGTGTGTTGGACGACCCCATAGCCGAAGAGGAGAGGCTGTGCAACTATCGGTTGAGCCGAAGAAAACGCTATGGTGAATTCTTGCAGCGAAACCCCCGGTTGGATTCTCCCTTTCCGTGCCAGCAGCTGCCCGATCTGGACAAAGTCGCTGAGGCGGAGAAAGAGCGTTCCTTACACAAGAGTAAATCATCTTCTCTTATGGCCTCCAAAAACAAAAAGCGTCCAAGTTCGAAGCAAGGCAGCAAAACCCCAATGCGGCCACTGTCGGCGTCGTCCAGTAAACCTCAGGGTGTTCTGTGAAACACCCCGAATTTGAGCATGGTTTTTATTTTTATTTTACAGCCATAGTGAAAGTTCAGAGTTATTATTTTTGGCCTGAGGGTCTTGCAATGATCCAGGTGTATCTTTCGGTTTTTGCAAATTCTGTGTTGGAGAATAAAACGCTGTGTTTGACAGTCGCACCTGCTCGTGTTTGCATAAAGGGAACGTGTGAAATTCGTACAAAAGGGATATTCTTCACAGGTGTGTTCAGGATGGCAAACAGGTTGGAGGACCCGAACTAACAAATTTATTTGCATAAATAGAGCAAGAGATAAAATCTAAGGGCTCAGGTGCGTATTTTTTTATTCAAAAATGCAAATACTTCCTGGAATTACACAGTAATCTTCGATTTATGACCACAACTGAGTCCAACATTTCTGTTGCTCAGCGAAGCAGCTGTTGAGTTTTGCCCCATTTGATGAGCTATCTTCCCGCGGTTGTTAATGTTAAGTGAATCACCACAGCTGTTAAGTTAGTAACACGGTTGTTAAGTGAATCCGGCTTCCCCGTTGACTTTGTTTGTCAGAAGGTCACAAAAGCAGATCACATGACCTCGGGACACTGCAACCGCCACAAATATGGGTCAGTTGCCAACGTCTGAGCACAGGGATGCTGCAACTGCCGTAAGTGTGAAAAACGGTCATATGTCACTTTTTTCAGTAATGTAATTTTGAACATTCACTAAATGAACTGTTGTAAGTCGAGGATTACTGGTAGTCCTGGGAAGGGGAAGAATAAAAAATCTCAGGACAGGTTTCCCTCAAACTCTCTTTCCCTCTTCTGGGAAATGTTCCTTATACAGGTAGTCCTTCACTTATGACCACAATTGAGGCCAAATTTCCCACTGCTGAGCAAGACAGTTGAGTGAGTTTTGCCCCATTTTACAATTCTTTTTGCCACAGTTGTTAAATGAATCACTGCAGTTATTCAGTTAGTAACACGATTGTTAAGGGAATCTGGCTTCCTCATTGACTTGGCTTGTTAGAAATTCGCAAAATGGGATCACGTGACCCCGGGACACTACAACCGTCATAAATATGAAACCAGTCGCCAAGAATTTTGATCATGTGACCAAGGGGATGCTGCAACAGCCATAAGTGTGAAAATCGGTCATTATGTTACTTTTTTCAGTGCCATTGTAACTTTGAATGGTCACTAAACAAATGACTGTAAGTCAAGAACTACCTATAAACCATGGAATTCTGGGAGTTGAAGTCCATGCTGTTGTGGTTCGCCGGCAGCCTGTGCAGACAGCAGCAGAATCGGACAGTGGGGAAGAACGGGGACCAGTCTGGGAGTCTGGAGAGGACTCGGACGAAGGTCCTATGCCCGATGCGGAGATGGGGCCAGGACTATCTGGGAGTGGGGTGCTAACTCCGGAGCCTCCGGAGTCTGGCAGCAGCGAGGCTGAGGAACAACGGGAGCCTGTTCCCAGTGCGCGTGTGCGCAGAGCTGCCAGAAGGCAAGAGCAGCTGAGGGAAAAGCAACTCAGGAGTAAGGCTGGGAGGTGATTGCCCCTCTCATAAGGTATAAAGGACAGGCAAAGGTGAAGAACCCTTTGCAGGAAGCAAAGTCGTTCATTCTGTTCAGATTAATCCTTGAAGCTCTGTGTGGACTTTGTACTTCGGTTGATTTTTTTATAATTCATTTGGCACTCTAGTTGTTGGCAGCAATTCAAAGGAAAGAAAGGTGGGTGCTTATCTCGAGGGACTGTTTGGGACTCATTCCCGGCAGGGAATGAAAATAATTCCCAGCGTTGAAATAAAACGAGTTGTTTTAACTAAGCATGTGCTTAATTACGGTCTCAGGAAGCCTTGGTCAGGACACACACATCTTAAAGTTGAGTAAGTCGCTAAGCAATTTAACCCACCACCATCACACAACAGCACAGCTCAGGATATTTTCTTCATATAATTTATTATGGCATGAAAAAGAGGAATTTCAAAAGCAAATTATCTTTGGCCTGACAAGCTTTAAATCACACATTCGAAACCTTTAAAAAGTACGCAATTATTTCAAAGCATTCTTGTTGAAAAATGACACAAGTGAGACTTTTTTCTTTAAAAAGAAACAAGGATTTATACAAAGGATTCAATTTTATACATGCAACTTAAAAAGAGCCCAGAGCACACCTACTCCAGAGTACTATTGCAAGACAGACATATTTTTTTTAAATCTACTCTGTATCCTATGAAAACTGATGCTGTCTTTAGGGAAATTCATGCTGGGAAAATGCCAGATTGTGAAAAACCTTGCCAGGTGTGTGTTTTGTGTATGCAAAACGCACACCAGGAGGCCACAGAAGACCATTGTTACAACATGTCAAATGAACATGGATTTTTTTTTATTGTTTTTGTTGCAGGATCTAAGGTCTCTTTCAGATAATTTATGATCCCTGGCTTCCAAGTTTAGCTGGGCAGGTAAACCCCCCCAAGTTCTATTTTTTTAAAGTAATTTGGCAGGACAAAGTATCATGGCAAAGAATTTTAACCTGGGGAAACAACCCAATACAATGAAACGCAAAAGCTGGCCAAGAATGCAACAATTCAAATTTCTTAACATGAAAAGCAAAAACCAACCCTGTCTCCTTTGTATTCCTAAAGTATTCCTTGACCCGCTTTTAAACAATATTTTTTTTTAATAAACTCCCAACCAATCCTGCCATCAGCACAATTTCTTAAACTTGACTTATGGTGGTTTTCAGTTCGGGATATGTAGGTAGTTCTTGATTTACAAAGAATTCCCATTGCTAACCAGTTCTTGAGTAAGCTGTGCCCGATTTTATGACTTTTTTTTTTTTGCCAGGGTGGTTAAGCAAATCACTGCAGTTGTTAAGTGAATCAGGCAGTTGTTAAGTGAATCCAACTCCCTCCCATTGACTTTGCTTGTCGAAAGCTGGATGGAAAAGTCACAAATATCGATCACGTACCGCTTACGACCGTCGTAAATATAAATCCGTTGACGAGTGTCCAAAGTCTGATCACAGTACCGTAAGAATGCTACAACAATCTTGAGTGTGAGAATTGGCCATAAGTCACCTTTTTCAGGGCCGTGGCAACTTCAAACAGTCGCTAAGTGATGTTCGTAAGTCGAGGATTACCCAAAATTCAGAGAAGAGCAACTAAGATGATCAAAGGCTTGGAGATTAAAACACATGAGGAATGGTAGCAGGAACTGGGTTTGGCTAGTCTAGAGAAAAGAAGGTCCGGGGGATGACATGATAGCAGTCTTCCAGTATTTGAGGGGCTGCCCCAAAGACAAGGGGGTCAACTTATTCTCCAAAGCACCAAAAGGCAAGACAAGAAACAAGAATTAATGGAAACTAATTAAGGAAAGAAGCAACCTAGAATTAAGGACAAATTTCCTAACAAGTGTGGGCAATTAATGGAACAGCTTGCAACCAGAAGTTGGTGCTCCAACACAGGAGGTTTTTAAGAAGAGACTGGACTGTCACTTATCTGAAATGGTATAGGATCTCCTGCTAGAGCAGGGGGCTGGACTAGAAGACCTCCAAGGTCCCTTCCAGCTCTATTCTATTCTAAATTTTAAAAAGAAAGCAGAAAGCCATTTTGCTTTTGTTTTTGTTTTTTTGCACAGTGCAAATAATAAGTTTTGCTCTCCCGCAAAACTTGCAGTAGCATAACAAACTGTTATTTTTAATTTTTCCATCCCCGGATCGTTTTACAGATTTTTTTTTTTTAAAAAATTATTATTAAACGTTGCTGGAATGCACCGCAGATGACTTGAGTTATGTTCCTTTACAAGGAACACTGTGCCCTACTAAAATATTCCTTGTTTAAACCCGAGTGCGCGAGAGACAATAGCTGGCGGGTCCCAAACAGGTCCTTTCACAAATTTAAGGAATTCCTTTCTGCTGCCAGATTTTTTTTATTATTATTTTTTTAAAATCAAGGCAGTTGGCTTGAAATATCGCTGGTGTCAGCAATTCAGAGCAACTTTTAAAGTTTTGGCTGATTTACAAAACAGCCCACGACGGTTTCCCTAACATGCTCCTTTCATGAATGTTTGCTTTTCAAAGAATAACTCTATTATTCTCCACTTTGGCAATGTTGAAACCGCACGTGATGGCTAGATGAGATTTCATAATTTAATTGCGCCCTGTTCTGGGTTCGAGGACTTCCAAAAACTGGAGTTCTCTTTCAGCCAAAGACTATTTTAGGAAAACTGCCTGGAGAAATGCAATGTTTGCATAAAGGAATGTGCTTTCCCTATAATGTGCTTCCCTCCCCCTTCTTTCTTTACTTCTCAAGTTTCCTATCCAGCAAAAAAAAACAAAATAAAATAAAAATAAATCAGTTCTAACAAGTTCAAAATCCTCCCGTGAGTGAAACAAATTTGACTCAAAGGTAGAGATTTTCCAGGTTTTGTGACCGGTAAATAGTGTGATTTTGTTAAAAGGCTGACAAAAGATTTTAATTTAAAAAAATGGGCTTAGAAAGTCCTGATTTTTGGTGGGTACTATAGATCAGCATTTTTCAAAGTTGGCCATTTTAACTATGGCCTTGGAAGGCTGGCTGGGGGATTCTGGGAGTTGAAGTCCACCCATTTTAAGGTTGCCAATATTGGAAAAAAAATGGAATAAATTAACACAGCTTCGCTCCAACAAAATCCTCCTCACGAATCAGACTTAACACAAATATCACAAAATACTTCTCCATTCTTATTATCACTTTCAAAGAACTTTCTCAATGAAAGCTAAGCATTGTGTCCCTCTCAACATTTTAGATTATTTATATTCCATCCATTAAATCTGTTTGCGCCAGGTTGTGTTGTTTTTTTAAAAAACATTTTCTTCAAATGTGTGACTACCATTTTTACGGAATATTTTCTGGATTTACCAAAAGTGCCTAAACCATGGCTTACAGTCCAGCGTGCGGTAAGAATGCGTCCACTGTGGCTTCTCTTACAAACCATGATTAACCCAACCTTAACTTAGTTATGCAACTGCCAATGCAAAACCTTGTCTGAATTTTTCTTCCTTTTTGTGATTAAGGATTATTGATCCTGAAAGCACAAAAGCAAATATTTGTTTTTTAACCTGTGCTTAATTTTTCTCTCATTTTATGATTAGGGATTATTGATCCCGAACACATACAAAAGCAAATATCTCTTTTCAACCTTTTGCTGATATTTTTTTCCTCGCATGTGGTATTGATCCTCAAACCACAACTTATTTCACACAGGAAAACAGGTGGAAGACAATAAAATTACATTTAATCAGATGTAAAAACTTCATCCTGGGGGAAATTTGGCTGCTGTCCCTTTCTCAAAGTTAATGGCCAATTCCCCAAAGTGCACAAAATTCCCTACTTTTCCTCTCTTCTGCCTTGTCTATATAAATTATCCCATGATAAGTACATTTTTCTATCAAAAGTGAAGCATTTAATGGTCTCATTGCTTAGAATTAATTATTAAAAGGCCTGCCTGAAACAAACTGCTTTTATTCAATCATTACAAGCAGAACTTAGCAAAAGTCACAGGGAAAGAATGGAGAGGTAATTTTTCAGCAAATAGGATACGTTAAAGTACATCTACTCTATATTCTATAATATCTCATTGGTCTTTTTCTTTAAATGTAAAAATCACTTCAAATAACTGTCTGGAGGCATTCTGAATTCTTCAAATATCCTGAATTGAATCACAGATTTTTTTATTTTTAAATTCTACATCAATCTAAAATTAGGAACTGCTCCAGGCAAAATCTATATATTATACTTTAGTTCTACGTTTTTCAAAGTTGGGAATGTTAAGATGGGTGGACTTCTGCTCCCAGAATTCCCCAGCCAGCCATACTGGCTGGGGAATTCTGGGAATTGAAGCCCGCCTCTTTTAAAGCGCCCATGTTCGAAAAACACTGCTTTAACTTAACAAAGGAAGTGCTGAATTTAGCCATAAAATCACAATAAAAGATGAGATTTTTTTTAAAAAAAGGTTTGTTTTTTAAACTCTCCGAATCAGGAAAACCATTATCAGCCAAAATCAGTTTCTACAATCTGTTAAAAGTTCTTACTTTAAGAGGAAAATTAAGTTAAATTTATTTAAGATGAGTTCCCTCTGGAAAAAAAAAACAAATCCTGATTTTCACCCCATAAAAGAAAAACATCAGAACCACCAATAAAGTGGTTTTTTTTTTTAAAAAAAAAAGGAAAGCAAATAAAAGAAAAGAGAGCGGGGAAATTGCTATTTTTATACATAAAAGAAAAAATGAAGTACGGGAACTTTTAAGCAAAACGGGACATGTTAGAAGGGAACTGACTTTTAATGTGACTGTGGGTGAAACTTGAGATCCTTTACTATTCCATGCTGGTTTAAAGTAGCTCTTGATTTTTATTTTTATTTTTTTCAATTCCACCACATCAGTGGTGGGTGGTAGCTGATTTATTTCTGGCGTTATTCGAGATGTATTTGAAAATCTACATAAAAGTAGTGCTTTCTCTTCCAAAGACTCTGAAATGCCATTTCTCTCTTCTCCCATATTTCCATCCAAGGAAACATTCTTTCTTCCTACCCTTCTTGGCCTTCGGCTAACTTCGCAGATCCTTTCATAGGAATGGCGGCTTGACGGCTTTGCAATCGCGCCCAATCAACCATCCAGATTTTATTTTTTTCTCCCATTGAACTCAACAAGATGAGAAATAAGAACATGGATAAAGGGAGGGAAATTTGTGTTTGTTTGTTTGTTTTAATTTCATTTTTTGGAGCAATCAGAGATTAGAGGATTATTATTTTCTTAACTCCGTGGCTTGTAACAAGTAGCAGGAAGCAAAGCACCCGTTGATTGATGCTCTCCTTTCCTCGTTCCTGTTGCCTGTTGAACCCATATTTGGTGCAACAAGTCCCTCCGATGCTATTTTTTTTAGTTTTGAGCGTGAAAAAAGATGGCGGTGTGTAGAAGCCGCCTGAATTTCAGCAAGAGAGAAATGGAAGTCAGGAGCTTTCCGGGACGTTCTCATTGCCAGACGATTCCAACTCCACGCTAGACAAGAATTTCCGGTTGAACTTTTTGCAATTGTAATCCAGGGTGGTGGTGTACACAGTCTTGGTGTGCTTTGGGTACACAATGGTGGTGCTTTTGAAATTCCCGGGTCGGTTGCAAAGGTGGAATTGCACCTCCGCTTTGTAACTGCGCCACGTGCTGTCGGGAACACAGATGATGGTTTGGCTGCAAGACGACACCCCAAGCCGGACTGGCATGTAAATATTATTAATGAAGTGTTTTTCAGAGTCATACTTAACCGAGGACGTATATCTGGGCAAAGAAGAAAATAAATACTGGTTAACATCGTTCTCTTAGGAGGAAAAAAACACAGGACCTCCTCAACTTACAACAACAATTCACCATCATCATAATCTCATAATCCCTTACAGGGTGAAGTATGAGCAACTGAATGGAGCTAATAGAATGTTTACTGGCCGGATGCCCTTCCTGTCTCCACTGAGGAGTTTTGTTCAGCAGATATATTCTCATTGTGCCCAGAGAGAGCAATATTTGCCTCTACCTAGGATCGAACTCACAGCCTCCTAATTGTGAGGTGAGAGCTACACCTCTAGGCCATCGCACCACTCCTTTACAACCACAACTGAGCCCAAAAATGTTGCTAAATGAGACATTTGTGAAGTGAGTGTTGCCCCATCTTAGGATCTTCCTTGCTACAGTTGTTAACTGAATCAATGAAATTGTTAGGTTAGTAGGATTGTCGTTAAGTGAATCTGGTCAGAAGGCCGCAAAAAGGGGGTTGCGTGACCCCAGGAAAACTACAACCTTCATAAATACGAGTCAAAAGCAGCTGAATTTTGATCACCTGACCACGGGAATGCTGCGGGCGGTCATAAGTGTGGAAAAAACTGTCATAAGTCACTTTTTTCAGTGCTGCTGTAATTTTGAATCTGTACTTAGAGGTAGGGTAGTCCTTCACTGAATGACTGTTGCGAAGTTACAACGGCATTGAAAAAACGAATTACGCCTTTTTTTCACACTTAACGACCGTTGCGTCTTCCCCAGGGGTCACATGATCAAAATTTCAGACGCTTGGCAACTGACTCATCTTTATGACAGTTGCACGATCCCCTTTTCTGACAAAGTCAATGGGCAAGCCAGATTCGCTTAACAGCCATGTTCCTAGCTGCAGTGGTTCACTTAACAATGGCAGGAAGACAGGTGGGAAAATGGCGGGAAAGTCACTGACACCACCACTGTCTCACTTAGCCACAGAAATTTTGGGCTTAATTGTGGTCGTTAAGTCGAGGACTCCCCGTAGTTGAAGATTTCTGTTGTGTCTTTTTATCACATTTTGGGCCGGTTTAACTGACTATTATGGGAGATTTTTTTAAAATGTGGGATTCCATGCGGAGAGACTTTGAAACCAATCCCATCTCCAAAGGCTGACGATTTCAAGGGAGATGTTTAATTCACACAGCTGTTCTTCTAGCAAAGAAATCTGTTTTTATTATCTATTTAAAGCTGTAACGTGAGACGAGACCCATTTCCTTTTCATCCCGACGGAGACTCATTCCACGGCGCTGCTTAATGTTTTTCAAACATGGCAACTTTGAGAATTGGTGGACTTCAATTCCCAGCATTCCTTAGACAGGATGCTGAGTTGGCTCAGTGGGACGTGAAGTCCTGTGTTTTAAAGCAGGGGTCTTCAAACTTGACAGCTTTAAAGACGTGTGGACTTCAACTCCCAGAGTTCCTCCTCCAGTCATGTTAGCTCGGGAATTCTGGGAGTCGAAGTCCACAAGTCTTAAACTTGCCAAGTTCGAAGACTCTTGTTTTAAATCATGCTGGCTGGGGAATTCTGGGTATTGAAGTCCACTGATCTTAAATCTGGTTGACTGAATAATTCTAGGAGTGGAAGTCCACCCCTCTTAAAGTATGCTGGCTAGGGAATTCTGGGAAGTGAAGTCACCTCCTTTACAACATGCTGGCTAAGGAATTCTGGGAGTTGAGTTCCCACATCTTAAAGCAGGTTGACTGAAGAATTCTGGGAGTTGAAGTCCCACATCTTAAAACATGCTGGCTTGGGAATTCTGGGAGTGGAAGTCCATCAATCTTAAAACATGCTGGCTTGGGAATTCTGGGAAGTGAAGTCCGTTCCTTTACAACATGCTGGCTAAGGAATTCTGGGAGTTGAAGTCCCACGTCTTAAAGTAGGTTGACTGAAGAATTCTGGGAGTTGAAGTCCACCCATCTTAAAACATGCTGGCTTGGGAATTGTGGAAGTCTATCCATCTTAAAGCAGGCTGGCTGGGAATTCTGGGAATTGAAGTCCACAGGTCTTAAACTTTGGACACATTCAACAGTCCTTCAGCTATTTCCTTTTCAACCTCGCTTCTTGTTCTCTTTCCAAAGAATTCCCTAAAAAGCCAAAGCAATATAAAAAACAGACAAACTACCTTACATCCTTGGGTGGCAACGGATCAAAGGCCACTCCTTCGCCAAAGGAGAGGGGGCAGAGCCGCAAAGGGTTGGGAGAAGAAGACCAGGACTCCTGCAAAACAACCAATACAAGGAGGTCTTTGAACTCTGAATTCTTTATTGGCCAAGTGTAATTGGACACACAAGGACTTTGTCTTGGTGCAAATGCTCTCAGTGTACATAAAAGAAAGACAAAATATATGTGGAAAAAAAAAACAGACTTAAAAGTAAAAAGTCATGTCTAACTCAAGAGCAAGGAAAACCCAGCCAAACGAAGTATCTGATCCTTGACTTCTGAGCATTTTTCACACTTATGACCATTGCAGCAACCCCATCATCAGGTGGATCAAAATTCTGGGATTCTGGGAGTGGAAGTCCACCCCTCTTAAAGCATCTTGGCTGGGGGATTCTGGGAGCGGAAGTCCCCCCATCTTAAAGCAGGCTGGCTGGAGAATTCTTGGAGTTGAAGTCCACCCCTCTTAAAGCATCCTGGCTGGGGGATTCTGGGAGGGGAAGTCCCCCCATCTTAAAACATCCTGGCTGGGGGATTCTGGGAGTTGAAGTCCACCCTCTTAAAGCATCCTGGCTGGGGATTCTGGGAGCTGAAGTCACCCTCTTAAAGCATCCTGGCTGGGGATTCTGGGAGCTGAAGTCCACCCCTCTTAAAGCATCCTGGCTGGGGATTCTGGGAGCTGAAGTCCACACCTCATAAAGCCTGCTGGCTGGGGAATTGTGGGAGTTGAAGTCTGCCCATCTTAAAGTTGCTGTGTTTAGATCATCTGCTCTCCGAACTAACTAAACCAGTATCGGCAAAATACGTTGAGGTATTACTAGTGGGAATCCCAACCCACGTAGAAAAAGGGTGAGTGAGATGGGAGATAAGTTATTTAGTGTCTTCTGCATGGCCAGCATATTTACTTGCAGGTCATGGGTCAGGACATACCAGCAATACTCCACATCCAACTCAACAGCTGCCTCTAATCCACTTTCTGGGAGAAGAAATAAAATAGCTTTGCAGCATCTCAGGCGGTTTGTATTTCCCAGCAGGCATAATGTACATTCCTTCAGGGAAACCCCAGCCGGAGATGCTCTCTGACTTTTGATGTGCAGCTTTGTAGATTTCCTGTGGGGCTGGCCCATATTTGTCCCAGGTTGTTTGCAGCAACTAAACCAGGGTTTCTCAACTGTGGAAGCTTTGAGATAGGTGGGCTTCCACTCCCAGAATCCCCCAGCTAGCATGCTTTAAGAGGGATGGGCTTCCACTCCCAGAATTCCCCAGCCAGCCTGCTTTAAGAGGGGTGGGTTTCCACTCCCAAAATTCCCAGCCAGCATGCTTTAAGAGGGGTGGACTTCCATTCCTGGAATCCCCCAGCCAGCCTGCTTTAAGAGGTGTGGACGTCCACTCCCAGAATCCCCCAGCCAGCCTGCTTTAAGAGGGGTGGACTTCCATTACTGGAATCCCCCAGCCAGCCTGCTTTAAGAGGGGTGGACTTCCACTCCCAGAATCCCCCAGCCAGCCTGCTTTAAGAGGTATGGATGTCCACTCCCAGAATCCCCCACCCAGCCTGCTTTAAGAGGGGTGGACTTCCACTCCCAGAATCCCTCAGCCAGCCTGCTTTAAGAGGTATGGACTTCCACTCCCAGAATCCCCAGACAGCCTGCTTTAAGAGGTGTGGACTTCCACTCCCAGAATCCCCCAGACAGCCTGGTTTAAGAGGGTGGACTTCCACTCCCAGAATCCCCAGACAGCCTGGTTTAAGAGGTGTGGACTTCCACTCCCAGAATCCCCCAGACAGCCTGCTTTAAGAGGTATGGACTTCCACTCCCAGAATCCCCCAGACAGCCTGCTTTAAGAGGTATGGACTTCCACTCCCAGAATCCCCCAGACAGCCTGCTTTAAGAGGTGTGGACTTCCACTCCCAGAATCCCCAGACAGCCTGGTTTAAGAGGTATGGACTTCCACTCCCAGAATCCCCAGACAGCCTGCTTTAAGAGGTATGGACTTCCACTCCCAGAATCCCCAGACAGCCTGCTTTAAGAGGTGTGGACTTCCACTCCCAGAATCCCCAGACAGCCTGGTTTAAGAGGTATGGACTTCCACTCCCAGAATCCCCCACCCAGCCTGCTTTAAGAGGGGCGGACTTCCACTCCCAGAATCCCCCAGCCAGCCTGTATTAAGAGGGGTGGACTTCCACTCCCAGAATCCCCAGCCAGGATGCTTTAAGGGGGGAGGACTTCCACTCCCAGAATCCCCCAGCCAGGATGCTTTAAGAGGGGCGGACTTCCACTCCCAGAATCCCCCAGCCAGCCTGTATTAAGAGGGGTGGACTTCCACTCCCAGAATCCCCCAGCCAGCAGGCTTTAAAGGTAATCCTCCACTTTCAGCCACTTGTTTGGCAAGAGCATAGAAAAAAACCCCGACTTACATCCGCTCCTTACCCTGATGGCCATCGCAGCATCCCTAAGGTCACGTGATGGAAACTGCGAGTGAACGATGAACTCCGCAATGTTGGACTGAGCCGGCTCTCCGAAGCAGGGAGCCGAAAGGGCTACTGTCTTGGCACGGTGGGGGAGAGGTTGGAACCGGTTGCTAACCACTCCCTGACCTTAATTCGATCCAGTCCTCCAGCTGCGTTAGGAACCATTTTAGTTTCTGCCTGAGCCAGGGCCAAACGCAGCCGCATCCCCACCCGTGCCAGACCGTTCCTGTTTCCCCGATTAGGAAAAACTGCCATTTCAGGAGAAAAACGATGCCTCAAAGAGGGCACCGAAGAGAGCCTGGAAAATCCTCTTCGTCTGCCATTTGGCTTTGCCATTCTGCTAAAAAAAGGAGGCGCTGAGCAGCAGTGGAAGGTTAGGGAGCGAACCACGAGGTCCTCAGTGCTCTCTGAGCTGGGTGGTTTCCTTGCAGATGTTGCATTACCCAACTGGGTACCGTTAGCAATGCTAGAAGGGTTTGTAGGGGTGAAGAGGAGGAGGAGGAGGAGGAGGAGGAGGAAGAGGAGGAGGAGGAGGAGGAAGAGGAGGAGGAAGAGGAGGAAGAGGAGGAGGAAGGAGGAGGAGGAGGAGGATCGTGGCCTCCTTGGTGTTCTCTGAGTTTGGTTGTTTACTTGCAGATGTTTCATTACCCAACTAGGTATTATCATCAGTTCTAGAAAAGGAGGAGGAAGAGGACTGTGGGGACCTTGATGCTCCCTAAACTGGGTGGTTTTCTTGTAGATGTTTCATTACCAAACTAGGTAGCATCAGCAGTGCGAGGAGGAGGAGGAGGAAGAGGAAGAGGAGGAGGGCTGTGTGGTCTTTGGTGCTCTCAGAGCTTGACTGTTTCCTTGCAGACATTTCAGTACCCAACTAGGTAACATAATCAGGGATAGAAGCAAGAGGGGGAAGAAGAGGAGGGGGGAGGAAGAGAAGGAGGGAGAGGAAAAGGAGGAGGAGGAGGAGGAGGACGGTAAAGTCCTTGGTGCTCTCTGAGCTTGGCTGTTTTCTTACAGACATTTCATGACCCAACCAGATAATGTCATCAGTGCTAGAAGGGAAGGAGGAGTGGGGGAGGAAGAGGAAAAGGAAGAAAAGGAGGAGGAGGAGGAGGCCTATGGGGTCTTTGGTGGTCTCTGAGCTTGGCTGTTCTCTTGTAGACATTTCATGACCCAACTAGGTAATGTCATCAGTGCTAGAAGGGAAGAAGGAGGAGTGGGGGAAAAAGAGGAAAAGGAAGAAAAGGAGGAGGAGGAGGAGGCCCACAGGGTGTTTGGTGGTCCCTGAGCTTAGCTGTTTTCTTGCCGACATTTCATGACCCAACTAGGTAACGTCATCAGTGCGATCCACGTTCAGAGAACACAAAAGATCTCTCAGTTCAACCCTAACCTGCGAATATTCCGTTTGACAGAAAGTAAAGTTTAGGGGTGATTCTCCAGCTTGGAATGGGCAGCACGGACAGGGGACGCTCCAAAAGGATTTGGCGGCAGCAGGGGGGGGATGAAGTTGGTGCAGAAAATTATGGGGCGTTGTAAAAGGGGGCATTTGCTAGGTGAACCCCAAACCTTTCTGTTTATAGCATTTGTGGGACGGTGCCTATGTTAGTCGATAAGAGTCCAAAATCAGGAGGAGTCAGAGAGCATCCTCTCAGACCAATATATACATTCATTTATATTAGATTTGTATCCCGCCTTTATTACTTTATAAACAACTGAAGGCAGCAAACATACCTTTCTTCGGAGGAGAAAGATTTTCCGATTTTCCCTGCCTACAACAACAACCTTATGAGGCGGGCAGGGCTGAAGAAGAGAGAGGCTGACCCAAAGTCACCTAGTCAGCTTCCATGCCTAAAACAGGACTAGAATTCACTGTCTCCTAGTGATTGGCCTAAAGTCAATCCCTCACTTTCACAGCTAAAGCAGGACTAGAACTCACCAGCTCCTGGTGATTGTCCCAAGGTCACCCAGCTGCCTTTCATGCCTAAGGCAGAACTAGAACTCACAGTTTTCTTGTGATTGGCTCAAAGTCACCCAGCCAGCTTTCATACCTAATATGAGACTAGAACTCAACATCGCCTGGTGACTGGCTCAAAGTTCCCAATCTGTCTTTCATCCCTAATGTGAAACTAGAACTCACAGTCTCCTGGTGATTGGCCCAATGTCCCCCAGCTGGCTTTCTTGCCTAACATGAGACTAGAATTCACTGTCTCCTGGTGATTGACCTAAAGTCACCTAGCTTGACTTTCAGGCCTAATATGAAACTAGAATTCACTGTCTCCTGATGATTGACCTAAAGTCACCTAGCTGACTTTCAGGCCTAATATGAAACTAGAATTCACTGTCTCCTGGTGATTGACCTAAAGTCACCTAGCGGACTTTCAGGCCTAATATGAAACTAGAATTCACTGTCTCCTTGTGATTGACCTAAAGTCACCTAGCTTGACTTTCAGGCCTAATATGAAACTAGAATTCACTGCCTCCTGATGATTGACCCAAAGTCACCGAGTTGGCTTTCAGGCCTAAGGCAGAACTAGAACTCACCATCTCCTGGTGACTGGCCCAAAGTCCCCCAGCTGACTTTCATTCCTAGTGCGAGACTAGAACTCACAGTCTCCTGGTGACTGGCCTGCTTTCACACCTAGGGTGGGACTAGAACTCACAGCCTCCCAGTTTCTGGCCTGGTGCCTTCCCCACTACCCCAAACCGGCTCTCCGATTAAGCCGTGGCCCACCCGTACGACCATTTTTAGCCTCAATTCATGGCCCCCTCTGCTCGTGGGCGCCTTCGCCGCCCCACTCCACTGTGAAATAAGAAACTTGACTTTGTTGTTGTAATCCAGAGTTTTAACCGGGAAGGGGAGAGGAAGTGGCTACGGTACAATTTGAAATTTGTCTATCTTTCCTTCCTGCCCCCCACCCACACACACCCCACACTCCACAGCTGATCTACAATTGTGGTTGCAACACCCCCAACCTCCTGCAAAAAAACAACAACGAAAAAAAACCCCATCCTACCCCTTTGCAACCGAAATCCGGTTACGCATGTTGGTTGACACAGCAGCTGCCCGCCAAATGTTGCTTGCAGCTGTGAAGGTGACCGAGAGATTGCACAGACATTGTATTTCCTGGTGGGGGAAAGGGGATCGCATGGGTGGAGGGGCTAGAGGCTTAAGGGACAAAGCTCAGGGCCTGAAACTACAGCCCACCCCCCGCTAAAAATTCCCAAAAGAGAGTTTGGAAAAGGCTACACTGACTTGAGTTTTTTTGCACTGTGAAAAAAGTTTTGGATTCTTAAACAAAAATGCACGTTGGGAGACAGGCAGACCTCAGCTTAACATCCCACGACAGAGCTCCAAATTGCTGCTGCTAAGCAAAACTGTTGCTGAGTTAGTTTTGCCCTGTTTTACGACCTTCCACGCCACCGCCATTAAAGTGCATCGCTGCAGTCAGTAACGTGTTTGTTGAGCACATCTGGCTTTGCTAGTCAGAAGGTCGCAAAAGGGAATGACGTGACCCCTGGAACACTGCGGCCGTCGTAAATACAAGTCAGCGGCCAAAGCACCTGAATATCGATCAGGGGGCCACTCAGAGCCACAGAGGATGGACTTTGTAATACTTGAAACATGGTTTTTGTAATACTGTTGCACAGACTAACGCACCTGGATTCTCTTGGATTTTAAATCTGCTTTTCAATTTAAACCCGTGTTCATTAGCCAGTGCAACGGTATTACAAGAACCATGTTTCAAGTATCACAAAGTCCATCCTCTGTGGCTCTCACCAAGGGGATGCTGCAGCCGTTGCAAGAATGAAAAGTGGTCTAACTTTGGTCACTCAACAAGCTGTCAAAAGTCAAGGACTACCTGTTTAAGCTAGGCAGCTGGTGTGGTTTCCTGGTTACAGTCCTGGGAGGGATGTGGATCGCATTATGACCCCCTCTTATATTTGGGGGGTTGAAATCCAGGGGCCTTTCCTGCTTTCTTCCTCTCCGTGCACCCAAGAAAGGTAGATTCATATGATAGATGATTAGGGGACTGGAGGCTAAAACATACGACGGACGGTTGCAGGAACTGGGCCTGGCTACTTTAGGGAAGAGAAGGACCAGGGGAGACAGGAGAGCAGCCTTCCAATATTTGAGGGGCTGCCACGGAGAGGAGGGGATCAAACTATTTTCTAAAGCAAAGGGAAGGAAGGAAGGAAGGAAGGAAGGAAGGAAAAGAAAGAAAGAAAGAAAGAAAGAAAGAAAGAAAGAAAGAAAGAAAGAAAGAAAGAAAGAAAGAAAGAAAGAAAGAAAGAAAAGATGAGAGAGAAAGAGAGAGAGAGAAAGAAAGAAAGAAAGGAAAAGAAAGGAAGAAAGACATCTGAGCAAACCATGGATGAACAGAAGACATGCTTAGTTTAAGGAAAAGAAGGATGGGGTGACATGATAGCAGTCTTCCAATATCTCAGTGCTTGCCGTGAAGAAGAGATGTCAAAAAAGGTGTTGAGACTCTAGAAAAAGTGCAGAGAAGAGCAACCAGGATGATGAAGGGACTGGAAGCTCAAACATATGAAGAACGGTTGCAGGAACTGGGCCTGGAGAGGGGGGGGGAGGGGGGACAGAGAGAGAGCGGGAGAGAAAATCGTAGGAAGGAAGGAAGGAAGGAAGGAAGAAAAGAAAGAAAGAAAGAAAGAAAGAAAGAAAGAAAGAAAGAAAGAAAGAAAGAAAGAAAGAAAGAAAGAAAGAAAGAAAGAAAGAAAGAAAGAAAGAAAGACACAGAGATACAGAACTGGAGAGACAGAGAGAGGGATAGCAGAGAGATGGAGGGATAGATGATAGATGATAGATAGCTGGAGATATATGATAGATTAGATAGACAGATGACAGAGAGAGATTGAGAGAGAGATAGTAGAGAGAGGGTGATAGTTGATAGCTAGATAGAGATAGATGACAGATTAGATACAGATGATAGCCAGGTAAAGAGATAGAAATAAATCGATAGATAGATAGACAGGCAGGCAGGCAGGCAGACAGACAGATAGAAAGACAGAGAGATAGGAATATAGGTGGAATTAGAAAAATGATAGAGACGGAGTGATAGCTGGAGAGATAGATAGCTTGATAGATAAACAGATGGAGAGATAGAGATACATAAATAAGTCCAGAAATATTTCACAAGAAGAGTTCTCCACTCCTCTACTCGTTGCAGAATACCTTATGTCACCAGACTCGAAATTCTAGACCTAGAAAACCTAGAACTACGCCGCCTTCAGTCCGATCTAAGTATAGTATATAAAATCATACATTGCAATGTCCTACCTGTCAATGAATACTTCAGCTTCAACCATAACAACACAAGAGCAAACAATAGATTCAAACTCAAGGTAAACCGCACCAAACTTGATTGTAGGAAATACGACTTCAGCCACAGAGTGGTCAATGTCTGGAATACTCTACCTGACTCTGTGGTTTCTTCCCCAAACCCCCACTTTCTACTATTGACCTCACCCCTTTCCTAAGAGGTCTGTTGGGGGCCTGCGCACCAACGTGCCTATTGTCCCTGTCCTATTGTTTCTTTTTATATTTTTTATTTTTCTTATATGTATCCATGTATTCATAACTATGTTTTTACTTATACCTATCTTCTTGTAAGCAATTGACAAACCAAATAAATAGAGAGAGAGAGAAAGATTGAGAGACAGATGGCAAGAGACAGAGAATTTATAGAGGTAATCCTCCACTTACAAGCACAATAGAGCCCAAAATTTCTGTTGCTAAGTGAGACATTTTTTTTAAGTGGGTTTTGCCCTATTTTACAACCCCTTTTGCCACAATGGTGAAGCAGATCTGGCTTCCCACGTTGAGTTCACTTGTCAGAAGGTCTCAAAACTTTTTCTTGGCTTGTGACAAGTAATCGCACGCCAACCGTCATAAATACGAGTCAGTTGCCTTTGATTACCTGACCAGAGTTAAGGCCGCAATGGGGGCAAGCGAGTAAGACAGACCCAAGTCGCTTTTTTAAAGAGCCGTTGCAACTTCAAACGGTCACTAAACAAACTCCTGTAAGTGGAAGAGAAACTTAGTACACCTATCCCTCAATCGAGCAACTCCAGGAAGTTGACATTACAACACCCTCAAAGCCAACGGGCAAAACATGAAAACAGGTTTAAGTATTGAAACAAAGAAAGATTAAATAAGTGAAAAACCAGAATCCAACCCGGTGGAAGGAAAGTTCTCCCCGGTCCAGTTTCAAGCTGGAAATTTGGATTTGGGTTTAGCCAACCTAGAGAAAAGGACCAGCCAGGACGTGATAGCAGTCTTCCAACGTTTGAGGGGCTGCCCCAAAGAAGAGGGAGTCAAGCCATTCTCCCAAGGGCAGCTCCGGTGGCCTAGAGGTCCCTCCTCACAATCAGGAGGCTGTGAGCTCAATCCTAGGTAGAGACTCATATTTGGAATAGACTCTCCTGGCTCGAGCGGGAGGGTTGGACTAGATGACCTCCAAGGTTCCTTCCGACTCTGTTATTCTAGGATTCAAAAGCACCAGAAAGGAAGGACAAGAAACAACGGAGGAAGGAGAGAAGCAACCTGGAATGACGGAGAAACTTCCTTGCAGTGAGGACCATTAACCAGTGGAACCGCTTGCCACCAGAACTTGTGGGTTGTGCCCCAATACAGGAGGCTCCCACAACTTCCGAAGGGAAATTCTGTTCCATCGGTTGATTGTTCTCACTTTCAGAAAGTTTCTCCTTATTTCCAGGTTGAATCTCTCCCCTTGTTCAGTTTCCATCCGTTATTCCTTGTCTGGCCTTTGGGTGCTTTGGAAAATAGCTTGACCCCTTCCTCCTCTCTGGGGCAGCCCCTCAAATATTGGAAGATGCTATCATGTCTCCCCTGGTCCTTCTCTTCACTGGACTAGCCAGGCCCAGTTCCTGCAACCGTTCTTCATATGTTTTAGCCTCCAGTCCCCTCATCATCCTGGTTGCTCTTCTCTGCACTCTTTCTAGAGTCTCAACATCCTTTTTTATGATGTGGTGACCAAAATTGGATGCAGTACTCTAGGTGCGGCCTTACTAAGGCTTTGTAGAGTGGTATTAGTCCTTCCCTCGATCTTTTAAGAAGAGAACTGGACAGCCCCTTGTCTGGAATGGTGAGCCCCAAAAGTTTCGCCATCCCTGGTAGAGGCTCTCTTGCTTGAGCTGGGGTGGGGTTGGTCTAAAGGATCTCGAAGGTTCCTCCCAGCTCTCTTCTGATTCTGATGGATTGAACTCCTTTCGCTCCGTTTCGCTTTGTTTGTGCCCGGCAAAATCCGGAGGGAGAGCCGTCGCCTCCAACACCCCCCCCAAATCCTCTTCCACGCTTAAATCGGATTAAGATTTCTTTTGGGGGTGGGGGGTTAAATTCACCCCCTTCCCAACCGAGTGCCCCCTCCCCCGTCCCGTAGCATTCCCCCCCATTCAATTCCTCTTCAAACCCGCCCAGCTGTCATCGCTCCCTTGCTGGGAGGGGGGGGGAGGGAGCTGTGCGATCCCGGCTCGATCCCCAGGAGATCGGCTTCGTTGCGGGGATCCGCTTGCCAAGCGCGGCGGCCGGCTCCCTTTGGCTAGTGGGGAAGGGGGGTGCCGATCGGCATCTGGGGTTGCCAAAAATTCCCCTTTCCCCCCTCCAAAAAAAAAAAAAAGAAGAAGCCAGGCTGGATCGCGCGCAAACCCCGCGCAAGGAGCCGCCACCTTCTCCGGCCCCCGCGCGCGCGGCTCTTTCCACCCGTTTCTTCCTCCGCTCACCTTGGTCGTCGGCTTGACGGCTCCCTCCGGCTCCGGCAGCCCCTGAGCGAGCCAGCTGGCCGGGCTGGGGCTGGGAGGCAAGCCGGAGTCGGGACTGTCCAGCGCTCGCTCGGCCCGACGCTTGGAGTCCGGCAGCTCCGGCGCCTCCGGCAAGCTCAGCCGCCCCACCATCTCGCTGCGCGGCGCGGCGCTGCCCTGCCCGGCCCTGCCCGGCTCTTCTGCCCGCTCGCTCAGCCGCTGCAATGCCAGGCTGGTCCCGGGAATGGGGGCGGAGCCTCCCCGGGCCACGCCCCTCGCCAAGAGTTGGGGGGCGGAGGGGGAGGGGGAGGGAATCCCAGGGCTGGAGAGGAGGAGGAGGGGAGGGTCATCCACAAGAGGGATCCCCGATCTTGGCCATTTTAAGACTGGCGGGCTTTTTTAGAGCAGAGTAGGATAGTATTGCATAGCATAGCATAGCATAGCATTGGAATAGGAATAGGAATAGGAATAAGAATAGAATAGAATAGAATAGAATAGAATAGAATAGAATAGAATAGAATTTGGAATAGAATTTGGAATAGAATTATAGGAATAGGAATAGAATAGAAATAGAATAGAATACAATAGAATAGAATAGTAGAATAGAATAGAATAGAATTTGGAATAGAATTATAGGAATAGGAATAGAATAGAAATAGAATAGAATAGAATAATAGAATAGAAAAGAATAGAATAGAATAGAATAGAATAGAATAGAATAGAATTTGGAATAGAATTTGGAATAGAATTATAGGAATAGGAATAGAATAGAAATAGAATAGAATACAATAGAATAGAATAGTAGAATAGAATAGAATTTGGAATAGAATTATAGGAATAGGAATAGAATAGAAATAGAATAGAATAGAATAATAGAATAGAAAAGAATAGAATAGAATAGAATAGAATAGAATTAGATTAGAATTAGATTAGAATAGGATAGGATAGGATAGGATAGAATAGAATAGAATAGAATAGAATAGAATAGAATAGAATAGAATAGAATAGAATAGAATAGTGATTGGAGTGGAATTAGAATAAAATGGAATGGAATGGAATTAAATGGAATAGATTTTGGATAGGATAGGACAGAATATAGAATAGGAAAAAAGGAAAATAGAACAGAAGAGAAATGAATAGAATAGAAATCAGAATAGAAATCAGAATAGAAATCAGAATAGAATAGAAATTAGAATATATTGAGAATAGAACAGAAATTAGAATAGAATAGAAATTAGAACAGAATAGAATCTATTGAAAACATAATAGAAATGAATAGAGTAGAAATGGATAGAATAGAATAGAAATTAATATAGAAATTAGAATTATAATATAATAGAGTACAGTACAATACAATACAATACAATACAATACAATACAATACAGTGAGTTGGAAGAGACCTTGGAGGTCTTCTAGTCCAGCCCTCCAGTTCTCAACTTACAACAATTCATTTAGTGACCAAAGTTACCATGGCATCAAAAAAAAAAGCGACTTACAACCACTTTTAACACTTAATGACTGTTGCAGCACCCCCATGGTCCCATGATCAAAATTCAGACACTTGGCAACCGGCTCATATTTATGACGGTCGCAGTGTCCCAGAGTCCTTGTGTCCTTGTGACCTTCTGACAAGCAAGATGAACGGGGAAAGCCAGATTCGCTTAACAATTGTGTTACTAACTTAACAGCTGCAGCGATTCACTTAACAACAGTGGCAAGAAAGGGCATAAAATTGGGCCAAACCCCCACCTGACAACTCTCGCTTAGCAATGAGAATTTGGGGGCTCCATTTTGGTCATAAATCGGGGACTGCCTGTAATAGCACTTTTGCAAGTTGAACCACTTTAGTTCTGGTTCATAGGAAAAAAAAAATTGTCTAAGTTTAACGTAGCTAGAACTTCTGACTAAGACTGTTTAGGACGCCCGCCAGACATACAGACCTAGATGAAACCATGGCTTGCTTCAGCTTGAGAGAAAAGCATCTTTGCTTGCTCGTATGTCAGGGAGTGCATTGGTGGGAACTAGGACTAGAATCCGATTTTTTTTTCACAATTAGGAACGATCCTGCCCAAAAGCTGAAGAGATTTTTTATTTTTGAAGTTCTTGAGAAAGGTTGACGAATCGTATTTTTACTCAGAATCTCCTTTGTACATTTTGCAAGGAGTTAAAAGAAATTAAAGGTGAGTCGGGAGATTTGAAGATTGTAGTGTTTTGAGATGCAAGAAATAACGCCGAAACACGTTCCCCTTAGAGTCAAAAGTTGAGGTAATTTTTTTTTTAAACTTATATCTTTACCCAGGGAAAGACAGACATTGTTGCTGGTCATTTCGTTTTTTCTCTTTTTTGACTCTTCTTTTCCTTGCTTATCTTTTCATTTTTAAAAACCAATAAATATATATATATATATATATATATATATATATATATATATATATATATATATATATTATTTTTAAAAAGGGGAAAAGGGCTCTCGGAGGAGGACATTGGCGCAAAGGGCAAGCCATCTGAAAGCACAAATAATTCAAATTGAAAACAGGCCTTCTTCACCAGCCAGCTGGGAGCGGTATGGAATTTGCACTTTTCAGTGAATCACACAACCATCCCTCCTCATGGAAAAGGTGGGGTGTGTTTTTTTTTAAAGGTCCAAAGCACTTTATTACTATTCTACATTTTACTAACTAGATGGAGTCACTTTGGTGAAGGTACCGTGCATTCAGGATTTTAAAGTCCAACTATCCTCTCTAAGCTGTTTTTCTGAGATTTTAACAGACAGAATAACAGTCGGAAGGGACCTTGGAGGTCATTTAGTCCAACCGTCTTCCCCTCCCCCCACTCAAGCAGGAGACCCTACACCAATTTCTGATGGGTGGCAGTCCCTTATGAAAGCTCATTTGGTCTATCTATCTATCATCTCTATATCTATCTATCTATCTATCTATCTATCTATCTATCTATCTATCATCTATCTATCTATCTATCTATCTATCATCTATATCTAATCTATCATCTCTATATCTATCATCTCTCTCTCTCTCTCTCTCTCTCTCTCTCTATCTATCCTCTATATCTTTCTATCTATCTATCTATCTATCTATCTATCTATCTATCTATCTATCTATCTATCTCTATCTATCTATCATCTCTATATCTTTCTATCTGTCTATCTATCTATCTATCATCTCTATATCTATCTATCTAGCTATCTATCATCTCTATATCTATCTATCATCTATCTATCTATCTATCTCTCTATCTATCTATCTATCTATCTATCTATCTATCTATCTATCTATCTATCTATCTATCTATCTATCTATCTATCTATATCTATCTATCTAGCTATCTATCATCTCTATATCTATCTATCATCTATCTATCTATCTCTTCTTCTCTATCTATCTCTTATATCTATCTATCTATCTATCTATCTATCTATCTATCTCTATATCTATCTATCTATCTATCTATCTATCTATCTATCTATCTATCTATCTATCTATCTATCTATCTATCATCTCTATATCTATCTATCTAGCTATCTATCATCTCTATATCTATCTATCATCTATCTATCTATCTTTCTCTATCTTTCTCTATATCTATCTATCTATCATCTCTATATCTATCTATCTATCATCTATCTATCTATCTATCTATCTATCTATCTATCTATCTATCTATCTATATCATCTATCTATCTATCTATCTATCTATCTATCTATCTATCTATCTATCTATCTATCTATCTATCTATCGATATATATTATCTATCTATCTATCTATCTATCTATCTATCTATCTATCTATCTATCTTTCTCTATCATCTATCTATCTATCTATCTATCTATCTATCTATCTATCTATCTATCTATCTATGCATATCATAACTTTGTGTTTTACTTCCCTCCTTTTTGCCTTGTGTGCAGTACTTCCCATTCAATCTCTTGCAATCTTTTGTGTCCAGCACAAATGAGGGCTTGAAGAGGGCAAAAGCTAAACCCCGCCCCCCTCTGAACAAGGGTGTGCCATTCCCATGTTCCCCGTTGCCCAGGGAGCTCTTCTGCGTTCAGTCTTGATGGTTTCCAAGCAGAGGCGACGGAGCCTCTCCAGAGGTGAGCATCTCTCGGAGCTGGTTTCCCGTCAGGAACGCTCTCGAGGCCAGAAAGGTTCCCATCGTGGGATTGGAACTCGGCGCCCACACGGGGGACTGGCAGCGGGATTCATACAAAAAGGTCAATCCTTTTCCAATGATATAAAATATATAATTGCTGCAACCAGCCTCCTTTCCCTAGAAGACCTGCTTATTACACAAGTGTACAGGAAAGCTGAGAAAATAACTACAGACCCCTCACATCCTGGACATAAACTGTTTCAATAACTCCCCTCAGGATGGCGCTATAGGGGAGGGGTCTCCAAGCTGGCTAGGGAATTCTGGGAGTTGAAGTCCACAAGTCTTAAATTTGTCAAGCGCCGGCTAGGGAATTCTGGGAGTTGAAGTCCACAAGTCTTAAATTTGTCAAGCGCTGGCTGGGGAATTCTGGGAGTTGAAGTCCACAAGTCTTAAATTTGTCAAGCGCTGGCTAGGGAATTCTGGGAGTCCACAAATCTTAAAAATTGCTAAATTTGAGACTCCTGCTATAGGAGCTATAAGACCCTGCTATAAGGCCCTGCAGGCCAAGACAACTAGACACAGGGACAGTTTTTCCCCCCCTCAGGCCATCTCTCTGCTGAACACCTAATTCTCTCAGTGTTTTCTAATGTCATGTATGCTAACCCATGTCGTATAACTGTAGTATTATTATTTATCCTTATTCTTTACTCCCCATTTTATTGGTATTATGTTTCGACACACACAGTCAAAGATGTTTAGACTGGATTTGGCATTTTTGTCCACCTATGGGGTCCTCCTTCCGAAGGATCTGAGATAGGCAGATGTGGCTCATCATCACCGGAGTTGGAAGGGACCTTGGAGGTCATCTAGTCCAACCCCTCCCCCCAACACGCTCATGTAGACCCTATATATTTCTATAATGGTTGTCCAGTCTCTTCTTTAAGAATCTCCAATGATGAAGCACCCACAACTTCTGGAGACAAGTCGTTCCACTGATTAACCGTTCTGTCAGGAAGTTTCTCCTCAGTTCTAGGTTGCTCCTCTCCTGGATGAGTTTCCATCCGTTGCTTCTTCTCCTGCCTTCAGGGGCTTTGGAGAATAGCTTGACTCCCTCTCTTCTTTGGGGCAGCCCCTCAGATATTGCTATCATGTCATCCCTGGTCCTTCTCTTTGTTAGACTAGACATACCCAATTCCAACAACCATTCTTTATTTGTTTCAGCTTCCTTGTCCTATTTATGTAGTGAAAATTGGAGGCGGTGACCCTTTAAGAGCTGTATGCAACGAAATTTGATTTTTAATGTGTGCCAATTAGTGTACATTTCAAAGTGACAAAGTTATTCTATTCTATTCTATTCTATTCTATTCTATTCTATTCTATTCTATTCTATTCTATTCTATTCTATTCTATTCTACATTCCAATATTCTATTCTATTCTATATTCCAATATTCTATGCTATTCTACATTCCAATATTCTATTCTATTCTATTCTATTTGCACCAAGACAAATTCCTTGTTGTCTTGTTGTCTTCCTATTCCTATTCTACTCTATATACTCTACTCCGATTCTATTCTATTCTATTCTATTCTATTCTATTCTATTCTATTCTACATTCCAATATTCTATTCTATTCTATATTCCAATATTCTATGCTATTCTACATTCCAATATTCTATTCTATTCTATTCTATTTGCACCAAGACAAATTCCTTGTTGTCTTGTTGTCTTCCTATTCCTATTCTACTCTATATAC
Source organism: Pseudonaja textilis (assembly GCF_049901715.1). Taxonomy (NCBI): domain Eukaryota; kingdom Metazoa; phylum Chordata; class Lepidosauria; order Squamata; family Elapidae; genus Pseudonaja; species Pseudonaja textilis. The sequence continues at coordinate 4,651,499 of NC_141990.1, read as the reverse complement.
TCTACTCTATTCTATTCTATTCTATTCTATTCTATTCTATTCTATTCTATTCTATTCTATTCTATTCTATTTGCACCAAGACAAATTCCTTGTTGTCTTGTTGTCTTCCTATTCTATTCTACTCTATATACTCTACTTCTATTCTATTCTATTCTATTCTATTCTATTCTATTCTATTCTAATTCCTATTCCTATTCCTATTCTTATTCCTGCCCTGTTTTATTCTTCCTATTCCTATTCCATTCCATTATATTCTATTTCTATTCTATTCATTCCCCAAGAGATGTCAGTCAGCAGAAATTGAAGGGATACGGGTCCTCCTCTGCTTCCCTGGCCAAACTCCCCCACCCAGGATGCAGGGGGCACCCACTTAAGGAAGTCCCCTCTGCCCTTTGCAGGGGAGGCCTGGGGCTAAGGCAAGCAGGCCCCCGGTGCCTGAGCCAGCCCGTCCGATTGGCATTCTGTTCTTCCGGGAATGGAAAAGGGGCCGAGCAAGAGCCTTGGTGTCTGGGATCCCGGCCGGGGATCTTCCACGGACCGGCTCCCAGTTGCTGCCCCCAGTAGAAATGCCACATTCTCTAGCCCGGAAGGATCAGCCCGCCTTGGATGACCCCAGCTTTGCATCCATCAGGACGCCTGAAGAGCAGACGAAAAGCCGCTTTGAGCATTGGAGTTATTTAGTGGGATTTATTTTGCTGGGTGTTTCCATCCAAGACCGAGACAGGTGGAAGCAGGAGAGCCAAAGGAGCCTGGAGCCTAAAATATATCAAGAACAGTTGCAGGATTTGGGTAGGGCCAGTCTAGCGAAAAGAAGTGGTGGTGGGGGGGGAACGTGACAGCAGCGGCCATCCAATATTTGAGAGGTTGCCACAAAGAAGAAGGGGGGTTGGGGTCAACTTATTTTCCAAAGCACCTGAAGGCAAGAGAAGAAAGAGTGGATGGAAACTACTCAAGGAGAGAAGCAACCTGGAACTAAGGAGAACTTTCCTAAACAGTGAGGACAATTAACCAGTGGAACAGCTTGCCACCAGAAGTTATCTCAATGGAGGTTTTTTTAAGAAGAGGCCGGGCAGCCCCTGGTCTGAAACGGTATAGAGCCGTGATGGCGAACCTTATGGCATGCGGAGCCATTTGTGTGGGCACGTGAGACCCAGGCAAACTTACCTCACTGCGCATGCAGGCGCCTCCCAGCTGATTTTGTAGTAAAAACAAAAACGTTTCCTTGTGGGAACCAAGGTCATTCCAGCAAGTAGCTGGGGAGGGGAGGAGCGAAGTAACCAATCGACCGGCCAGCATCTCGATTGGACCATGTGACTGATGACTTGGGGTGGGGGGAAGGGGGAAGAGTTTCTCTTTTAATGAGATAAAAACTGTGGGAACTTTCAATCGGTTTTCACCGGTTTTGCCAATAGGATATAGCCAAAAAATTTGTTCTTTGAGGAATCTACCAAAAATAAGACCCTGTCTTATAAATTTTTTTTGCCACCAAAAACGGTACCAGGTCTTATTTTGGGGGGATGTCATCTACAGACTTTCGTGCATCGCCCCGGCCTCTTTTTCGCGGTCAGAGGCCTTTAGGAACTTCTTCTGCGGCCAGCAAGGCTTTACTGAAGGCCTCTGCAGCCAGTAACAGAGCTCAGGATCGATCCAGAGCTTTGTTATCAGCTACAGAGGCCTTCAGGAAAGCCTTGCCAGCCTTGCTGGCTGCAGAAGAAATGGGCCGGCAAGGCAGGTGTCAGGGTGTGCGAGGCCTGGCTACAACTATCCAAATGTAAGTAGTAGGGCAGCTCCACCCCTGCATCTCCACCCTGGCTTAATTTTTACCTGTGCACCCTGGAGTGGGCAGGATCTTAATTAGGGCTTATTTTGGGGGGTAGGGCTTATATTGGGCTCACATGTAAAAAAAATCAAGCTAGGACTTACTTTCAGAGTATTTTCAGGGGAAGACGGTATGCCTCTCCAAGTTTTGCTTTTGATGGATGCATTACTTGGAACGTTCACACATACACTTATACACACAGTGTCACGGGATCACATTTGGGGGACTTGGCAATGGGGACTGTGCAGCCATTTGGTTTCTTCGGCAGTCAGCTGACCACAATTTTAAATGTTTTTTTTTTTTTTTAACGGTGGTGGTTTCTGGCGTTTCCTTCCTGTGACTGGAAAAAAACTACCCAATGCTATTTGCTTAATGCCCGTCTCACAAAACGCCAAAAAAACTGGATTCAGTCATGTGTGATGATGCCTCGGGCTTATGACCAGAATGACTTATGACCATAATTCCCATCTTAATTATGGTCATAAGTTGAGGGCTACCTGTTGCCGGGTTTATTTCTTATTTTCATTGGCCGTATGGATTGAAACAGCCGCCTGCCCGGCCTGGGAGAGACCAGGACAAGAATAAAAAGGAAGAGAACAAAAGAGCAGAATAAGAACAAATAACAAACAAATAAGAATAAAACGGCCGCTGAGCTCAGTCTAATCTTCCGTCTCCCAACCCAATTTCATCTTTCATGGAAAAACCCGACAAACGGAAACCAAACTCATTAAGAGACTGGAGAATCCACTTTATTAACAGGAAATGTACAACTTGAGGAGTCTTAATTATTAGAATTAATTACTTATAATTAATTACTAGAATTATTTGGGTCTAGTAAATTAGGCAACCGTTTAAAAATCAATGGGAAGGAAGGAAGGGGAGGGAAGGAGGAGAGAAAGGAAAAATAGGAAGAATAGATGGATGGATGGATAGATGGATGGATGGATGGAACAAAGGAAGGAAGGAAGGAAAGACGGAAAAAGGAAGGACGGAAAGGAAAAATAGGGAAAGAAGATAGATGGATGGATGGATGGATGGATGGATGGATGGATGGAAGGAAGGAACAAAGGAGGAAGGAGGGAGGGAAGAAGAAGGAACAATAGAGAAGGAAGAAAGGAAAGAAAGAGGAAGGAAGGAAGAATGGAAGGAAGGGAAGGAAAAATAGGGAGAGAAAATGGATGGAAGGAAGGAAGGGGAAGGAATAATAGAGAAGAAAGAAAGAAAGAAAGAAAGAAAGAAAGAAAGAAAGAAAGAAAGAAAGAAAGAAAGAAAGAAAGAAAGAAAGAAAGAAAGAAAGAAAGAAAGGAAGGAAGGAAGGAAGGAAGGAACGACAGATAGGAAGGAAAGGAAAAATAGGAAGAGAAAAAAGAAAGAAAAAAGGAAGAAAAGAAGAGGAAAGGAACGGAAGAGAAGACAGACAGACATTACTATTCTTACAAGGCAGCAGATTTCTCAAGAGGGCAAACCCTCTTCCTGTTTGTTCAACCTTTCTGCTATTCGATGGCTGAGGGGGGGTGGGTGGGGTGGGGGAGGGGAAGGCCGAGATGCCAACCGGCCAAATGATCTCCTGGGAGGTCCATAAAACCAGGCAGGTCCAGGTTACACCTTCCTTGATTAGACTCTGCCTGCCTTTCACAAGCCAAGCACGGGCAAACATTGCTCACCCAGGAATCGCAACCCATGGGGGCAAAGGGCCAAGGGAACGAACGGCACCCTGCCCCACACTTCCTGGGGACATGAATGGCCTTTGGCTTTGAAGGTGCATGCACAGAGGTGCATGCGTGTGTGTGTGTGTGTCAGCCACTGGCTGTCCCTCAACCCCCCCACCCTCAATTTGCAAACGGGATCCACCTCCGAAGGCCCCTTGTGGAAGAAGAAAACCCCTTGCCTTTTTTTTAAATAAAAAAAAAACCCACTTGCAAACTTTGGCAACCGCAAGAATTTGGGGGGAAGGAGAAACCTCGACCCCGCCCTTGGCATTAAAATGCAAAGAAGCCTGGGTTTTGTAGGAGTGAAATTTGGGGGGTGGGGGTTGTTCCCTAGCATGGAGTGATACCCCAGGCCAAAAACTGCGGAGTGCGAGATCTCAAAAGCTTTTTCGTCTCTGGAAAGCAGAAAGGAAAAACTCGAAACCCAGCAGATGTTGAAAAACACCCGCAGGGCACATTCCAGATCCAGAAATTCTCAGGAAGGAAAAAGGATCTTTTAAAAAAAAATAAAATAAAAATAAAAATCAAAACATCCAGGAATTCAGGAAGTTTTAAAAAAAAAAGAAAAGACAGCCTTGTTCCGCTCAGGGACAAATAAAGGGCAGAGGAAGCAAAATTTTAAATAATCATCATCAGCAGGCGGTTTTGAAAAACACGCACGGAGACACGCCAAGAGCACACAGAGAAAGAACAAGGGCTGTGCACAATCTGAATTTGGGAAAACCTAACAGCCTCCCAAGTGGCTTTTGTTAAAAAATAATAATAATAATAATAATAATGGGGAATGTTTCATCCTGGCAAAGACCAGTAGCTACCGTGCTTCCCTGAAAATAAGGCCAGGTCTTATATTAAATTTTTGCTCCAAAAGAGGGCTTATTAGGGCTTACTTTCTAGTTAGGTCATATTTTCTGGGAAATAACAGTACTAAATGCGTCCGTCTGGCTGACAATCTTAACTGGAGCTTATTTTTGAGGCAGGGCTTATATTACGAGCTTATATTACGATTCTGGAAAATGATGCTAGGGCTGTCATGACGAACCTATGGCATGCATGCCACAGGTGACACACAGAGCCATTTGTGCGGGCACGCGAACCCCAGCCAAAAGTACCACCACTGAGCATGTGCACACCTCCCAGCTGATTTTCGGCCCATTTGAGGCTGTTTTTGCCCTCCCAGAGGCTCAAGGGAAGCCTCTGCAGCCTCGGGAGGCCGAAAAATGGGCCTTCCGGAAAAACAGGCCCATTTCTCGGCCTCCCGAGGCTGCAGAGGCTTCCGTCAAGCCTCTGGGAGGGCGAAAACTGCCTCAAACGGGCTGAAAATCAGCTGGGAGGGCGCGCACATGCGTAGTGCAAGTAAGGGGGCGGGGGTGTTGTACGTGCATGTGGGGGTGGGGTGGGGCGCACTGCATTGTGGGTGCCAGCACGCGCACTTTTGACATATCACAACAAAAAGGTTCGCCATCGCTGTGCTAGGACTTTTCCAGTTGGGTCTTATTTTGGGGGGAAACGGGGTAATAACATTTGGCTGGAGGAGAGAGTTTTCATTGTTTGGACTGAATCCAAGGTAGGTGAGAATCTTGGTGAGGATTTCTGCTTGGGTCAGGTTAGTCAGCAAAAAGGGAGATGTTTAGTTTCTGCTCCCCGATTGCAAAAACATGAGAGGAGGGGTGATGTGGGGTAGAAGGAACCCAATAAGGGATTATTAATTTGTCAAGTGGGTTTATTGAGTGTGGGACTGATGAATGAAATGTAAACTTTGAAGTTTATTTCTCCCATTTAAGGAGTTGTAGCTTTTCCCCCCTGAAACTGACTATGAAATTTTTCCGGAATTGACTCTGAAATTGACTGACATTTCTTCTGGAATTGACGCTTTCTGAAATTGACTGACATTTCTTCTGGAATTGACGCTTTCTGAAATTGACTGAAATTTCTTCTGGAATTGACGCTTTCTGAAATTGACTTGGCCCAATGAGTTTTGTTGTGAGCTAGTTAAAAAGACTGCGTGTGTCACTTTTTTCCAACCTCGGCAACTTTCAACTTTGCGGACTTCAACTCCCAGAATTCTCCAGCCAGCTGGGAGTTGGAAGTCCACATAATTGAAAGTTACTGAGGTTGGGAAACAGTGCTTTATGTAATGAAGCCGATAAAACCATCACAGTGCTACGTCGGAAAACAGCTCGGAGAAAAATACCCATGGAAAGAAGAAAGAGTGAGGGAATCTACGATGAAGGAGGAACCCTCTGTCCCTGGGGGAAAAATTTTTTTGCATTTGGAACACTGCAAAAGGAAATTCCAACATGCACAGAGACAGAGATCAGCCATCTTACAGGGCTACCCCTTAAATATAAAATTAACCCTTGCAAAAATTCCAGGGATCTCATTTTTGAGATAAAGTCCTTGGAAAATATCAACTTCCTGCCAAAAATTAGGACTGTCCTGCGATTTGGGGCATGCTCAAATTCATCGGGGAGACCTGCCAGAGACAGCTGGTGTCTGATTTCTGCTACCCAGAAGGCCCTCGATGGGGGAGGAACGCAACCTGCAACCAACGATTACGTTTGGACCACGATGCCTTCAAACAGCTGGAGAAGAAGATGGCAGCTGGATAACGGCTAGAGTCTCTTCTTGATCAGTTTTTCCAGTTTGCGGATACGGGAAGACTCCTGCTCGGGCGTGGGGGCCACCAGGGAGACGCAGCTGCCGGTTTCGGCGCCCGAGGGAAGAGCCGGGAGCCGCTGACGGAATAAGTCCAACATGCTACTTTGCTCACTTCGCTTGAGACCCTGCGGAGGCGGAGGGAGGAAGAGGAGGCGGGGGTCACCATAGGAGGCAAAACTCGGGAGCCACATTTGGCTTCAGAGCTGCAGCTAAGATGGGCTTTGCAGGATCTCCAAGGCTGTGGTTTTGTCAGGATTCTGGCAGTTACCCACCCCAATTAAATCCTGAGTCTCGAGCCAAACTTCCAAAACTTCAGGAGGATTTATTGGGAGTTAACATGCCAGCACTGCCTGGGTACAGCCAACTCTGAGGCACATCATTCATTGTCACCCTTGACCCTGGTTTTCCCCACCACTCTGGGTGTATCATAATTCATATTCTCCAATGGGACACCTCCCTAGCCCAGAGTCATCAATCATGCTCTCCGGTTAGAATTTTGTGGGGTAGAAACTTCAGTCACCTGGTTACTATCTTTGAAAAACTACTTATGGAGTGCACTTTCGATTTCCAAACTGCTGTACTGCTCTTTCAACCCCCTTTCTGTTGGCAACTCTAAAAAGACCATAGAAATATTTTATGAGTTGACAGGTTTGTTGTGTCATTGTGGATTGATGGAGAAGGCCACACAGAAAGTGAGAGGATGGTAAGGAGGGGTTGTGTTCCTGCAGAACATCTGGAAGCTGTGCCCCAGAGCCTGGAAAACACATCCTAAAACATCTGGAAGATATGTCCCAGAGTATCTGGAAGACATGCCTCCAGCACAACTGGAAGACACATCCAGAGTATGTGGAAGATGTGCCTCTGGAACACCTAGAAGACATGTCCCAGAACATCTGGGAGACATAGCCCCAGCATGTCTGGAAGACACACTCCGTTACATCTGGAAAACACTCCTCCAGAACATCTGGACAATGCCCCAGAGCATCTGGAAGATGCACCTCAGTCTAGACCATCTAGAAGACATGCCCCAGAACATCTGGGACACATACCTCCAGTATATCTGGATGACATACCCCAGAACTTCAAGATAGGTCTCCAGAACACCTGGAAGACACATCTGCAAGACAACCAGACTATCTGGAAGATGTGCCTCCAGAAGATTGCCCATAATATCTGGAAGGTATGTGTCCATAACATCTGGAAGACACAGACCAGAACATCTGGAAGATGTGCCTCCAGAACACAGGGACAACCCCAAAATATCTGGAAGGCACAACCTAGAACATCTGGAAGACAGGCCTCTAGATATATCAGGGAAATTTGCCTGGGAAATTTGACAGCTGTAGTCCTACTTAAGCTACCCAGATATTTAAAGGGATGTCTGGAAGGTTGAATTACAGGGAATCAAAATGTTTGCAAAATGAAGGGCAGGTTTGGACAAGCTGACTTGGTCCCGGATAATTTTAAGTCCTTCAGCACCCATCGACCCAATTTTTTTTTTTACATGCTCCAGAGCAAGTGGAAGAGCTCTGGTCTTTCCCGCTGCCCACCTGCCTGGCTCACCTTCATCTCCAGAACCTTCTGGAACGTGTCAGTGGCGCAGTCAGAGAGGAGTTTGATGTAGTTGTCCACAAAGACCACCGCGGGCTCGTGGGGCGCCATCACGACCTGCAGGGACAGAAGAGCAGCTGATCAGGAGAGCCCATGCCGGCAGCGTGGTTAGAATTTAGGATTGCAGGAAAACTCTGCCCACTGCCAGGAGTTCGATCTTGACCGGTTCAAGGTTGACTCAGCCTTCCGTCCTTTCTAGGTCGGTAAAACAAGGACCCAGATTGTTGGGGGCAAGAGGCTGACTCTGTAAACCGCTTAGAGAGGGCTGTACAGCACTGTGAAGTGGTATATACATCTAAGGGCTTCTGCGGAGGGAGGGAGGGAAGGAGGAAGGAAAGGAGGAAGGAAGGAAGGAAGGAGGGGAGGAGGGAGGAGGGAGGGAGGGAGGAGGAAGGAAGGAAGGAAGGAAGGAAGGAGGGAGGGAGGGGAAGGAAGGAAGGAGGAGGGAGGGAGGAGGAAGGAAAGGGAGGAGGGAGGGAAGGAAAGGAGGAAGGAAGGAAGGAGGGAGGGAGGAAGGAAGGAAGGAAGGAGGAGGGGAGGAAGGAAGGAAGGAAGGAAGGAAGGAAGGAAGGAGGGAGGAGGAAGGAAGAAGGAAGGAAGGAGGGAGGGAGGGAGGAAGGAAGGAGGAGGGAGGGAGGGAGGGAGGAAGGAAAAAGGAAGGAAGGAAGGAAGGAGGAGGGAGGAGGAAGGAAGGAAGGAAGGAGGAGGGAGGGAGGGTAGGAAGGAGGAAGGAAGGAAGGAGGAAGGGAGGGAGGGAGGAAGGAAGAAGCAAGAAAGGAAGGAAGGAAGGAAGGAAGGAAGGAAGGAAGGAAGGAAGGAAGGAAGGAAGGAAGGAAGTCAATCAGTCAGTCAGTCAGTCAGTCAGTCAGTCAGTCAGTCAGTCAGTCATGTTGCTAGAGTGGTTATAATACAGTATTGCAGGCTAACTCTGCTGACAGCCAGGAAGTTCGATCCTGACTGGCTCAAGGTTCACTCCACCTTCCGTCCTTCCGAGGTGGGTAAAATGAGGACCCAGATTGTTGGGGGAAAGAGGATGACTCTGTAAACTGCTCAGAGAGGGATGTTTTTCCAGTGTTGTGCATATACAATTCTTGCTGCTGTCGAGATGTGTAATATTAAATACTAGCTCGATACCCATGCTTCGCTATGAAACTATGTGGTCGGGCTTAGTTTTGGGGGAGAAAAACAAGGGGAAAAAATTCTGCCTACCACCATCCATCGGTATTCATCCGATTAGCATCCTGTCAGTGTGTGAGAAAGCTGAGGGCTGTTTGGAAACGGAAACAGTATTTGCTGTGTGAGCAAAGGGACAGCAAGGAGCCTGGGCGTGGCTTAGCTCAACTGTTCCGTACTAAAGCTGCTTGGTGCTGTGAAACTGAAACTCCTCTGCTTGTGTTTTGCGTTTGGAAGAGATTTCTTTCCAGGTGGGGAGGGGGAGTAGAACTCCTTAGCATCAGAGCGTGTTAATAATAATAATAATATAGGAAATACTAATAGCTCTGATGGTCGTTTCAAAAAATCCTTTCTTAGTGAGCCCCTAGAAGCCAAGAGGAACATAACGTGCCAAATGTCAAGTTTGTAGGCTTTACGTTCATGACGTTTCCCCATCTGATTCCGGCCTCTTTCTGGTTTTTCAGGAGACGCTTCTCCCTTTCGGCATTTGAATCCCGGAGGCATTTGAAAAGGCGCTCTCAAAAGGGGGGTGGGAAATGCAAGGGGCCGCTGTCCTCACCCAGGCACAAAGCAGCTGTCACCAGCCTTGTCTAGGGGCTGACTGGAAATTGCCAAAGGAAAACCCATCCTGGGAAAAGCTGAAAGACTCAACTTGGGAACGGGAGAGGAATTTGGGGGAGGTCTCTGCGCCCGGTTGCCTTTTGAAAGGGAGCGACAGCTCGACAAATGCACAACTGGGGTGGGGACGAAGGGGAAGAGAGGCAGTTTGGTTTAGTGGTTGAAGCTAGAAACTGGGAGACGGTGGGGTCCAGGGTGGCTTTGGGCCAATCACCAGGAGACGGTGAGTTCTAGACCCGCCTTAGCCATGAAAGCTGGGTGGGTGACTTTGAGCCAATCACCAGGAGACGGTGAGTTCTAGTTCCGCTTAGGCATGAAGGCAGCTGAGTAACTTTGGGCCAATCACCAGGAGAGGGTGAGTTCTAGTCCCGCCTTAGGGATGAAAGAAAGCTGAATGACTTTGGGCCAATCACCAGGACAGGGTGAGTTCTAGTCCCGCCTTAGGGATGAAAGCAGGCTGAGTGACTTTGGGCCAATCACCAGGACAGGGTGAGTTCTAGTCCCGCCTTAGGCATGAAAGCAGGCTGGGAGGCTTTGGGCCAATCACCAGGAGATGGTGAGTTCTAGTCCCGCCTTAGACATGAAAGCCGGCTGAGTGACTTTGGGCCAATCACCAGGAGACGGTGAGTTCTAGTCCTGCTTTAGGCATGAAAGCCGGCTGAGTGACTTTGGGCCAATCACCAGGAGACGGTGAGTTCTAGTCCCGCCTTAGGCATGAAAGCAGGCTGGGAGGCTTTGGGCCAATCACCAGGAGACGGTGAGTTCTAGTCCCGCCTTAGGCATGAAAGCAGGCGAATGACTTTGGGCCAATCACCAGGAGACGGTGAGTTCTAGTCCCGCCTTAGGCATGAAAGCAGGCTAAGTGACTTTGGGCCAATCACCAGGAGACGGTGAGTTCTAGTCCCGCCTTAGGCATGAAAGCTGACTGGGTGACTTTGGTCCAATCACCAGGAGACGGTGAGTTCTAGCTTCACTTTAGGCATGAAAGCTGACTACTCGCAGGATTGTTGTTATGGGGAAAATAGGAGCAGGAAGGAATATTAGTTATGTTCACGACCTGATTTGTAAAATCAATAAGGGAACCAAGCAAACAAACAAACAAATAAAATCTGTCCTACGAGATGGCTTCAGGCAGGTATCAGTCCCTTCCCTCCTCAAAAATTATTTGGAGGGCAGGCCTGCCTAGAAGCCAGGACAAGGTCTACCTTCAGGATCATCTCGGCTCGCGTCATGCCCTTGACCACAATCTTCGTGTAGCTGGCAGGCGCCTTCCTCACCACCTGCGAGCCGATGGATGGCAGGTCGAGCAGGACCATTTTCAGGGAGTGCGTGTCCAGCAGCAGCTGAAGCGGAAGAACAATACGCAGGTTTTAATATAAGATATAATGTAATAACAAGAGGGAGGTTTAGAAATCGAATGGCGGTAGTATCGGGTGTGTTTAAATAATATGAAACGACGAAAACGAAACGTAATAGTCATGAGTGATAATATTATGTTTATTTGTACCAAAATATACAATACCCAGATTAACAGTGATAACAGATAATCAGAGTTGCAAGGGACCTTGTGGGTCATCTAGTCCACCCTCCCGCCCAAGCAGGAGACCCTACACCATTTTTGACAGACGCCAGTCCAATCTCTTCTTGAAAGTCTCAAGTGATGAAGCTCCCACAACATCTGAAGGCAACTTCTGTTCCAGTGGTTGATGGTTCTCCCTGTCAGAAAATTCCTCCTTATTTCCAAGTTGAATCTCTCCTTGTTCAGTTTCCATCCATTATTCCTTCTCTGGCCTTCTGGTGCCTTGGAGAATAGCTTGACCCCTTCCTCCTCTCTGTGGCAGCCCCTCAAATACTGGAATACTGCTATCATTGTCTGCCCTGGTCCTTCTCTTCACTAGACTAGCCAGGCCCAGTTCCTGCAACCATTCATTGTATTCATTTCATTGTATTCATTCATTCATTTTAGTCTCCAGGCCTTTGATTATCTTAGATAGATTCAGATTAACAGAGTTGGAAGGGACCTTGTAGGTCATCTAGTCTAATCCCCTGCCCGAGCAGGAGACCCTACACCTTTGCTGACAGACGGCAGTCCAATCTCTTCTTGAAAGCCTCCAGTGATGGCGCTCCCACAACTTCTGAGGGCAACTTCTGTTCCATTGGTTGATTGTTCTCATTGTCAGAAAATTTCTCCTTATCTCCAGGTTGAATCTCTCCTTGTTCAGTTTCCATCCATTATTCCTTGTCTGGCCTCCAGGTGCTTTGGAGAATAGCTTGTCCCCTTCCTCCTCTCTGTGGCAGCCCCTCAGATATTGGAAGATGCTATCATGTCTCCCCTGGTCTTTCTCTTCCCTAGACTAGCCAGGTCCAGTTCCTGTAACCATTCGTTGTATGTTTTAGTCTCCAGTCCCCTAATCATCCTGGTTGCTCTTTTCTGTACTTTTTCTAGAGTCTCAATATCTTTTTTATAGTGTGGTGACCAAAACTGGATGCAGGACTCTAGGTGTGGTTTTACTAGATGTTCAGGTTCACGCATCGATATGTATAAGCAATATAAAATACAATAAAAAACTTGACTAATAAAAAAGAAACTTTGGAATGCAATAAGAAAAGAAAAAAAAGAACATTCTTTGTCTCCTGTACTTGTAAGCCACAGCCCCGGGTGCCTGTACATGCACAGATCAATGTGGATAGTAAAACTATTAAGAGATTATAAATATAGCTAGCTGTTGGGAAACCGAAAGTGCTTTTCACTATCTTTTAAGTTAAATAAAAGAAGGAATACTTAGATGAGAGGTGATACACCCTCTTTCAACAGGTAGCCAGATCTAGATAGTGTCGGTTTAAATCCCTACCATACCTCTGACTTTTATCTTTTTTTAAAAAAATAATTTTTTATTAGACAAACACACTAAAAAAGAAAAGAACATTAAAAACAATGAACATGGTGCAATCCTCCAACCCACATAGTTGTCTTACACTGCTAAGTCACATATAAAAATAGTACATATTTACATTCTATATACATAGTATATATTATATACATGTAATCATTTCTTATTATCATGACCCTTCCTCTTTTCTAGCCAAAAATAAAACTTATCCCATATTTCGTAATAATCCGATTCATCCTCATTTTTTAATTCTTTTGCCAATTTGTCCATTTCTGCACACATCCCAGTTTTCCTGATTACTTCTATTTCACTTGGAGTTTCTTTGCATTTCCACTGTTGTGCATAGGCCGATCTTGCAGCAGTAATTACATGAATTATTAGGTATATCATATCTTTATCATATTTTCCCACATTAATTCCTAACGAGAAAATTTCAGGTCTGAATTCTATTTTAATCTTACACATCTCTTCTAACCATTTCTGAATTTTCTGCCAAAACTTTTGGTCTTGACTTTTATCTTGTCTGAGTGTGTAAGCAGGATTTCGAGGTGAATTTGATGCAGGTAGTTCCTCGACTTACGACCGCAATTCAGCCCAAAACTTCTGTGGCTAAGCAAGATAGTTGGTAAAGTGAGTTTCGCCCCCACTTTACGATCTTTCTGGTCGCCGCCTTTAAGTGAATCACCGCTGTTGCTAAGTTAGTCACACAGTTGTTAAGAGAATCTTTGCTTGTTGGAAGGTCGCAAAAGGAGATTGCATGACCCACCAGGACATGGCGACCGTCGTAAATACGAGTCCGTTGCCAGGGATCTGAATTTTGATCCCGTGACCACATGAGTGTTGCGATGGTCGTTAAGTATGAAAAACGGTCATAAGTAACTTTCTGCAGTGCCGTTGTAACTTCTGAGTGAACGGTTGTAAGCGGAGGACTACCTGTATTATAGCTTTTCACGGTGTTTCTCAGCTTTCGCAACATTAAGTGGGTTGGACTTCAACACCCAGGATTGTCAACAAATTTTGGATGCGCCACCCAAAGCTTTCATGGTGACGTCGTCCCAGCACCAACCTGGCCTGAGATGACAGGCTGATTTAATTCAACCCTAGGAGTTTCTCTTGATGCATCTACAATCTCCCTAATCAAATACAAGCAAACCTAATCAAGTTTTTTTTTTAACAACAAACATAACACAGCAAATAAAACCTTCTTTCCATTATACAGTGTGTCGGTTGGTGCATATTTCTTGTGCACAGAATCTATTACTGTTAATCTTCTCATCACTCCTTATCGCCCATCCCCTCCCACTTGGGATTGTAGGACTGTAACTTTGTCACTTGTATCCTTACGATTTATACCTTGATTGCTGATTGTACCCTATGACTATCATGAAGTGTTGTACGTTGTGATTCTTGATTCTTTTTTTTTTTAAATAAATTTTATTGAGTTTACAATTAAAAACATATCGACATTACATATACAAAAGGGGAGAAAAAGAAAAAAAAAAAAACGCCGTCTACGAACCAAAAAGAAGAGAAAAAGAGATATAAAAGAAAGAAAGAAACAAAGAAACGGAAGAGAAAAGAAAATACATTTAAAAACAGACAGATATCCTTTTGACAGTCTGCAAGATCCAATTCTCCTACCTTACTTTAAATACACACATCTTGTCAATATCTATGCTTAAATTACCCATTGTTCATTAAGCAGTTTATCTCTGAAATAACCAATTATACCACGAGTTCCAATTATCATAAAATGTTGAAGACTCTTTATTTTTAAGTGCTATAGTTAATTTGTCCATTTCTGCACAGTCACATATTTTCTGGATGACCATTTGTTCTGCAGGTATATAGGATGATTTCCAGCACTGTTAATCTACCCTATGACTATCATGAAGTGTTGTACGTTATGATTCTTGATTCTTAACGAATGTATCTTTTCTTTTATGTGCACTGAGAGCATTTGCACCAAGACAAATTCCTTGGGTGTCCAATCACACTCACCTGTTCGGCCCCCACCATGCTGATGGGCTTGCACTTGAAAAGGTGGTTAATAAACTTGGGGATGAAACAGCTGCAAGAAAGGAGGGAACAAATTTAAGCTTTTCCATGAAGCTTAAAGGAAAAAGAGATTTCTCTCATCCAGTATTTTTCAGTCTTGTCCACTGCAAAGTGAGTGGACTTCAACTCCTAGAATTCCCCAGGGCCGGGGGCATCTGACAGTTATCAGCTGCCTTCGGAGTCGGAGATCAGTGAGGCAGAAGAACAGCTGGAGCCTGTTCCTAGTGTGCGCATGCACAGAGCTGCCCGGAGAAGGGAACAGCTAAGGAACAAGGGTTGACTCGGGAGTAAAGCCACTAAAGGTGGACGGTAAAGGGCCCCTCCCATAGGGAATAAAAGAGAAGCGAAAGGTGTTTTGCAGGAGACAATTAGTTCATTGGGACGAAGATCTGTTCCTGCCTTCTTGCCTGCTACAGTGTGGCGTCTAAAAGATAAATGGCCTGGCAACTCTCCAAAGGTCTGTAACTGGGAATTCTCTTGAAAGGCTTTGCTGGAGAGGAATTAAATTTAAAATAAATAAAAGGGTTTTTATTGGGACGAGGAGTTGGCTTTGTGTTGCTGAAGGCGAGCGAGGGACTTACTTGGCAAACTTGATGCAGAACTGGGTGAAATATTTCCGGGTGGAGGCCAGGTTGTCCCGGATGATGGGGACATTCTGCTTAATGTGCAAGATGACCGACGTCACGTAAGGACTCTGATCCCCGACGTGCTCCACGTTTTGCCACTGCATCTGTCGAGGTCCGTAACAACGATAAGACAACAATATTTTGCAATACTTTATAATTCAGTAAAAAAAAATCTTGACTGTCAAATAATTATAAGAAAAGAAAGAAAGGAGACAGCTCGACCCAAGCCGCGACAGTGAAGAGAGTTACAGCAGGTATCCCCAGGCTGTCGCTGTCAGGGTTCCGATGGATGCCCTAATTCAGTGGTTGCCAACCAGTGGTCCACGAGAAATGTCACCCCCAAAGCAATTAATCCAGGCTGCGCAGGAACACAAGATTGCGCTGCCCACATGGCCTGCGGGAACACAAGGCTGCGTTGCTTGCATGGTGAACAACATGAGGTAGTGAGGGGAGGGGGGAAAGGCCAGAGGGGGGGAACTTGCCCCACGCGGCCCAAGTGCCTGTCCTGTCCACCGGGCTGCTTCTTTCCGCTTCTTTCTTCTTCTGCTTTTGGCTGCACGCAAGGAAAGCAGCCAAAGTCTTTCTTTCTCTCCCCCAAACTCCGCCAGAAATGAGTCTTTGGGACCCTGCAAGACAACCTGCTCCAAGAGGCTCCGCCGGCGCAACGAGTCTCACAAAGACTCATTTCTGGCAGAGTTTGGGGGAGAGAAAGAAAGACTTCGGCTGCTTCTGCTGTTTTCCTTGCATGAAGCCAAAAGTCTCTCTCTCTCTCCCATTGAGAACGGAGCTGGAGACGGTATCCCGCAATCCCAAATAAAGAACGATCAATCGGTAGGAATAAAGGGGTGGGGAATTTTCCTGCAGACTTTTTCAGGGATTTTCCCAGGGGTCTCTCTGCTGCTTTTTGCAGAAACCCCGAGAAAACATCAGCAAGCCACCGTTGGTCAAAATTCATATTACTGGTCCGTGGGATATAAAATTGTGAGTTTGGTGGTCCCTGAGGTCGAAAAGGTTGGCGACCCCTGCCCTAATTAATTCATGAGACATGAGCATTCCCAGACTGCTCTTGAATTGCCAGCTGCATATTGGGTATAAACGATTATTATACGTATTAATGTTATTACAGTTCTCTCTTCACAACCATGTGGCGCCACAGATGCCTGTGCCTCCGCTGGCCCTAGCCTCCCTTTACATCAAGGTCTTCCTTAAAACTTAGGATGTTGTAAGGTAGCTGCATAGTGTTGTTTATTTATTTGATTTTATTACTTTCATAAGTAACTCAAGGTAGAAAACATATCTAATACTCTTTCCTCCTCCGATTTTCCCCAGAACAACAACCGTGTGAGGTGGGTTGGGCTGAGAGAGAGTGACTGGTCAGAGTCACCCAACTGGCTTTCATGCCTAAGGCGGGATTAGAACTCACCGTCTCCTGGTGATTGGCTCAAAGTCACCCAATCGGCTTCCATGCCCAAGGTGGGTCTAGAACTCACCATCTCCTGGTGATTGGCCCAAAGCCTCCCAGTTTGCTTTCATGCCTAAGGCGGGACTAGAACTCACCATCTCCTGGTGATTGGCCCAAAGCCTCCCAGTTTGCTTTCATGCCTAAGGCGGGACTAGAACTCACCATCTCCTGGTGATTGGCCCAAAGCCTCCCAGTTTGCTTTCATGCCTAAGGCGTGGACTAGAACTCACCATCTCCTGGTGATTGGCCCAAAGCCTCCCAGTTTGCTTTCATGCCTAAGGCGGGACTAGAACTCACCATCTCCTGGTGATTGACCCAAAGCCTCCCAGCCTGCTTTGATGCCTAAGGCGGGACTAGAACTCACCGTCTCCTGGTGATTGGCCCAAAGTCACCCAGTCAGCTTGCATGCCTTAAGGCGGGACTAGAACTCACCATCTCCTGGTGATTGGCCCAAAGCCTCCCAGCCTGCTTTCATACCTAAGGTGGGACTAGAACTCACCATCTCCTGATGATTGGCTCAAACTCACCCATTCAGCTTTCCTGCCTCAGGTGGGTCTAGAACTCACCATCTCCTGATGATTGGCTCAAAGTCACCCAATCGTCTTTCATGCCTAAGGCGGGATTAGAGTTTACCATTTCCTGCTTTCATTCATAAGGCAGGACTAGAACTCACTGTCTCCTGGTTTCTAAGCTAACACCACCACCACACCACACTGGTTCCATGTGCAGATCCAGGCACTGTGGCCTTTTGCAATTGACAGATAAAAATTTGATCAACACCCAGGCTTCCCATGCACCATCCAAGATTTTTTTGGTATGGCACCCAGTATGCGAATTCACCCCTGGGACCTCCACAGCCAGTTTATGTCACAATCTTCCAACTCTCATTTTCAGATCTTGAAGCATTTTGATCTTCTCCAATTCATTTTCTTCTCTTCTACAATCCCTGGTTATTTCCACATCAATTAATTACACCAATTATTATTATTTTTAAAAACCTTTTAAAAGTCCCTTGTTAAGCCACGTTAAGCCTATTCACAGCAAACCTGTGGAGGAATTGAGGTGAGGTGGGCCAGAGGTTAAACTTTTTAAATATTCTAAATTTAAATGGGCATCTTAATCTCCTTACAGGTGGTCCTCAACTTACGACAGTTCACTTACTGACTGTTTGAAGTTACGATACTGAAAAAAGTGACGTGATCATTTTTCATGCTTATGACTGTTGCAGTTTCCCTGCGATCCCATGATCAAACTTCAAATGCTTGGAAACTGACTCATATTTACGACAGCTGCAATGTACCGGGGTCACATGATCTCCTTTTGTGACCTTCTAACCAGCCAAGTCAATGGGGAAAGCCAGATTCATGTAACAACGGGGTTACTAGCTTAACAACTGCAGCGATTCACTTAACAACGGTGGCAAAAAAAAAAGGGGGCAAAACTCACTTTAACAAATGTCCCGACACAAATTGTGGGCTCAATTTTGGTTGTAAGTCGAGGACTCCCTGTGATTCCTAATTTAACCTCCGCGCAACCGTAGAAAAAGTTTTTCCCACGGTGACCAGATAGCTGCCTGCTTTAAAAAAAGGGATTGAAATCTCACTGTGTGGGGATTCTCACACCTGAAAAGCACTTGACTTTGCGTCAAGAAATCAAACTGCCCTGCTAATCTTATTGAAGCGTGAGATACTCACCCCTACGTGTCGACAAAAAAAAACCAGGTGAAAGAGCCAAGGGCTGGGAAAAGTAAATAAAATCAAATCTTATCTTTAAAATAGGTATCGTGCATGAAACCAGATTTTCACCCAAATACGTGCAGCTTCGTGCGCGCTCACCGAGCCAGGACAACCAGAGGCAATGAAAGAACAAAAGTGGAAAAAAAAAAAAAGGCACAGCTACCCTGTTTCCCTGAAAATACAACCTACCCTGAAAATAAGTCCTAGCTTGATTTTTACACGTCCACCCAATATAAGCCCTACCCCCAAAATAAACCCTAATTAAGATCCCGACCACTCCAGAGTGCACAGATAAAAATTAAGCCAGGGTGGGGATAGAGGGTGGAGCTGCCCTACAACTTACCTTTGGACAGGTGTAGCCAGGCCTTGCACACCCCGACACCCGCCTTGCCGGCCCAGTTCTTCTGCAGCCAGCATGGCTGGCAAGACTTTCCTGAAGGCCTCTGGAGCTGAGAGCAAAGCTCTGGATCGATCCTGAGCTCTGTTATCAGCCGTATAGGCCTTTAGGAAAGCCTTGCCGGCTGCAGTTCCTGAAGGCCTCTGACAGCGAAAAGGAGGCCAGAGGCGACGCCCACAAGTGAGGTTAGTCAGTGGATGACATCCCCCCCAAATAAGACCTGGTGCCTTTTTTGGTGGCTAAAAAAATTATAAGACAGGGTCTTGTTTTTGGAGAAACACGGTAAAGTACATTAAGTCCTGTGTTTTACAACTTTGGGAACCTGAGGATGGGTGGACTTCAACTCCCAGAATTCCCCTGCCAGCATGGGCTTGTGCGTTTGGCCCCTTCTATCTGTATTTGTAAGGGAAGAAGGGGGTTTGTTGTAACCCCCTCTCCCGCCAAAAGAAACAGAAGTTTAGAACAACCCTTTTAAAACTCTGCCAAAGAACGAGGGGGAGTCTAAGAAAAGCGGTGGGAAATTTAAGAACAAGACGCTAAATTTAAAAACTGATAGCAACTGCTGAGATGGGAAAACTGATTGTCCCAGTGAAAGAGAAGGGAATATCTAGTTTATGAAATATTTTAAAATGCTCTATTTGGCTTTCAAAATTCGCCTTTTGAAGATGATATCAAGTCAGGAATATTTTTGTGTGGGTTTGCATTTGAAAGAGGTGAAAAGTATAGAAAGTGAAGAGAGGCAGTTTGGTGTAGGGGTTATGGCACGAGGCTGGAAAGTGTGAGATTGAGAGTTCTAGTCCCACCTTAGGCATGACAGCCATTGGGTGACTTTGGACCAATCATCAGGAGACGGTGAGTTCTAGTCCCACCTTAGGCATGACAGCCAGCTGGGTGATTTTAGGCCAATCAGCAAGAGACTGTGAATTCTAGTCCCACCTTAGGCATGACAGCCAGTTGAGTGACTTTGGACCAATTATTAGGAGTCAGTGAGTTCTAGTCCCGTCTTTAGCATGAAAGTCATGTGAGTGATTTGGGGCCAATCAGAAGAAGATGGTGATTTCTAGTCCCGCCTTAGACATGACAGCCAATTGGGCCATCCCTCTCTTTACCCACCTCACAAGGTTGTCGTTATGGGGAAAATAGGAGGAGGAACGTGTGTTGGATATATTCGCTGCCTTGAGTTATTTGTAAAATAAAAGACGGGATACAAATAAATAAATATTTGCCAGTATCTTATAAATAACCTGAGAAGATTATTTGTTGATAAAGCTGTCGGAGTTGGTGAAACCAATCGCTCTAATTAAAGAGAACAGATGTGTTGCCATTGGGAAAAACACTTCTGGATTTTGTATTACAGACTGGGGGAAAAAATATATGAAACTTTGATTTTAGATTGTGAGGACCAGAATAATTTTATTGTTATAGAAATAGCTCAAAACCTTTAGCAATGTACAGCTAAAGGTTGAGGTTGTAACTTATTTTTATATTTTATTGCACACAAAAAAGTTGGAAGTCATATTATTATATATTATATTATATTATACTATATTATACTATATTATATTATATTATATTATATTATATTATATTATATTATATTATATTATATTATATTATATTATATTATAATTTATTAGATTTATGTGCTGCCCTCATCTACCAATTTTTCCCCTTTCTGCACTTTTTTCCTTCTTTTCAAAACTTTCTTCTTTAACTTTCTCCATTTTTGCTCATATTCGTATTTCTCTAGTTTTGTTGCTATTCCTATGATCGACTTGAATAAAATACACTGCTCAAAAAAAAATAAAGGGAACACTTAAACAACACAATGTAACTCCAAGTCAGTCACACTTCTGTGAAATCAGACTGTCCACTTAGGTAGCAAGACTGATTGACAATCCATTTCACCTGCTGTTGTGCAAATGGAATAGACAACAGGTGGAAAGCAGAGGCAGGTAGCAAGACATCCCCAATAAAGGAGTGGTTCTGCAGGTGGTGACCACAGACCACTTCTCGGTTCCTATGCTTTCTGGCTGATGGTTTGGTCACTTTTGAATGCTGGCGGTGCTTTCACCCTAGTGGTAGCATGAGATGGAGTCTACAACCCACACAAGTGGCTCAGGTAGTGCAGCTCATCCAGGATGGCACATCAATGCGAGCTGTGGAAAGAAGGTTTGCTGTGTCTGTCAGCGTAGTGTCCAGAGCATGGAGGCGCTACCAGGAGACAGGCCAGTACATCAAAAGACGTGGAGGAGGCCATAGGGGGGCAACAACCCAACATCAGGACAGCTACTTCCACCTTTGTGCAAGGAGGGAAAGGAAGAGCACTGCCAGAGCCCTGCAAAATGACCTCCAGCGGGCCACAAATGTGCATGTGGCTGCTCAAATGGTCAGAAACAGGCTCCATGAGGGTGGTATGAGGGCCTGATGTCCACAGGTGGGGGTTGTGCTTACAGCCCAACACCGTGCAGGACATTTGGCATTTGCCAGAGAACACCAAGATTGGCAAATTTGCCACTAGTGCCCTGTGCTCTTCACAGATGAAAGCAGGTTCACACTGAGCACATGTGACAGATGTGACAGAGTCTGGAGACACCATGGAGAACGTTCTGCTGCCTGCAACATCCTCCAGCATGACCGGTTTGGCAGTGGGTCAGTAATGGTGTGGGGTGGCATTTCTTTAGGGGCCGCACAGCCCTCCATGTGCTTGCCAGAGGTAGCCTGACTGCCATTAGGTACCGAGATGAGATCCTCAAACCCCTTGTGAGACCATATGCTGGTCCGGTTGGCCCCGGCTTCCTCCTAATGCATGACAATGCTAGACCTCATGTGGCTGGAGTGTGTCAGCAGTTCCTGCAAGACGAAGGCATTGATGCTATGGACTGGCCCGCCCGTTCCCCAGACCTGGATCCAGTTGAGCACATCTGGGACATCATGTCTCGCTCCATCCACCAACACCACGTTGCACCACAGACTGTCCAGGAGTTGGGGGATGTTTTAGTCCAGGTGTGGGAGGAGATCCCTCAGGAGACCATCCGCCACCTCATCAGGAGCATGCCCAGGCGTTGTAGGGAGGTCATACAGGCACATGGAGGCCACACACACTACCGAGCCTCATTTTGACTTGTTTAAGGACATTACATCAAAGTTGGATCAGCCTGTAGTGTTTTTTTCCGCTTTAATTTTGAGAGTAACTCCAAATCCAGACCTCCATGGGTTGCTAAATTTGATTTCCATTGATAATTTTTGTGTGATTTTGTTATCAGCACATTCAGCTATGTAATGAAGAAAGTATTTAATAAGAATATTTCATTCATTCAGATCTAGGATGTCTTATTTTTGTGTTCCCTTTATTTTTTTGAGCAGTGTATATCTACAGTTATAGACGTGCAGATTATCATCAATAATTCCTCTGTAGAACTGTATTTACATCATAGATACGTATATCTCTATTGTATATCTATAGCTAGTCTATATTGTATCTATTATATTGTATCTATATCGTATCTATATCTACTGTACATCTATATCTGTATTCCCTTTATTTTTTTGAGCAGTGTAGTTAAAAAAAACAGAGGAACTAAATACAAAACTCAAACTTTACAAACCCGATCTCTCTTTCACTCGAAACCTTTCGTATTTGTCTCCCTTCCTTTTGACAGACAACCCCGTGTTCGCACCCCACCCACCAAACACACACACAATTTAAAAAAAGAAAAGCTTTCAGGCACGGCGACAATTCCCTCAGGAAGGAGTGTCAATCTAGCAAATGTTACACCCTTTCCTGGGTTTGAACGTGACAATCATCCTCTTTTTAAAAAAAAAAACCGTCCAAACCCCAATTCTCAAGTTTCAAGTTTTCTCAGCAACTGTGACGGCTTCCCAGGAGCGCAAAAAAGGGAAGGGTTTGAAACAAGAAAGGAACTGAGTATTTCTCTCCACACCCCTCAATAAGACTGGGGCCCTTTTTTCTACACAAAAATGGCTCCTTAAAAGATAAGTGAGAAGAAATTATTTCCCAAATGATAAATATGTTCCAAGCCAAGGAGCAGCAGGCAAAAAAACAGGGGTGCAGAATTGGTTAAATTTCTGCACGGAGGAAAAAAAAAAAAATCGGTTAAATTTCTGCACCGAAAAAAAAAATCGAGGTTGGTCTGCGACCAGTTCGCTCCAGTTTGGGTGAATCGGTTGCTAATTTTATGGCGGTTCAGCGAACAGCAAATTCCGCACCTGTCTGGCCCCTCCCACCTGCCCCTCCCCTCCCAAGAGTCTTCATGTGGCCCGTTTTGGGTGCAAGGTAAGTGCAGGGCCCACGCGGAGGGTCGGGGAGAGCAGAAAACGGGCCTCGCGGAGCTGCCGGAAGGCCGGAAACAGTCCCGTTTCTGGCCTCCAGAGGGCCTCGGGAGCCCAGGGGGGGCAGTATTTCCCCTCCGGAGGCTCGAGGAAAACCTTTGGAGCCCAGGGAGGACAAAAATGCCCTCCCCCCGCCACCGTGGTGCAGAAGGCCGCCTAGGCCATGCCCATCGTGGCCCCACCCACCCAGCAACCGGGCAGAGAACCGGTTGCTAAAAATTTTCGAAGCCCGCCCCTGCCCCGAATCCTTCTGAAATTCCTTAAAACGTTTTACTTTGCTCATGGCGGTGAGGGCTGGATCACAAGCGCCGTCCAAATCCTGCACCAGAAGCTGGATGCTGCTAGAAATCACTCTGAAAGAAGAGGGAGAAAAAGGCACCGGTTTTAGTTTTGGTGCCAGACCAACAGTGACGCGGTAAACAAGATGCCACAAATTAAGACACCACAAATTCAGACCATCAAAAACAACAGTCTCATCAAGTGTTGGTATTTCCTTGGTAATCGAGGAAATAGCCAAGGAGGAAAACACACTCCTACCAACGACAGGACGAGCCACTACAGATGTATATGAACAGAGAGGAAATCCTGCACCCTTCTAGCCCTGATGCTGTTACCTAGTTGGGTCATGAAATGTCTAGAACAAAACAAACAAGCTCGGAGGGAAACTTAAGGTCCCACAGTCCTCCTCTTTCTCTTCCTCCTCTCTTATGGGTGACTGTGAGTCATAATCCTGCCTTTGCCATAAAAGCCAGCTGGGAGACTTTGAGCCAAATACCAGGAGACGGTGAGTTCTAGTACCACCTCAGGCATGGAAGTCAATTGGGAGACTTTGGGCCAATCACCAGGAGATGGTGAGTTCTAGTACCACCTCAGGCATGGAAGTCAATTGGGAGACTTTGGGCTAATCACCAGGAGACGGTGAGTTCTAGTACCACCTCAGGCATGAAAGTCAATTGGGAAACTTTGGGCCAATCACCAGGAGACGGTGAGTTCTAGTACCACCTCAGGCATGGAAGTCAATTGGGAAACTATGGGCCAATCACCAGGAGACTGTGAGTTCTAGTACCATCTCAGGCATGAAAGCCGGCTGGGAGACTTTGGGCCAATCACCAGGAGACGGTGAGTTCCAGTACCACCGTTAGGCATGAAATCCAGCTGGGAAACTTTGGGCGAGTCACTTTCTCTCAGCTCAACCCGCCTCACAAGATCGTTGTGGGGAAAACAGACAGAGGAAGGAACATTAAGTTTGTTCGGCACCCTGATGTTTTTATAAAAACCATAAGGAATAGGAATCAAACGCATAAAATTAAATTACTTATCCTGCCCCTGGGGACTTACGTGCTGAAGGTATCCATCTCTCCCATCAGGGTGATTCTTTCAACCAAGCTGTCATCCACTTTCTCCTTGAGTTTTTCTTCGAGCTGGAAGACCAGGGGAGAAATTATTTTGCAATGCCAGTCCCTAAACACCGATGATGTCACCTAGTTGGGTTATAAACATCTATAACAAGAAAATAGCCCTGTGCGGAAATGGACGGACTAATGCTAAAATTAAAAAATAAAGGAGATGCAAAATACTTTTTAACATGGAATAGGTTTTATCAGTGGTTTAGAAACACGAGGTAGAAGTTGGAAAATGAAAGAATCAGGTTAGGCGGACATGGAAAGAGAGATGATTTTTAATACCGATTTAGGAATGTAAGTTCTTTCTTGGCTTCTAGGTGCTCACTAAGAAAAGATTTTTTAAAATGACCATCAGAGCACTAATGTTTTGTATATTATTATTATTAACACGCTCTGATGCTAAGGAGTCCTACTCCCCGTCCCCATCTGAAAAGAAATCTCTTCCAAATGAAAAACACAAGCAGAGGAGTTTCAGTTTCACAGCACCAAGCAGCTTTAGTACAGAACAGTTGAGCTAAGCCACGCCCAGGCTCCTTGCTGTCTCCTTGCTCACACAGCAAATACTGTTTCAGTTTCCAAACAGCCCTCAACTCTCCCATACACTGACAGGACGCTAGCAGATGAATACCGACGGATGCTGGTAGGCCGAGGCAGAATTTATTTTTCCTTATTTTCCTCCCCAAAAACTAAGCCCGACCACATAGTTTCCGTAGCAAAGCATGGGTATCAGCTAGTCTATATTAAAATAATCTCCCGCAAATTTACAACTGCCCTTCTTTGCCTTTTAAGCATAGTGACTTGTAAGTCAGGGTTCTTTCATTTCCTTACCCAAGAGCTATGAGGGTTAGAAACTTATATAAATTACAAAAATAACCTGATATACATGCATTAGTATGTATCAATCCATCGATTTATTGATTGTTTTGACCACAAGACGTAACAAGATAAAAACCTGCAAAATGTTGATAATATATGTTGAAATGTACAAAAACGAGTAAAAATGTTGAAACAGTGTTGGAAAAGCTATGAAACGTTTGGAATCATTGATAAAATATTCTGTTTAGGAGCAGCCTTGTTAATATCCCCAACAATGCCTCCTTGTCTAATTTACATATACTTACTTGGATATTGATATTATTTATGCTGCATTGTATATAGAATTTTCACTATTAACTCTCATAATGGTAGATTATTATTTTTCTTGCATTTTTTCCACTTTTCAAGCACGTTACGCATTTTTCAGAATGTATTTCCACCCCAATTATTTTTTTCCTCCTGCGTTTTTTTTTTCCTTTTTCTATTATTATCTAAAAGCATTTAAAAAAAAAAAAAGTGCTTGAAACGTGATGGTTTCCTTTTGCAGATGAAATGATATTTCAGCACTCTTTTTGACCTAAGGAAATGAGGCCGTGGAACAAGACTAGATAGCAACAGCAATAGCACTTATATCCTGCTTCTCAGAGCTTTGCAGCCTTCTCTAAACTGTTTACAGAGTCAGCCTCTTGTCCCCAACAATCTGGGTCCTCACTTTACCGACCTCGGAAGGACGGAAGGCTGAATCAACCCATGAGCCTGTGAGGATCAAACCTCTGACAGTCGGCAGAATTAGCCTGCAATACCGCATTCTAACCACTGCGCCACCGTGCCTCTTATAAAAAGCTGCGATACCACCATCAAAGGTGGTATGGTATCCCCCCCTTTTCCACCAGAAGTCAGAATTGGCATGTTGCAAAGCCCCAGGGATCTGTCTCGGAGGATGGCTGAAGTGTCCTTACCTGTTGGGTGGTCGCCAAACAATATTCGGCCGTGCTCAGGATGCTGCAGATCAGGCAAAGCTCCTCTAAGGTGAATTTGGCCACCTCCGAACCGTCCTTCTCTTTTAGTAAGCTGGTGATGGTCAGGCCGCTGCTGCTGGTGTTTGTCGTCCTGTTGTGGTCGCAAACAAAAACAATAATTTATCCAACCTGCATGCCGCACGACTCCCGATCGCTCTGCATCAGGGGTGTCAAACTCGATTTCATTGAGGGTCACATCAGGGTTATGTTTGACCTCAGGGGGCCAGGGTGGGCATGGCCAGGGTGGGTGTGGCCAGCATGTCACTCATGGGGTGCCTATGGTGGTCTGAGATCTCTGCCAGTGAAAAAGGCTCCCGAGCTTCTTTTTCGGCTGCGACAGCCTCCTGCAACCCTCGGTCAATGAGAACAGAGCTCGGGGAGGTCCACACGTGGCCTGAGCAAGCTCCATTTTCAGCTAGGATGGCCTCCTGCAACCCTCTGCCAGACAACATGCTGGCAGAGGCATCGTGGGCCAGTCTTCTGCTGTTTCCAGGGTAGCCCCACGGTCAGATCTAAGTACTCCATGGGCCGGATCTGGCCCCCAGGCCTTGAATTTGACACCCCTGCTCTAGATGTCAGGGTTCCAAGTAATACACCCATAGCAAAGAGAACTCCGAGGCAGACCGACTCCTCAAAGAACAGTTTTATTGGACGGATCATATTGACACAGACTGGTAAAAACCGACTCTTGAAAGTTCCCACGGTTTTCACTTAATTAAAAGTTTTCCCCCTTTCCCAAACCATCAGTCACATGGTCCAATCAAAGTACCATCCGGCTGCTCTCTCCAGTCACCTGTGGGAATGCCCTTGCTTCCCAGGAGTAAATATTTTGTTTTGGCTACAAAACCCCAGCTATTTCTATTCCCCCCTCTCTATCTCTCAGCTCCAGTATCCAACGTTAAAAACACTGCGGGTCGGTCATCCTCGAATTATGATCTTACAACAGTCATATTAGCTTAACGCTCTGTTGAATACCTAATTCTCACAGTGCTGTCTAATGGCTATGTGTAGTTACCCAGGTAGTGAGACTGTAGTAATATTATTTATCCTTCTTATCTTCTTTATTACCCTTTTTATTGGTATTATTATTATTTTATTCTGTTGCTTTTTGTGTACACTGTGAGCTTCTACACCGGGCACAAATTTCTTGTGCGTCTAATTACACTTGGCCAAATAAAGTACAAGTAGACCTTGGCTTAACACCCCAACTGAGCCCAACATTTCTGTTGCTAAGTGAGAAATTTGTGAAGTGAATTTCACTCCATTTGGCCACCTTTGTTGCCACATTTAGGAAGTGAATAACTGTTCTGACCTAAACCCTTGTCCAATAAAACAAACATGAACCAAAAGGGAACAGAAACCTTTTAATGATTCTTACGAATCCCCAGTTAAAAGGCTGCTTATCACTAATTAACTTAGATAAGCACGAGCCTCACCAAAACTGTGCAAGGCTGCCAAGAATAACAGATGAAGTTACCTAGAAATAAGTTACCTAATGCTGACATGTTGCTCCTAATAAATCTTTTGAATTCTTTTGAAGCTTGGCTCGAAGCTCGTGATTTAATTAGGGCAATCGCCGGAACCCTGACACCAAAACTCACTTGGGTAAATTTCCGGAGAGGATCTTCCAGGCGTATTCCCGCAGGTATTTCTGGAATATGGTGGTCAGGGCGATCATGGGCTCCCCGGTGCTTAGCTGCGAGCACTGGACCATGCATTTCTTGTAATAGACAAAGAGGTCGGCGCAGCTGGGCAGAACGGCCCCGCCCTCATCCACGTTCGGCTTGGGAGGTCCCTGGGCTTTGAAGTCCCCCACAAAGCGGTCAATCAGCTCTCCGAGGTTTCTGATGACCCACGAAAGCAAAAAAACAAATGTGTTTAGGAAACATCTCTGCATATATAAAAGCGAAATGCCACGGACGCATCATCACAAAATCTCCAGAACCGTAAAGCCTACAAACTTGAAATTTGGTAGGTTCCTCTTGGCTTCTAGGGGCTCCCTAAGAAAGGATTGTTCGAAATGACCATCAGAGCATTAGTATTTCCTATATTGTTATTATTAACACGCTCTGATGCTAAGGAGTTCTACTCCCCCTCCCCACCTGGAAAGAAATCTGTTCCAAATGCAAAGCACAAGCAGAGGAGTTTCAGTTTCACTTTCACTTTCACAGCAGCAACCAGCTTTAGGACAGAACAGTTGAGCTAAGCCACACCCAGGCTCCTTGCTGTCTCCTCCTTGCTCACACAGCAAATACTGTTTCAGTTTCCAAACAGCCCTCAACTCTCTCACACACTAACAAAGTGCTAGCCAGATGAATACCAATGGATGTTGGTAGACGCAGGCAGGATTTATTTTTCCTTATTTTCCTCCCCCAAAACTAAGCCCGACCACATAGTTTTGTAGCAAAGCACGGGTATCGAGCTACTACAGTATATGGTTAGGACTTAGGAGAAAATCCCACCCCTGTCCGGTTTATGTATTTGTTCCTTTTTATCCTTTTTATATTTGCTAACTTTTAGCGTTTCGCTGCCCAACGTTTTTAATGTTCTGATTGTTTTATTCTGTACTTCTATGAAGTCATACATGTTCTGACCCAGCTCCCCAAACACAACAAACTCTCTGAAGTTAATTCAAAAGATTCCTTTATTAGGAGCGCCGGCAGCCCCGGCAAAAGGTTTCTCTCTCGCCGCAGGCTAACAGGTCCGTCCGGCAGGGAGGTGGTCTGCCACACCTATTCATCTCCGCCCCCTGCCTTTTATCCCCAGAACTAGGGTGGGGGCTTCGCTAGCAGCGGTGGCTCTTCCGTCCCGAGGACCGGCCCATGGATTTCTACTGCTCTCCTCTCTTCTGCCTTCCATACATCTGCATGTCAGGCACTGGGCCTGGCTGTTCCTCCTCTTCCTTATCAGCTACCTCCAGACCTGGAGGCTGTTCATATTCTATTCTATTCTATTCTATTCTATTCTATTCTATCCTATTCTATTCTATCCTATCCTATACTATTTTCTCTTCTCTTCTCTTGTTTTCTATTCTGTTCTATTCTATTCTAATCTATTCTATTTTTTCTTCTCTTCTATTTTCTCTTCTCTTCTATTTTCTATTCTATTCTATTTTCTCTTCTCTTCTCTTCTATTTTCTCTTCTCTTCTCTTCTATTTTCTATTCTATTCTATTCTATTTTCTATTCTCTTCTCTTTTCTATTCTGTTCTATTCTATTCTATTCTATTTTCTCTTCTCTTCTATTTTCTATTCTGTTCTATTTATTCTCTTCTATTTTCTATTCTGTTCTACTTCTATTCTATTTTCTATTCTCTTCTATTTTCTATTCTGTTCTATTTATTCTCTTCTATTTTTCTTCTGTTCTATTCTATTCTATTTTTCTCTTCTGTTCTCTTCTATTCTATTTTCTCTTCTGTTCTCTTCTATTCTATATCCTGTTCCATCCCATTCTATTTAAATTCTATTCCTATATCCTTCTGCTCTATTCTATTGTACCTTATGACTATTATTAAGTGTTGTGCCTTATGATTCTTGACGCTTGATGGATGTGTCTTTTCTTTTATGTACACTGAGAGCATTTGCACCAAGACAAACTCCTTGTGTGTCCAATCACGCTTGGCCAGTAAAAGAATTCTAACTCTAAATGAACTGTTGTAGGTAGAGGACTACTTGAAGCATTTTGTCAATTCTTCTCAAACTCTTATGTCTAGCTTTATTTTTTTTCTTTTGTAAGTGAGCCATGCTTTCTTATCCGGCTGTGTCCGCCCACATTTCCCCCCCCCCCACCATGGAAATAATTGTCACTCACCTGTCCTGAGATTCAATGTAGACATACAGGTGGGGCTCAAAGCACTTGGAAATAATCCCATGGAACGGATTATTTGGAATTTTTGGCTTTTGTGGCTAAGATACAAAAAAAAACAAAAAAAGATAAAGAGAGGTTATAAAACCCAGTAAAGATTCACAGGAAAAGAATGCCACTTACAGGTAGCCCTCGACTTACAACAGCTCATTTAGTGACCCATTCGAAGTTACTAAAAAGTGACTTACGGCTATTTTTCACACCTACGACCGCTGCAGCATCCCCGGGGCCACCTGATCAAAATTCGGATGCTTGGCAACAGGAGGACCCCCCTCCCACCCAAAAAACAGAGCAGGGGGGAGGTGCTGCACAAAAAAGAAGCCACGCCTACCCAGTCACATGGCCACTCCCACCTAGCCCCACCTACAGAACTGGTAGTAAAAAATATTTGCATCCCACCCCTGGCACTAGCTAAGAAAATTGCAAGAAGAAAGACTGCAGCCAGAAAGGAGAAGAAGAAACCCTCTAGCATCCTCCACCCGGAGGGTCTCCAGCCCAGCAGGGAATGATGGAGATTGTAGTCCAAGTGGATATCAATGTAGGGAAGAGAGAGAAAGGAGGGTGGGTGGGGCGGGGGAGAGAACGTGGAATCTCAGAAACAAAGACATTTACCTTGTCAATATCAAGCCTTTCTGATGGGGTTTCCTCCTCATCCGTCGTGGATTCTTCCTCGAGAAAAGGGTTGGTGGAAACCGGTGGAGGATCCGGCTTTTTCTAGTGGGAGAAAAAAAAAACGGGAAGTTTGAGGGAAAAGGCGATCACTTAACAGATAACAGAGTGGGAAGGGACCCTGTAGGTCATCTAGTCCAACCCCCTGCCCGAGCAGGAGACCCTACACCACTTCTGACAGATCTCTTCTTGAAAGCCTCCAGGGATGAAGCTCCCACAACTTCCAAAGGCAACTTCTGTTCCATTGGCTGATTGTTCTCCCTGTCAGAAAGTTTCTCCATATTTCTAGGTTGAATCTCTCCTTGTTCAGTTTCCATCCATGATTCCTTCTCTGGCCTTCGGGTGCTTTGGAAAATAGCTTGACCCCCTTCCTCCTCCTCTCTGGGGCAGCCCCTCAAATATTGGAAGGCTGCTCTCCTGTCTCCCCTGGTCCTTCTCTTCCCTAGACTAGCCAGGCCCAGTTCCTGCAACCGTTCTTCGTATGTTTTAGCCTCCAGTCCCCTCATCATCCTGGTTGCTCTTCTCTGTACTTTTTCCAGAGTCTCAACATCTTTTTTATAGTATGGTGACCAAAACTGGATGCAGGACTCTAGGTGTGGCCTTACTAAGGCTTTATAGAGTGGTATTAGTACTTCCCTTGATCTTGATTGTATCCCTCTGTTAATGCAATTTAGGATTCCATTAGCTTTTTGGGCTGCTGCTGCGCCCTGCTGGCTCCTATTTAGCTAAGACTAAGACTCCAAGATCCCTCTCACAGTTACTGCTACTGAGCCTTGGTTTCACCCAGTGTGTATGAGCTAGCCATGTGCAGCCGCCGCCAAAAAAGCAAATACGATCCTTGGTTGTATAAACAGAGGCACAGAATGAAAATCAGGCTTTATAAAGCCTTAGTAAAGGAATACAGGGTCCAGTTTTGGTCTCCACATTACAAAAAGGATGTCGAGACAAGTGCAAAGAAGAGCAACTATAAGATTATTATAGGCCTGGAGGCTAAAACATATGAAGAACAGCTGCAGGAACTGGGTTTGGCCAGTCTAGGGAAAAGAAGGAATATGATAGCAGTTTTCCAATATTGGAGGGGCTGCCATAAAGCAGAGAGGGGGGTCAATTTATTTTCCAAAGCAGCTGAAGGCAGAAGAAGAAACAACAGGTGGAAACTCATCAAGGAGAGAAGCAACCTGGAATTTAGGAGAAGCTTCCAAGCAGTGAGGACAATTAACCAGTGGAACAGCTTGCCACCAGAAGTTGTGGGAGCTGGAACTGGAAGTTTTTAAGAAGCGACTGGACAGACACCTGTCTGAAATAGTATAGGTCCGTGATAGTGAACCTATGACACGCATGTCACAGGTGGCACGCAGAGCCATTTGTGCCGGCACGCGAGCTGCAGGCAAACTTACCTCACTGCACAAGCATGCGGCTCACAGCTGATTTTTTTGGCTGGTCTGAGGCCTTTTTCGGCCTCCCAAAGGCTTGAGGAAGGCTTCTGCAGGCCGAAAACTAGCTTTATCACTTCCTGTTTTTCCGAAAATACTGGAAGTGACAAAACGGGGCTGGTTTTCAGCCTGCAAAGCCCGCAGAAGCCTTCCTCAAGCCTCTGGGAGGCCGAAAAAGGCCTCAAACCGGCTGAAAATCAGCTATGAGGCGCAGTGCAGGTATTAATTTATTTTCCTCCTCAAAAACTAAGCCCGACCACATAGTTTCATAGCAAAGGACGGGTATCCAGCTAGTAGTGGAATAGAATAATTAAAGGAGACCCAAATGAAATGTGAATGGCAAAAAATTAAAACAATTTTTTTAAAAATTATTTTAAATATTGAAACTGAACTGTTGAATTGTCTCGCGGTGAGTTGGCCGTGGTGAATTGGTTGTGGTGAGTTGTCGCACTCTGAGCTTTTGGGGGGCGCCATCATAACGTCAAACAGAGCGATGTTATGTGAGAAGAAAATCCCTTTTTTTTCCCACAGGGTCACTTGGCTCTGGGACCAGAAGGCGCGAACGTGCAAATGGGGGGAAGGATGATACACAGGGATCCCCCTCCCTCTCTAACCACAGGAGGGAGGGGAAACCTATAAAAACACGGGGTCCTTTTTTTACCGTCACCGTCTCTGTTAGCGTGGAGCCGGAGAAGCGTTTGGCCAACAGCCCTTCGAAGTTGGTCGTCCTCTGGATTGAGAAAAGTAGCAGCTTGACTTCGATCTCTCTTGCCCGGGTGCGCATGATTTTCCCCAGTTCCATCCTGCAAGGAGAAGGAGGCAAAATCTGTCACGCTGGTACAGGTAGTCCTCGACTTACGACCACAATTCAGCCTGGAATTGATGTCGCTGAAAGTGAGAGATTTGTTAAGTGAGTTGTGCCGCATTTTACGACCTTTCTTGCCACCTTTGTTCATTGCAGTTGTTAAGTGAGTCACACGGTTGTTAAGGGAATCCAGCTTCCTCACTGAGGTCACAAAAGGGGATCGTGTGATGCCAGGACATGGCAACCATCATAAATGGGAGTCAATTGTCAAGCACCTGAATATAAATCATGTGACGTTGGGGCTGCTACTGCAATGGTCATAAGTGTGAAAAATGGTTGTAAGTTACTTGTTTTAGTGCCATTGTAAATTCAAACGGTCACTAAATGAACTGTTGTAAGTCGAGGACTACCTGTGCTCATCCCAACATCTGGCATTCACAACGGAAATGCTGGAAAACCACACAGCCTTTTTATAAATCATCACATTGCTTGGATTTTACAGGTAGTCCTTGACTTACAACAGTTCATTTACTGACAGGTTGTCATGCCCTTGTTAGAGTCAGACTCCGAGGGAGAGGAGGAACAGCCAACAGGAAGTGGAGGTGTGGCTCCGGAGGTTGTGGAGGAGGCTGGGGAAGGGCTGAGGCCAGCTGAGCAGTCAGAGGAAGAACCAGACCCATCCCCTCTGCATCCTAGAACACGGAGGGAGGAATGGAGAAGGAAACAACTTGGCTTATGAGAGAGGAAGTGGCCATGATCCCCAGTTGCAGCTGGGGAGAATAGTATATAATCGAGACGGTTAAAACACAGCATTGCTAGAAGCAAAGTGTGTTTTATTTTAGGCTGAAGTTATCTTGGTTGGCATCCTTCCAACAGACTGTGCCTTGTTATCTCCTTGAAATTGGTAATTACTTATCCTGGTCTGTTGTGGAAATTCCTTCATTGTAGTTTGTTTTAGTTTTTTATTTCACCTCTATCTGCTCATTAAGTTCGGACTGTATTGCTTCCTTTTGAAGACTATTTTTGAGTATGTTTTATCTCCAACTGAGAATTATTGAACAGTGCGGCCAGGTTGGAGGTATTAAAGGACATTTATTTACCTTTTGGATTTTGTTACGTTTGTGTTACACTCTGGGTTATCACACAGGTAATCCACATTTACAACGTAACAGAGCCTGCCCATCATGGACGCAAATCGTGACAGTTGTAAAACCGGTCACTCGTGTGATTTTAATCAAAGGTCATGGTTAAGCAAATCAATAGTTTGCTACGGGCCAGTTTTGCCTAAAACCTGAACAAAATGCTGATTTTCAGTGAAACTGTCCTAAAATACGGTCATGGGATTATGGGATGCTGCCAGCAGCCATGTATGCAGTGTAGTTACTAAGCAGCTGATGTGCAGTCGTGATTGTGACGCATGTGTGAGAACTTCAGGACCCGATTGCAAATACGCAATGCCCCTTGGTAGGTCCATTGACTTAACTGCAATGATCCACTTAACGACCATGGCAAGGAAGATCATAATAATAGGGGCAAAGCTCACTTAACAACTGTCTTATTTTGCGACCTAAATTTGTGACTCCATTGTGGTCAGAAGTCGAGAACTACCTGCGTAGGTTTGAGCGGTAAGTCACTTGAATTGGAACTTGTGTGCGACTCTGATCGTTGGCGCCCTACAAAAAGAGAATTATTATTTTTTGCAATAACACAGAAAGAAGAACCTTTTGGGCTCAGCTTGTGCAATTCAGCCTTCAAAATGGGATTTAGAAGCATGACAGGGTCAAGGGAGACAATGAATTATGTGTCTCAGAGTTGGCTAGCTGTCAGGATTCCGGCAGTTACCCCCAATTAAATCATGAGTCTCAAGCCAAACTTCCAAAATTTCAGAAGGATTTATTGGGAATTAACATGTCGGCACTGTCTGGGTGTAGCCGACTCTGAGACACATCGTTCATTGTCACCTTTGACCCCAGTTTTCCCCCATCCCTCTGGGTGTATCATAATCCATATTCTCCAATGGGACGCATCCATAGCCCAGAATAATCAATCATGCTCTCCAGTTAGAATTTTGTGTGGCAGAAACTTCAGTCACCTAGTTACTATCTTTGAAAACATTTATGGAATGCACTTTCGATTTCCAAGCTGCCACACTGCTCCCCCCTCCCTTTCTGTTGGCAACTCTAAAAAGACCATAGAAATATTTTATTGAGTTGACATTTAAGCTTTTAAAATGAAAGTTTAAAAATTAAGTGCCGTTTGCACTTTTTAATGATGTGGGTGAAAAGGACCCAGGACAAAAAAAACATTCCTAAAAACGGGAGGAGGGTGATAGTATTTTAGAATCCCACCTTGTAATGTGACAGAAATCCACCGCGATCCGTTCTGTCATGCACCACTCTCCTGGGAACATCCGGCCGTATTTCTCCTCGTAGTCTACCAGCTGACGTTTGATCCAGGCGTAACGCCGGTCGATCTTGTCTAGCCAAGCCACCTGAGGGAGAACACAAGAGAGTTCAGCCATCTTTCTCCTCAAGATGTACAACGCACGTCGTGAAGCGTCCTTTAAGAGGGTGGGTGGGTGGGGGCTAAAGGATGCGAATCACTCAATCCCTGAAGGAACCCCACAAAAGTGCTTTTTTTCAAAAGGCAGCTGGACTTTATTGGTTTTTCTTTTTCCCGTGAAGACATTTTGCTTCTCATTCCTAGAAGATTCTTCAGTTCTGTCTCTTAACTCCAATTAAGTAGTTTCAGCTCCAATTAAGGGCAGGCGTAATTTTCTTTTCGGCATCCATCAAAATGAGAAAGAAGAGCTTTTGTGTACAGCAGGAAAACACAGGGCCTCTGCCAAGACCGAAAGGATTTCTGAGTGAATCTTTTTCGAAGTGCGTGTCCGGCCAAAAGGAATCGCAGAGTCCAACTCACGTCTTGGTTTTCCTGGAAAAGCACCAGATATTCCGAGAGGTGCTGCTTTATAAACTTCTTGATGATTTCCTGCTTGATCCGGGGATCTAAGACGTTGGCGACCAAACAGGCATCGCGGAGAACGTTGCTCGGACCGGCTGATCTCTGCTGAGAACAAAGAAACCCAGAGAATTAAGCTGGCCAGGTCTTTTGCTGCCCTTGGGAGTTCTAGTCCTGCCTTAGGCACGAAAGTCAGCTGGGTGACTATGGAAGAAAAAAAAAACACCAGGAGATGGTGAGTTCTAGTCTTGCGTTAAGTATGAAAGTGACTGGGCGACTTTGAGCCAATCAACAAGAGATGGTGAGTTCTAAACCCGCATTAGGCACAAAAGCCGGCTGGGTGACTTTGAGCCAATCACCAGGAGACTGGGAGTTCTAGTCCCACCTTAGGCTCAAGAGCCACCTGGGAGACTTTAAGCCAATCACCAGGAGATGGGGAGTTCTAGTTCTGCCTTAGCCATGAAAACCAGCTGGGTGACTTTGAGCCAATCACCAGGAGATGGAGAGTTCTAGTCCCACCTTAGGCTCAAGAGCCACCTGGGAGACTTTAAGCCAATCACCAGGAGATGGGGAGTTCTAGTTCTGCCTTAGCCATGAAAACTGGCTGGGTGACTTTGAGCCAATCACCAGGAGATGGGGAGTTCTAGTCCCACCTTAGGCTCAAGAGCCACCTGGGTGACTTTGAGCCAATCACCAGGAGACCGGGAGTTCTAGTTCCGCCTTAGCCATGAAAACTGGCTGGGTGACTTTGAGCCAATCACCAGGAGATGGGGAGTTCTAGTCCCACCTTAGGCTCAAGAGCCACCTGGGTGACTTTGAGCCAATCACCAGGAGACCGGGAGTTCTAGTTCCGCCTTAGCCATGAAAACTGGCTGGGTGACTTTGAGCCAATCACCAGGAGACTGGGAGTTCTAGTTCCGCCTTAGCCATGAAAACCGGCTGGGTGACTTTGAGCCAATCACCAGGACACTGGGAGTTCTAGTTCCGCCTTAGCCATGAAAACTGGCTGGGTGATTTTGAGCCAATCATCAGGAGATGGGGAGTTCTAGACACACACACCCCTTAGTCACAAAAGCTAGCTGAGAGTGACTTTGTGCCAGTCACTCTCTCTCAGTAATCCCCACCTTACAGAAAGGAGTATTAAGTATGCCTTGAGTTATTTACAATATGAATGGGTGGGATAAAATTCCGATAAATAAAATCTGCTCTGCTTGCCGATCACAGCGCTCAAAAACTGCAGGCCCCTTTTCCATTGGAGTGTCTACTGCAGTGTTTCTTATCCTCGCTAACGTTAAAATGAACGGGCTTCAACTCCCAGAATTCCCTAGGCTGCCATGCAGGTGGGGGAATTCTGGGAGTTGGAAGTCCACCAGTCTTAAAGTTGCCAAGTTTGGAGGCGCCTTGCTCATTAAAAGCCGGCGGCGCCTCAGTTTTCCTTGCTAGTGGCTTCTTGCCATTAGCAGTAATTTTGCAAACAGAAAAGATCAAGGGTATTTAAAAAAATAATAATAATTAAACACCTTTGTGCCTTGGGAAGGAAAAGCCTCTTCAAAATCAGCCAGGATCTGTTGTCCCAGCTCGTTCTGGGCTGCCTTCACCCTGTCAAGGAGAAAATATGGAAACTCCTGTCATTCTTTGGCTGCAGGGCTGCAGAAGAAAACATGGGGCTGGCCCTCAGCCAAAAAGAGGGTGCTTGACGAGCCAGGGATCGCGAGGCGGATCTGGTGTCCTTTCATCCAGAGCGATAATTGAAAGCTGAAAGAATACCAGAGCCCTGTTTGCAAACAGGCGATACATGTAGTTGAAGTTGTGGACTTACGACCACAACGGAGTCCAAAATTTCCGATGCTAAGAGAGACAGCTATTAAATATGTTTTGTCCCGTTTTACGATTGCAACCATCATAAATACGAGACACTTGTGAGGCATCCGAATTTTGATCAGGTGACTTTGGGGACGCTGCAGTGGTTGGGAGTGTGAAAAATGGTCGTAGATCACTTTTTTTCAATGACATGTAAACGCTCCAACATTGGAGGTTTTTAAGAAGAGATTGGATACACATTTAACTGAAATAGTATAGGGTTTCCTCCTGCCTGAGCAGGGGGTTAGACTAGAAGACCTCTAAGGTCTCTTCCAACTATTCTATTCTATTCCATTCCATTCCACTCCACATTCTAACTTTGAACAGTCAGTCACTAAATGAATGGTTGAAAGTCAAAGATTACCTGTAGTCCCATTTGTGCTCCATTTTACATTACATTCAAAATTACTTAGAATTATAGAATCATAGGGCTGAAAGAGACCTTGGAAGTCTTCTAATCTGTCATTTAAATTTAGTACAGGTAGTACTCGACTTACGACCACAACTGGGCCCCAAAGTTATGTTCTTAAGTGAGATGTTTGTTAAGTTAATTTTGCCCCATTTTACGACCTTTCTTGCCAGGGTTATTAAGTGAATCATTGCAGTCATTAAGTTAGTAATATAGTTGTTAAATGAATCTGGCTTCCCCATTGACTTTGCTCGTCAGAAATTTGCAAAAGCTGATCACATGACCCCGGGACATGGCAACCGTCATAAATATGAACCTATTGCCAAGCATCCAAATTTTGATTGTGTGACCATGGGAATATTGCAACCGTCATGTGAAAAATGGTTGTAAGTCACTTTTTTCTGTGCTGCTGTAACTTTGAACAGTCACTAAACAAATTGTAAGTCAAGGACTACCTGGAGCAGTGGGGTTGTACAATGAGCCAAAACACAGCTGACTGGTTGAAGAGTGCTGGCTCCTGCGTGAGGCAATCTGTGCTGTGATTGGTTGCTGTGGGTGTGGAGTGAGCATTTCCTTTTTCCTGCCTTTTTCTTCTGTGTGCCACCTGTTTGCTCTGTGATTTACCTCAGGATGCTCCTGCTGTGTTGATTTACCTCAGGATGCTCCTGCTATATTGATTTACCTCAGGATGCTCCTGCTGTGTTGATTTACCTCAGGATGCTCCTGATGTGTTGATTTACCTCAGGATGCTCCTGCTGTGTTAATTTACCTCAGGATGTTCCTGCTGTGTTGATTTACCTCAGTTTGCTCCTGCTATGTTGATTTACCTCAAGATTCTCCTGCATGTTGATTTACCTCAGGATGCTCCTGCTGTGTTGAATTACCTCAGGATGCTCCTGCTATGTTGATTTACCTCAGAATACTCCTGCTGTGTTGATTTACCTCAGTTTGCTCCTGCTATGTTGATTTACCTCAGGATGCTCCTGCTGTGTTGAATTACCTCAGGATGCTCCTGCTATGTTGATTTACCTCAGAATACTCCTGCTGTGTTGATTTACCTCAGTTTGCTCCTGCTATGTTGATTTACCTCAGGATGCTTATGCTGTGTTGATTAACCTCAAGATTCTCCTGCTTATTGATTTACCTCAGGATGCTCCTGTTGTGTTGATTTACCTCAGGATGCCCATCTGCCTATCTACTTTAGTGTACACAGGTAGTCCCCAACTTACAACAATTCACTCAGTAACCATTCAAGTTACAACAGCACTGCAAAATGTGACTTGTGACTGTTTTTCACACTTATGAATGTTGCAGCATTCCCCATGGTCACATGATTTACATTTGGATGCTTGACAACTGATTTGTCAGGGTTCCGACGATTGGCATAGGAATGATTTAGAAACTGACATGATTCACATTTATGACAGTTGCAGTGTCTCAGGGTCATAAGGAATTGGAAGTCATCTTTTTCAGTGCCATCGTAACATCGAACGGTCGCTCAATGAATGGCCGTAAGTTGAGGACTAGTATGGGTAAAAGAAACTAAAGAAACTGGCTGTTAAGAGGGGCTTTTTTGTACCGTTGTACTAAAAAAAATACTGGAGCTGGGACAAATGCTGAATTTAACTCCACTGAAATTTAAGTCGGTTAATTAAATACCGTTAACATAGCTGCCTGCCTTTCTCCACGCATTTGATAATTGACTTTATGAAAGCATGTCAGGACAGCCCTGCCAAGGTCTATCTTGGTCTATTGTCTTGTGGTTCACCACATACTCTTGGGAGAGGCCCACTCCCTTTTTAACCGTTGCTTGGTAACAACCCCAACACTTCAAAGACAAAGCCCTTCGTAGATCTGTCCTCCAGAACATCTTCCAATTTCCCTTACAAACCATAACCATTAGCAGACACCACCATGTCCTGTCACCGTTCTATAGATACCAGTGCTAGCTCTGGATGAAGCACTGAAGAAAGCTCAAGGTCTGAGAGGTCCCTGGTGCGCTCTGAGCATGGTTGTTTTCTTGCAGACGTTTCATAACCCAACTAGGTAACACCATCAAGTTTGGAAAGGAGGGGAGACTGTGGAATGAAAGGGGAGAAGGAGAAGGAGAAGAGGAGAAGGAGAAAGAGGAGGAGGAGAAGGAGAAAGGAGGAGGAGAAGAGGAGAAGGAGGAGAAGAGGAAAAGGCGAAGAAAGAGGAGGAGAAAGAGGAGAAGGAGAGAGGAGGAGGAGAGGAGGAGAAGGAGAAAGAGGAGCAGGAGGAGAAGGAGAGAGAGAAGGAGAAGAAGAGGGGAAAGAAAGAGGAGAAGGAAAAAGAGGAGGAGGAGGAGGAGGAGAAAAGAGAGAGGAGAAGGAGAAGAGGAGGAGAAGGAGAAGGAGAAAGAGGAGCAGGAGGAGAAGAGGAGAAGGAGAAGGAGAAAGAGGAGAAGGAGAAAGAGGAGGAGGAGGAGGAGGAAAAGAGGAGAAAGAGGAGAAGGAGAAAGAGAAAGAGGAGGAGGAGAAGAGAAGGAAAAGGAGAAGGAGAAAGAGGAGGAGGAGGAAAGAAGAGAAGGAAAAGGAGAAAGAAGAGAAGGAGAACGAGAAGGAGAAGAGGGGAGAAGGAGAAGAAGAGAAGGAAAAGGAGAAGAGGAGAAGGAGGAGGAGGAGGAGAAGGAGAAAGAGAAGGAGAAGGAGAAGGAGGAGAAGGAGAAGAGGAGAAAGAGAAAGAGGAGGAAGAAGAGGGGAAGGAGAAGAGGAGAAGGAGAAGAGGAGGAGAAAGAGAAAGAGGAGAAGGAGAAGAGGAGAAGGAGAAAGAGGAGGAGAAGGAGAAAGAGGAGGAGCAGGAGGAGAAGGAGGAGAAAGAGGAGAAGGAGAAGAGGAGCAGAAAGAGAAAGAGGAGAAGGAGAAGGTGAAGGGGAGAAGAAAAAGGAGAAGGAGAAAGAGGAGAAGGAGAAAGAGGAGGACTGAGACCTCCTTGGTGCTCTCGGAGCTTGGTTGTTTTCTTGCAGACGTTTCCTGACCCAACTAGGTAACATCATCAGGTCTGGAAAAGAATGGAGCTTGTGGTGGAATGAAAAGGGAGGAGGAAGAGAAGGAGGAGAAGGAGAAGAAAGAAAACAACCCAGCTCTGACAGCACCAAGGAGCCCACCATGAAATTCAGCTCATGCTTTGTACCGAGAGTCCACCTTCCTCCCCTGGCTGCACCTTGGAGACTATACTTACCTTTCGGAAAGCTGGCGGATCTGTGGGATCCCCATATATTTGTTGAAATGTTCCAGCACGTTGACAACACCTTGTAGAAGGTTAGCAAGCTCTCCGTACTGCCTCCTCCTGGTCATCGCCCTAGGGTAAGCAGAAAAGGAAGGGTAGTGACGTGAGTGAGGCCGGTGCCCACGCTCAAATCATGCACGGGGGTCCCCACCAGAGACCA
This sequence comes from Pseudonaja textilis, assembly GCF_049901715.1. Classification (NCBI taxonomy): domain Eukaryota; kingdom Metazoa; phylum Chordata; class Lepidosauria; order Squamata; family Elapidae; genus Pseudonaja; species Pseudonaja textilis. Next base: position 4,609,741 of record NC_141990.1, on the reverse strand, counting down.
AATCACTAACCACCTAACCCCATGAAACACCACGAAAACTTTCAAAAAAATGTACAGGTACTCCTCAAAATTCCTTCTTATTTGAATTCTTCCTATCATCATCTTCATTGAACAACTCCATAATCCCTTGCATCGGGGTGGAGTCTGGGCAACTGAATGGAGCTGAGTGTTTACTGGCCCGATGCCCTTCCTGTTGCTAATGAGGAGTTTCGTTCGGCAGATATATCCTCATTGTGCCGAGAGAGAGAGAGAAATATCTACCTCCACATTAGGATCAAACTCACAGCCTCCGGATTGTGAGGTGAGAGCTCCGCCTCTAGGCCACCGCACCATTTTGAACTCTTCCTATACAACGGTATAAGGCCGCGACGGCAAACCTATGGCGCGCATGACAGTGATTCAACTGTCAGGGCTCCAGCAGTTACCCCCATTTAAATCATGAGTCTGTAGCCAGATTTTCATAACTTAAAAAGATTTATTAGGACTAAAACATGCCGGCGTGGCCTGGGTGTAGCCGACTCTGAGACGCATCATTTACCGTCGCCCTTGACCCTGGTTTTCTCCCACCCCCTGGGTGTATCATAATTCATATTCTCCAATGGGACATGTCCATAGCCCAGAGTCATCAATCATACTCGCCTGTTAGAATTTTGCGCGGCAGATACTTCAATCACCTAGTTACAATCTTTGAAAAACTATTTATGGAATGCACTTTCAGTTCCCAAGCTGCCGCACTGCTCTTTCAAACCCCTTCCCTCCCCCCCTCCCTTTCTGTTGGCAACTCTAAACAGATCACAGAAATATTTGATGAGTTGACATCAACTTCACAACGGTGGCAAGAAAGGCTGCAGTAGGGGGCAAAACTTAACCAAGGTCTCCCTTAACAACAGAAATGTTGGGGCTCCAACTGTGCTCGTAAGCCGAGGATCACCTGCATAGGTAGTCCTCGACTTGCGATGAATCACTTGGCCAACCCTTAAAAGTTATGACAGATCCCAGATAACTCACTCCAGGGAATCCACTCCTCCGGCTAACATGTGGAGGTGGTTCAGCGTTGTGATGGAGGTGGTCAGGTGGCGTTTGGCGTGGTCCAGCTGCTTGATGTCCCGCGTGATTTCTTTAACCTGTTAGAAGACGGAAGCACACACAGGTATTTAGCAAAAGATTCCAGAGACAGGATGACCCAGGGCGTGACACAAAAATAACAAAGTCACCAAAGTAGAATAAATTCTCTTTAATGCTTCCAACTTGGTCCCCAATGTCCAATTATCCTCGGGTGGATATCAAACTCTTCCAAAAAAAAAACAGTCTAAGAAGGGCAGAAATGCAATCCGAACCCAAAGTAAAGATAATTAGAAATTAAAAAAAAACACGCAAACTACACTGAAGTAATTAACATGGCAGGCTAGGATGATAAATTGCAGGCTTCCAACAGATAACGCATCACCCACAGTTGGGAGGACGCCAAAACCCAGATAAGCCTCAACAAAGATAGGTGCTGTGTGCAAATGCCCCACTTATATCCTGTTCTCCCAGCTGCAACTAATGAAGGGAATCAGGGCCCTTTCCTCTCCCGTAAGCCACGTTGCTCCCCTCTCTGTTCCTCCCTGTGTGCCCTAGGATGAAGAGGGGGTGCGCCTGGGTCTTCTTCTGAATACCCAGCTGGGCTGTGCCCCTCCCCCGTTTCCTCCACAGCCACCGGAGCCACACTCCCACTCCCTGTCAGCTTGTCACTCTCACCCTCAGAATCAAGACTCCCAACAAGGGCATGACACCTCCTTTCTAACTGTGGGCTTTGGTGAAATGAAAAAGAGAAGCAATCCACAAAATAAGGGAAGGGGACTTCGGAGATCATCTAGCCCTGCCCCAAGTTATATGCTGGGGTGGAAGTACAGTAGAAAAATCAGGCTTTTAGCTCCTGTTTTCTCAGAAGTGTTGATGTTCAAAAAGTTCTGGTACCATCCAACTCACCCTGGGCTTCAATGTAATAAATCATATAAACATCAAATACTGCCTACAGTTTGTTATTCCTTTACTCTTTCCTCCCTCCCTCCCCTCCAATATCCCTTTTTTCTCTTCCTTTCCCTTATTCTTTCTTTCCTTCCTTCCTTCCTTCCTCTTCCTTTCCCCAATTCCCTCTCCCTTCATTTCTTGTCCTATCCTTCCCTCTTCCATTCTTTTTCCTTCCTTCCTTCCTCCTTCCCTGCCTCTCACAATTTTCCTTCCTTCTCTTAACCCTTCATCTTTCCCTTTCTCTTCCTTCCTTCCTTTCTTCCTCCCTCCCATTCTACCTATCCCCTCCTCCCTCCTTCCTCTTGTAATCATTCTCCCTTCCTTCCTTCTTTCTCTTAACTCCTCCTTTCCTTCCTTTTTGCGTTTTCCCCTTTCTTCCTTCCTCTTCCTCTCGCCCTCCCTCTCTCTCTCAATTTTCCTCCCTTCTGTTATCCCTTCATCCGTCCCTTCCTCTTTTTCCCTTCCTTCCTCCCTCCTTCCTCCCATTCTCCTCCCCCTTCCCCTTGTTTTCACCATTCTCTCTTCCTTCTTTCTATCATTTCCTTCCTTCCTTCCTTCCTTCCTCTGCTTCTTTTCACCATTCTCTCCTCCTCCTTCTATCGTTTCTTTCCTTCCTTCCTTCCTCTGCTTCGATCCATAGATTCCTAAGCAACAAAGACCATTCGTACAGCAGCCAAGAGTTATCAATCGCACCCTCTATAAGCCTCAAGGAGAAACAATACAGCGCTCACCATCTGCTCCGATTTTTCGGCTTTATCCTTAATGTCTTTAATCTTGCCAAAGAGCTGCTGGATGGCTTTCTGGGCCTCTTCAAGAGCCTGGCGAAAGATTTGGGATGGGGGAGGGGAGAAGAAACATATTGAACACTGAGGATCCCGCCAATTGAGCCATCCTCTTGCTGGGTACCTAGAATTCAAGTTGGCCAGGCCAGGATGAGCCATGCAACAAATTTCCTGAGTCAGGTGGGGGGAATTACATCTTTGCATTCTTCCTTTATCACAGGAATGGAGAACCTGGGCGCTTTTATGACTGGTGGACTCCAACTCCCAGAATTCCCCAACCATCATGCTTTAAGATGGATGGACTTCCACTCCCAGAATTCCCCAGCCAGCCTGCTTTAAGAGGGGAGGACTTCCACTCCCAGAATCCCCCAGCCAGCATGCTTTAAGAGGGGAGGACTTCCACTCCCAGAATCCCCCAGCCAGCCTGCTTTAAGATGGATGGACTTCCACTCCCAGAATCCCCAGCCAGCCTGCTTTAAGAGGGGAGGGCTTCCACTCCCAGAATCCCCAGCCAGCCTGCTTTAAGAGGGGAGGACTTCCACTCCCAGAATCTCCCAGCCAGCCTGCTTTAAGAGGGTGGGCTTCCACTCCCAGAATCCCCAGCCAGCCTGCTCTAAGAGGAGGGCTTCCATTCCCAGAATCCCCAGCCAGGATGCTTTAAGAGGGGTGGACTTCCACTCCCAGAATCCCCCAGCCAGCCTGCTTTAAGAGGGGAGGACTTCCACTCCCAGAATCCCTCAGCCAGCCTGCTTTAAGAGGAGGACTTCCACTCCCAGAATCCCCCAGCCAGCCTGCTTTAAGAGGGGTGGACTTCCATTCCCAGAATCCCCCAGCCAGCCTGCTTTAAGAGGGGAGGACTTCCACTCCCAGAATCCCCCAGCCAGCCTGCTTTAAGAGGGAGGACTTCCACTCCCAGAATCCCCAGCCAGCCTGCTTTAAGAGGAGGACTTCCACTCCCAGAATCCCCAGCCAGCCTGCTTTAAGAGGGTGGACTTCCATTCCCAGAATCCCCAGCCAGCCTGCTTTAAGAGGAGGGCTTCCATTCCCAGAATCCCCCAGCCAGCCTGCTTTAAGAGGGGAGGGCTTCCATTCCCAGAATCCCCCAGCCAGGATGCTTTAAGAGGGTGGACTTCCATTCCCAGAATCCCCCAGCCAGCATGTTTTAAGAGGGTGGACTTCCATTCCCAGAATCCCCAGCCAGTATGCTTTAAGAGGGGTGGACTTCCATTCCCAGAATCCCCCAGCCAGCCTGCTTTAAGAGGGGTGGACTTCCATTCCCAGAATCCCCAGCCAGTATGCTTTAAGAGGGGTGGACCGCCACTCCCAGAATTCCCCAGCCAGCCTGCTTTAAGAGGGGTGGACTTCCATTCCCAGAATCCCCCAGCCAGTATGCTTTAAGAGGGGTGGACCGCCACTCTCAGAATTCCCCCAGCCAGCCTGATTTAAGAGGGTGGACTTCCATTCCCAGAATCCCCAGCCAGTATGCTTTAAGAGGGGTGGACCGCCACTCCCAGAATTCCCCAGCCAGCCTGATTTAAGAGGGGTGGACTTCCATTCCCAGAATCCCCAGCCAGTATGCTTTAAGAGGGGTGGACCGCCACTCCCAGAATCCCCCACCCAGCCTGCTTTAAGAGGGGAGGACTTCCATTCCCAGAATCCCCAGCCAGCCTGATTTAAGAGGGGTGGACTTCCATTCCCAGAATTCCCCAGCCAGCCTGATTTAAGAGGGGTGGACTTCCATTCCCAGAATCCCCAGCCAGTATGCTTTAAGAGGGGTGGACTTCCATTCCCAGAATCCCCAGCCAGCCTGATTTAAGAGGGGTGGACTTCCATTCCCAGAATCCCCAGCCAGTATGCTTTAAGAGGGTGGACTTCCATTCCCAGAATCCCCCAGCCAGTATGCTTTAAGAGGGGTGGACTTCCATTCCCAGAATCCCCAGTCAGTATGCTTTAAGAGGGGTGGACTTCCATTCCCAGAATCCCCCAGCCAGTATGCTTTAAGAGGGGTGGACCGCCACTCCCAGAATTCCCAGCCAGCCTGATTTAAGAGGGGTGGGCTTCCATTCCCAGAATCCCCAGCCAGCACGCTTTAAGAGGGGTGGACTTCCATTCCCAGAATCCCCAGCCAGCCTGCTTTAAGAGGGGTGGACTTCCATTCCCAGAATCCCCAGCCAGCCTGCTTTAAGAGGGGTGGACTTCCATTCCCAGAATCCCCCAGCCAGTATGCTTTAAGAGGGTGGACTTCCACTCCCAGAATTCCCCAGCCAGCCTGCTTTAAGAGGGGTGGACTTCCATTCCCAGAATCCCCAGCCAGTATGCTTTAAGAGGGTGGACTTCCATTCCCAGAATCCCCAGCCAGCCTGCTTTAAGAGGGGTGGACTTCCATTCCCAGAATCCCCCAGCCAGCCTGCTTTAAGAGGGGTGGACTTCCATTCCCAGAATCCCCAGCCAGCCTGCTTTAAGAGGGGTGGACTTCCATTCCCAGAATCCCCCAGCCAGCCTGCTTTAAGAGGGTGGACTTCCATTCCCAGAATCCCCAGCCAGCCTGATTTAAGAGGGTGGACTTCCATTCCCAGAATCCCCCAGCCAGTATGCTTTAAGAGGGGTGGACTTCCATTCCCAGAATCCCCCAGCCAGCCTGCTTTAAGAGGGGTGGACTTCCATTCCCAGAATCCCCAGCCAGCCTGCTTTAAGAGGGTGGACTTCCATTCCCAGAATCCCCAGCCAGCCTGCTTTAAGAGGGTGGACTTCCACTCCCAGAATCCCCAGCCAGCCTGCTTTAAGAGGGTGGACTTCCACTCCCAGAATCCCCCAGCCAGCCTGCTTTAAGAGGAGTGGACTTCCACTCCCAGAATCCCCAGCCAGCCTGCTTTAAGAGGGGTGGACTTCCACTCCCAGAATCCCCCAGCCAGCCTGCTTTAAGAGGGTGGACTTCCACTCCCAGAATCCCCAGCCAGCTGCTTTAAGAGGGGTGGACTTCCACTCCCAGAATCCCCAGCCAGCCTGCTTTAAGAGGGTGGACTTCCACTCCCAGAATCCCCAGCCAGCCTGCTTTAAGAGGGGTGGGCTTCACTCCCAGAATCCCCAGCCAGCCTGCTTTAAGAGGGGTGGACTTCCACTCCCAGAATCCCCAGCCAGCCTGCTTTAAGAGGGTGGACTTCCACTCCCAGAATCCCCCAGCCAGATGCTTTAAGAGGGTGGACTTCCACTCCCAGAATCCCCCAGCCAGCCTGCTTTAAGAGGGGTGGACTTCCATTCCCAGAATCCCCAGCCAGTATGCTTTAAGAGGGGTGGACTTCCACTCCCAGAATCCCCCAGCCAGCCTGCTTTAAGAGGGGTGGACTTCCATTCCCAGAATCCCCCAGCCAGCCTGCTTTAAGAGGGTGGACTTCCACTCCCAGAATTCCCCAGCCAGCCTGCTTTAAGAGGGGTGGACTTCCATTCCCAGAATCCCCAGCCAGTATGCTTTAAGAGGGGTGGACTTCCACTCCCAGAATCCCCAGCCAGCCTGCTTTAAGAGGGGTGGACTTCCATTCCCAGAATCCCCCAGCCAGTATGCTTTAAGAGGGTGGACTTCCACTCCCAGAATCCCCAGCCAGCCTGCTTTAAGAGGGGTGGACTTCCACTCCCAGAATCCCCCAGCCAGTATGCTTTAAGAGGGGTGGACTTCCATTCCCAGAATCCCCCAGCCAGCCTGCTTTAAGAGGGGTGGACTTCCACTCCCAGAATCCCCCAGCCAGCCTGCTTTAAGAGGGTGGACTTCCATTCCCAGAATCCCCCAGCCAGCCTGCTTTAAGAGGGTGGACTTCCACTCCCAGAATCCCCAGCCAGCCTGCTTTAAGAGGGGTGGACTTCCACTCCCAGAATCCCCCAGCCAGCCTGCTTTAAGAGGGTGGACTTCCACTCCCAGAATCCCCCAGCCAGCCTGCTTTAAGAGGGGTGGACTTCCACTCCCAGAATCCCCAGCCAGCCTGCTTTAAGAGGGGTGGACTTCCACTCCCAGAATCCCCAGCCAGATGCTTTAAGAGGGAGGACTTCCACTCCCAGAATCCCCCAGCCAGATGCTTTAAGAGGGGTGGACTTCCATTCCCAGAATCCCCCAGCCAGTATGCTTTAAGAGGTGGACTTCCACTCCCAGAATCCCCCAGCCAGCCTGCTTTAAGAGGGTGGACTTCCACTCCCAGAATCCCCAGCCAGCCTGCTTTAAGAGGGGTGGACTTCCATTCCCAGAATCCCCCAGCCAGCCTGCTTTAAGAGGGGTGGACTTCCACTCCCAGAATTCCCCAGCCAGCCTGCTTTAAGAGGGGTGGACTTCCACTCCCAGAATTCCCCCAGCCAGCCTGCTTTAAGAGGGTGGACTTCCACTCCCAGAATTCCCCAGCCAGCCTGCTTTAAGAGGGTGGACTTCCACTCCCAGAATCCCCAGCCAGCCTGCTTTAAGAGGTGGACTTCCACTCCCAGAATCCCCCAGCCAGCCTGCTTTAAGAGGGTGGACTTCCACTCCCAGAATCCCCAGCCAGCCTGCTTTAAGAGGGTGGACTTCCACTCCCAGAATCCCCCAGCCAGCCTGCTTTTAAGAGGGTGGACTTCCACTCCCAGAATCCCCAGCCAGCCTGCTTTAAGAGGGGTGGACTTCCATTCCCAGAATCCCCAGCCAGATGCTTTAAGAGGGGTGGACTTCCATTCCCAGAATCCCCCAGCCAGCTATGCTTTAAGAGGGGTGGACTTCCACTCCCAGAATCCCCAGCCAGCCTGCTTTAAAGGGGTGGACTTCCATTCCCAGAATCCCCCAGCCAGTATGCTTTAAGAGGGTGGACTTCCACTCCCAGAATCCCCCAGCCAGCCTGCTTTAAGAGGGTGGACTTCCACTCCCAGAATCCCCCAGCCAGCCTGCTTTAAGAGGGGTGGACTTCCACTCCCAGAATCCCCAGCCACCTGCTTTAAGAGGGTGGACTTCCCTCCCAGAATCCCCAGCCAGCCTGCTTTAAGGGGTGGACTTCCACTCCCAGAATCCCCAGCCAGCCTGCTTTAAGAGGTGGACTTCCACTCCCAGAATCCCCAGCCAGCCTGCTTTAAGAGGGTGGACTTCCACTCCCAGAATCCCCAGCCAGCCTGCTTTAAGAGGGTGGACTTCCACTCCCAGAATCCCCAGCCAGCCTGCTTTAAGAGGGTGGACTTCCCTCCAGAATCCCCCAGCCAGCCTGCTTTAAGAGGGTGGACTTCCACTCCCAGAATCCCCAGCCAGCCTGCTTTAAGAGGGGTGGACTTCCCTCCCAGAATCCCCCAGCCAGCCTGCTTTAAGAGGGGTGGACTTCCACTCCCAGAATCCCCCAGCCAGCCTGCTTTAAGAGGGGTGGACTTCCACTCCCAGAATCCCCCAGCCAGCCTGCTTTAAGAGGGTGGACTTCCACTCCCAGAATCCCCAGCCAGCCTGCTTTAAGAGGGGTGGACTTCCACTCCCAGAATCCCCCAGCCAGCCTGCTTTAAGAGGGTGGACTTCCACTCCCAGAATCCCCCAGCCAGCCTGCTTTAAGAGGTGGACTTCCACTCCCAGAATCCCCAGCCAGCCTGCTTTAAGGGGTGGACTTCCACTCCCAGAATCCCCCAGCCAGCCTGCTTTAAGAGGGTGGACTTCCACTCCCAGAATCCCCCAGCCAGCCTGCTTTAAGAGGGGTGGACTTCCACTCCCAGAATCCCCAGCCAGCCTGCTTTAAGAGGGGTGGACTTCCACTCCCAGAATCCCCAGCCAGCCTGCTTTAAGAGGGTGGACTTCCACTCCCAGAATCCCCCAGCCAGCCTGCTTTAAGAGGGTGGCTTCCACTCCCAGAATCCCCAGCCAGCCTGCTTTAAGAGGTGGACTTCCATTCCCAGAATCCCCCAGCCAGTATGCTTTAAGAGGGGTGGACTTCCACTCCCAGAATCCCCAGCCAGCCTGCTTTAAGAACTTCCCTCCCAGAATCCCCAGCCAGCCTGCTTTAAGAGGGTGGACTTCCACTCCCAGAATCCCCCAGCCAGTATGCTTTAAGGGTGGGCTTCCACTCCCAGAATCCCCCAGCCAGTGCTTTAAGAGGTGGACTTCCACTCCCAGAATTCCCCAGCCAGCCTGCTTTAAGAGGGGTGGACTTCCACTCCCAGAATCCCCAGCCAGTATGCTTTAAGAGGGTGGACCGCCACTCCCAGAATTCCCCAGCCAGCCTGATTTAGAGGGGTGGACTTCCACTCCCAGAATCCCCCAGCCAGCCTGCTTTAGAGGGTGGACTTCCCTCCCAGAATCCCCCAGCCAGTATGCTTTAAGAGGGGTGGCTTCCACTCCCAGAATCCCCAGCCAGCCTGCTTTAAGAGGGGTGGACTTCCCTCCCAGAATCCCCCAGCCAGCCTGCTTTAAGAGGGTGGACTTCCATTCCCAGAATCCCCAGCCAGCCTGCTTTAAGAGGTGGACTTCCCTCCCAGAATCCCCAGCCAGTATGCTTTAAGAGGGGTGGACTTCCACTCCCAGAATCCCCAGCCAGCCTGCTTTAAGAGGGGTGGACTTCCACTCCCAGAATCCCCAGCCAGCCTGCTTTAAGAGGGGTGGACTTCCACTCCCAGAATCCCCCAGCCAGCCTGCTTTAAGAGGGGTGGACTTCCACTCCCAGAATCCCCAGCCAGCTGCTTTAAGAGGGTGGACTTCCACTCCCAGAATCCCCAGCCAGTATGCTTTAAGGCTTTAAGGGTCCCAGACTTCCTTCCCTCCCAGAATCCCCAGCCAGTATGCTTTAAGAGGGTGGACTTCCATTCCCAGAATCCCCAGCCAGTATGCTTTAAGGGAGTGGACTTCCACTCCCAGAATCCCCAGCCAGTGCTTTAGAGGGTGGACTTCCATTCCCAGAATCCCCAGCCAGTATGCTTTAAGAGGGGTGGACTTCCACTCCCAGAATCCCCAGCCAGCATGCTTTAAGAGGGGTGGACTTCCACTCCCAGAATCCCCCAGCCAGTATGCTTTAAGAGGGTGGACTTCCACTCCCAGAATCCCCCAGCCAGCATGCTTTAAGAGGGTGGACTTCCACTCCCAGAATCCCCAGCCAGCATGCTTTAAGAGGGGTGGACTTCCACTCCCAGAATCCCCAGCCAGTTGCTTTAAGAGGGGTGGACCGCCACTCCCAGAATCCCCAGCCAGCTTGCTTTAAGAGGGGTGGACTTCCACTCCCAGAATCCCCAGCCAGTATGCTTTAAGAGGGTGGACTTCCACTCCCAGAATTCCCAGCCAGCCTGATTTAAGAGGGTGGACTTCCACTCCCAGAATCTCTAGCCAGTATGCTTTAAGAGGGTGGACCGCCACTCCCAGAATCCCCCAGCCAGCCTGATTTAAGAGGGTGGACTTCCACTCCCAGAATCCCCAGCCAGCCTGCTTTAAGAGGGGTGGACTTCCATTCCCAGAATCCCCCAGCCAGAATGCTTTAAGAGGGGACTTCCACTCCCAGAATCCCCAGCCAGTATGCTTTAAGAGGTGGACTTCCATTCCCAGAATCCCCAGCCAGTATGCTTTAAGAGGGTGGACTTCCATTCCCAGAATCCCCAGCCAGCCTGCTTTAAGAGGGTGGACTTCCATTCCCAGAATTCCCCAGCCAGCCTGCTTTAAGAGGTGGACTTCCATTCCCAGAATCCCCCAGCCAGTATGCTTTAAGAGGAGTGGACCGCCACTCCCAGAATTCCCCAGCCAGCCTGATTTAAGAGGGGTGGACTTCCATTCCCAGAATCCCCCAGCCAGTATGCTTTAAGAGGGTGGACTTCCATTCCCAGAATCCCCCAGCCAGCCTGCTTTAAGAGGGTGGACTTCCATTCCCAGAATCCCCAGCCAGTATGCTTTAAGAGGAGTGGACCGCCACTCCCAGAATCCCCAGCCAGTATGCTTTAAGAGGGGTGGACTTCCATTCCCAGAATCCCCCAGCCAGTATGCTTTAAGAGGGTGGACTTCCATTCCCAGAATCCCCCAGCCAGCATGTTTTAAGAGGGGTGGACTTCCATTCCCAGAATCCCCAGCCAGTATGCTTTAAGAGGCGTGGACTTCCATTCCCAGAATCCCCCAGCCAGCATGTTTTAAGAGGGGTGGACTTCCACTCCCAGAATTCCCCAGCCAGCACGCTTTAAGAGGGGTGGACTTCCACTCCCAGAATCCTCCAGCCAGCATGTTTTAAGAGGGGTGGGCTTCCACTCCCAGAATCCCCCAGCCAGCACGCTTTAAGAGGGGTGGACTTCCACTCCCAGAATCCTCCAGCCAGCATGTTTTAAGAGGGGTGGGCTTCCACTCCCAGAATCCCCCAGCCAGGCATGTTTTAAGAGGGGAGGACTTCCACTCCCAGAATCCCCCAGCCAGCAGGCTTGAAGATGGATGGACTTCCACAATTCCCTTGACGGCATGACTTGAGAAGGGTGGACTTCAATCCCCAGAATTCCCCAGCAGGAAGTCTTTAAGCAATATGGAAGTCCCCGCGGATTAAAGTATGCCGGCAGAGGAATTCTGGGAGTTGAAGTCCACCCCTCTTAAAGGAGCCCAGATTGAGAGACGCTGGATTATGGTATTCAAAATGATCCACCGAGCAACTTAAGAGCCAACGCATTTCGAGCAAAAAATGATACCTCTCGCCCAATTTCCCCAAGGCTCAGTCGAGGTGAACCCGAGCGCCTCCGGATCCATTTCCCAGAATTCCTCCGCTCTATCACAGGGCATCATGGGAGACCAAAGAGGCTTTGAACCAGCTGCCAGCATGCCACCGAGGGATTCACCTGGGTAATTTCCCATCTGAATGGAAGTGAAATGGAAACCCAGGGAGGGTTTTTTGGGGAAGGAGGGAACACCCTCAGCTGCACTAGCTACAAATTCTGGCCCGGCCAACCGCCGCTGTAAGGGGATCTGTTTTCCGCAACCCCTGCCAAGGCATCAGGCCCAGCCGCCGTCTGGAACTGCGAAGGAAAACCCGACATGACACCCCGTTCTGGAATGCTATGGCGCTGATATCTCCTCCTCGCTTGGGAAGGGGCCACCAGACACGCAGGTTGGCGGAAATTCTCCCTCTTTTTCTTTTTGTCCCAGTGTCTTCTGCAAATTTTGTGCAAGCCGAAACAGAGCCTGCCCCCTGCCCCCCCCCCAAAAATGAATAAAATAAATGCAAAAAGGGAGCGAGGAGTGTTGAGGAGAAACACACTGAAAGCAAGGAGCAGGCACTATTTGGAATTACAGGTAGTCCTCGAACTTACCCCGTTTCCCCCAAAAATACAACTTACCCTGAAAGTAAGCCCTAGTTTGATTTTTTTTTCACATGCTCCCAATATAAGCCCTACCCTCAAAATAAGCCCTAATCCCCCCTAAGATCCCAACCACTCCAGACTGGACAGGTAAAAATTAAGCTAGGGTGAGGATGAGAGGTGGAGCTGCCCTACTACTTACCTTTGGACAGTTGTAGCCAGGTCTCGCACACCCCGACACCTGCCTTGCCGGCCCATTTCTTCTGCAGCCAGCAAGGCTGGGTAAGGCTTTCCTGAAGGCCTCTGGAGCTGATAACAAAGCTCTGGATCGATCCTGAGCTCTGTTATCGGCCGCAGAGGCCTTCAGGAAGGCCTTGCCGGCCGCAGAAGAAGTTCCTGAAGGCCTCTGACCGCGAAAAGGAGGCCGGGTGCGACACGCGCAAGTGAGGTTATAGTCAGTAGATGACATCCCCTGAAAATAAGACCTGGTGGGTTTTTTTGGTGGCAAAAAAAAATTATAAGACAGGGTCTGTATAACAATCCATTTGGCGACGGTTCTAAATTATAACAGCACTGAAAAGAGGGGAATTTGACGTTTCAACAGTATTAGGGAAAAAGTTTTTCACGCTTAAAAGCATTGCAGCATCCCCGTTGGTCACGTGATCAAAACTTAAGAGGCTTGGCCGCTGACTCATATTTATGATGGCTGTGGTGTCCAAAAGTGGTGTGATTTCTCCTTTTGCAAACTTCTGACAAGCAAAGGCAATGAGGAAAGCCGGATTCACACAACAGCTGTGTTGTTAATTTAACAACCGCAGTGATTCCCTTAACAGCTGTGGCAAGAAAAGGTTGTAAAATGGAGCAAAATCCACTTAACAACCATCTTGCTTGGCAGCAAAGGGTTTGGGCTCGATTGCGGTCGCAAGTCGAGGACTAACTGTGCATGGCCGGCTGGAACGCTGAATCGCACGGCCATGTTTTCTTATTAAGTAATATTTTTGAGGGTTCAAAGATGATGTAGAGGAAAGATATACCCAAAGAACTTGCTGTGACTAAGGACTGTGAACAGATCAGATCAAAAGAAGCAATTCATCATTATATCTTTTACTAGCTCGATATCCGTGCTTCGCTACAAAACTATGTGGCCGGGCTTAGTTTTGGGGGAGGAAAATAAGGAAAAATAAATTCTGCCTCTGCCTACCAGCATCCATCGGTATTCATCAGGCTAGCGTCCTGTCAGGGTGTGAGAGAGTTGAGGGCTGTTTGGAAACTGAAACAGTATTTGCTGTGTGAGCAAGAAGGAGACAGGAAGGAGCCTGGGCGTGGCTTAGCTCAACTGTTCTGTACTAAAGATGCTTTTGTGCTGTGAAACTGAAACTCCTCTCCTCTGCTTGTGTTTTGCATTTGGAAGAGATTTCTTTCCAGGTGGGGAGGGGGAGTAGAACTCCTTAGCATCAGAGCGTGTTAATAATAACAATATAAGAAATACTAATAGCTCTGATGGTCATTTGGAAAAATCCTTTCTTAGTGAGCCCCTAGAAGCCAAGAGGAACATCCGTGCCAAATTTCAAGTTTGTAGGCTTTACAGTTCTGGAGATTTTGTGATGATGCATTTTGCCTTTATATATATATAGAAAAAAGAAGATGAAGATAGAAGAAGAAGGAGAAGGAGAAGAAGATGATTTCACGCAGAGATGAGAACTTACCTCCCGGCCATCTTGTCCCACATTGGTCTGGGCTCTTACCACCGTCCGAATATTATCATCCAATCGTCTGGAAAGGAAAGGAAATATATAAAAAGGCTAAAAATAATTCAACAAATCTTTTTTTTTTTTGATTCAGCAAAAGGTTGTCGAGATATTCTTAAATCTAATAAGACTCTGAGACATTTCAAGCTTTAACAATAATTGCCCTTGGCAATGCACTTTTAAGATTGGAAGTTTATTCCAGGAGACTGAGCTAATCCGAAAAGGAGAACTGGAATAATCTCTTGACAAGGTCAAGTAATCCTACGGCATTGATAAAAAGGCAATAAACCGTTATCAACTTTAAAATGTGTGAACTTCAATTCCCGGAATTCCCCAGCCTGCATGCTTTAAAGATGGGCGGACTTCCACTCCCAGAATCCCCTAATCAGCATGCTTTTGATTCGAAGGATTTCCACTCCCAGAATCCCCCAGTCACCCTGCTGGAAGACGGGTGGATTTCAACTCCCAGAATTCCCCAACTAGCATGTTTGAAGGTGGCTGGAATTCAAATCCCAGAATTGTCCAGGCAAAGCAGCTGGCTAGGGAATGCTGGGAATTGAAGTTCACACAACTGTGTATCGTCTCTGGTGTAGATGTTCCATTTTAAGGGAATAAAAAAATTGTTTCCCTCTTTCCTAGAAGGGAACGCAAACCCACCCTCGCTTACCTTATTTTCAATCTGATTTTGTTCACTACATCGTCGATATTGGCCAGAGACTGTAAGAGAAAAATCAGGACTTATTTTTTTTCCATTATGCACCATCGACTGAATCGGATTCCCAGTCTGCATTCGTCAAACATATAGTATTTATCAGAAATTGTTCTGTCGGGAAATTTCACCTTAATTCTAGGTTGCTTCTCTCTTTGATTCGTTTCCAAGATGCAACTGAACAACTTGCTTCTAAAAGTTGTGAATTCTCCAACGCTGGAAGTTTTTAAGAAGAGATGTAGGGTTTCCCGCCTGAGAAGTGAGTTGGACTAGAAGACCTCTAAAGTCCCTTCCAACTCTGTTATTCTGGTACTCTGAAATATTTATTAGTCCATTTTACAAGGCTTAGGGGCAGCTCCAATTAATCAACTCTGAGCAGCCTGCCTGTCCCCCAAACCATTCGTGGGTCCAAAACTAGATAAACCATCAAAATCCAAATTTTGCCCCGATTTATAGTATTATAAATAATACAGTCAATTAACATAACTTCTTCCTAGCACTATGACACGATTCGCTTGCAGTCAATACTGTGCATTAAATATTAAAACCTTAAAATAGCATGTCATTCAGGAAGCATCCAAATTGCAATGAATTGGCTGCAGGGTGACGTTAACAGTTTAACAGATAATCAGAGTTAGAAGGGACCTTGTAGGTCATCTAGTCCAACCCCCTGCCCAAGCAGGAGACCCTACACCATTTGTGACAAATTGTGAGTATAGGTGTGAGTATAGGTCACAAGTCACTTTTTCTGAGGCTGTCATAACTTTGAACCATTGCTAAAAGGTTCAAACCCTGAGCCCTGGTGGCGCAGTGGGTAAACTGCAATATTGAAGGCTAAACTCTGCCCATTACCAGGAGTTCGATCCTGACCGGCTCAAGGTAGCTTTCCATCCTTCTGAGGTCGGTAAAACGAGGACCCAGATTGTTGGGGGCAAAAGGTTGACTCTACAACCCACTTAAGAGAGGGCTATAAAGCTCTGTGAAGCGGTATATAAGTCTAAGTGCTCTTGCTATTCCTGTTTGAAAGGTCACTAAACGAATGACTGTAGGTCAAGGAGTACTTGTATACAAGAATCAAGTCAACTAACGGTCAGCACCAAATGGGTGCTAGATAAGAGTCAATGGAATTGAAGAAGGGTTGAACTTAGACCATTTGTGGGAACGTAACAATTCCAGGCTGATTCCTCTCTTGACTCCGCCCACCCACCCAGGCTCCCTGTCCTTCTATATGAAGTGATAGTTCCAGTATTGTGCCTTTAGAAGCCCTGCTGGTTAGAATCCAGAATTGCAGCCTGACTCTGCCCACTGGCAGCAGTTCGATCCTGACTAGGCTCAAAGGTTTACTCAGTCTTCCATCCTTCCGAGGTCAGTAAAATGAGGACCCAGATCATTGGGAGCAAGAAGCTTTACTTTGTAGACTGCTTAGAAAGGGCTGCAAAGCAATACGGGGCGGTATGTAAGTCTAAGTGCTATTGCTACTTAAACACTCATTAGCCTGCTTGTACTTTCTGATAGGCCTCATTTGCAGTCTCAGAATTGCACCAATAAAGACAACCGGACTTTCTGGTTTTTCTTTTGACAACGTTTAGCTTCTCATCCAAGCAGCTTATTCGGCTCTGACTGGATGGTGGGGAATGGAAGGATTTACACTCCTTGCAGACAGCTGGTCATTTGCATCTTTTTAGAAAGTCGTTGAGGCCGCTTGGAGGTTTATCTGTGTCCTCAGAGGTCAACCTGAGTGGTGCAAATGGGTGTGGAGCCTTCTTGGAACTGTTGAAAGGACTGTGTTGTAGGCTAGAGATACATGATGTTGTATCCCTCCCAGTCTTGTTGACAGAGGGGTGTTCAATTTGAAGATAGATGGCCTCTTTGACCCCTCTTTCAAACCAGCAGAACCTCTCTGTCCAACATGTGGACTTTGCTGTCTTCAAAAGAGCGGCCTTTGTCTTGTAAATGCAGGTGGACTGCTAAATCTAGTCCTGATTAGTTTGTCCTAAGGCTATGTTAGCCTTAACGACTTGCCAAAACGATGACCAGCTGTCTGCAAGGAGTGTAAATCCTTCCCTGTCCCCACCATCCAGTCAGAGCTGAAGAAGCTTCTCGGATGAGAAGCGAAACATCTTCAAAGAAAAACAAGAAGTCCAATTGCCTCCTGAAAAAAGCACCTTTGGGACAACCATGACCCGGAGGACTGAGAATCTCCACAGACAAAAGAATATGAAAATCAATCAAAATCCCATGGTATCGTACAGCGATGTAGATTCAACTCACTTGCTCGGTTGGGAAAAGAGTATTGATGTATTCCACGGCGTTGAAATCAGCCCTGTCCAGTGGATCTTGGCTGGGAAATACCTACCGATCAAGGAAGGAAGAAAAGTTACTAATTGAATGGCGCGTACTGCAACTGCAAACATTAAATGGCACACAGATTCTATCATTTAAGCCGCTTAGCAACATTATATTTTGAATATTTTGGGTTCCCCCCCCCCGTATGTATCTTGGATTTATGTTAATGTAGTTACCTGGTATTGTTAAAAATCTAGTAAATATGGAGCCCTTAGTGCTCTCTGGGTTCCATTGTTTTCTGGCAGACATTTCATGATCCTACCAAGTAACATCATCAGTGTCGCAAGGGACCAACAAGGCAAGTGTTGTGGTTCGCCGGCCGCTGGTGCGGGCGGCTGAGGTCTCAGAGAGCGCCGACTCGAATGAGGGGCTTGCGTGTGATGCAGGGATGGGGCCAAGGACTATCAGGGAGTGGAGTGCTGCCTTCGGAGCTTATGGAGGCTGGCAGCAGTGATGCAGAGGAGCCCGAGGAACCTTTCCTTTTTCAAAGGAAAGAGCAACTGCAGCAGCACGGGCGACTCGGGAGTAAGGCTGCAAGGTGATGGCTCCTCCCTTTAAGGGATAAAAGTCAGCCCTCAGAGGTGGGGTTCTTTGCAGGAAGCAAAGAAGTTCTTGCACTTCAAGTCTTGTGGAAGTCCGGGCAATCCTGGTTTGTGTTTGGAGACTTTTGGTTTTGATTATATCCTTGCAATTTAATCTAGTGTTCTTGGCAGCCTTGCACAACCTTGGCAAGGCTTGTTCTTATCTGGGACAATTAGTTTTTAATAGAGTTTTACTGTGAATGAGCGGAATTCACTGAGAAGCATTAAAAAGGTTTTGCTTTTATCTCTATTTGGTTTGTTGGCTTGGAAGGAGGCTTGGGTCAGAACAGCAAGCTATTTGTATACAAAGAAACAGCATGCGTGGCTGGAGAATTCTGGGAGTTGTAGTCCACATACTTTCAGGTGGTCAAGACTGAGAAACACTTATGGTATCTAAGACTGATAGAGATGATAAAAATATTTTTGTTTAGTTTTATATAACTCTTCTATGACTTGGTTAAAAATAAATTTAAGTCACCACTATGTTTATTGTTACATTTAATTGACAAACATATCAACATTTACATTTCAAATTTTCCATGCCTAGTTCCCTCGAGTTCCTGGACCCGCTACCTACATAAAATGGAATGGTGTGGATTCAGGTAATGTGACCATTATGTGGGATTCAAAAATCACATAATAATAATAATAATGAAATGCCACCTGTACTGTTACGTGAAAAGGCAGCCTGGTATTTTCTTCCACAATAACCACAAGAGCAGAAAATATAACATGCTTGACAATTAGATTGGGATAGAGGAATGTAAAATTGAAAAGAAAATACAAAAGGATTGATGATTTTATATCAGGGAGGGAATCTAAGATAACTTTTTGTTGTCTATTTGTCTGTCTGCCTGTCTGTCATCCATCCATCTATCCATCAGCTAATACAATCCTATAAACAGAGGCATAGAATCAAAATCACTTGAAGTATTAGTACTGTTTTATACATCTTTAGTAAGGTCACACCTGGAATACGGCATCGGTTTTGGTCACTATATTACAGAAAAGATGTTGAGACTTGGGAAAAGTGCAAAGAAGAGCACTTTTCCCAAGTCTCAACATGTTTTTGAGAGCAACTAAGATGATTAAAGGCCTGGAGATTAAAACATATGAAGAATGGTTGCAGGAATTAGGTATGGATAGTTTAGAGAAAAAAAAGGTGACTAGAGGGGACTTGATAGCAGCATTCCAGTATTTGAGGGGCTGCCACAAAGAAAAGGGGGCTCAACTTATTTTCCAAAGCACCTGAAGGCAGGACAAGAAACAATGGAGGGAAACTAATCCAGGAGAGAAGCAACCAGGAATTAAGGAGAAACTTCCTAACAGTGAGGACAATTAGCCAGTGGAACTACTCGCCACCAGAAATCGTGGGTGCTTCATCACTGGAGGTTTTGAAGAAGAGACTGGTCAGCCACTTGTCTGAAGTGGTATGCGGCCTCCTGCTTGAGCGGGAGGTTGGACTAAATGACCTCCAAGGTCCCTTCCAGCTCTATTCTGATGGAGATACCTACCTTTATATCTACCTTGCTGGCTTGAGGGCACCTAATCAGTTAAGCTTTTTGGGGTGCTGCCCCCCACCCATACATTTTATCCCTTGTGGAGGACCCCAATGGATTCCCCTGTACAACCCCACCTCCAAAGGGACCCCCCCAACTCCATCTGGCTGTGCCTTCTGGGAACTGGAGTCCAAAGCTCCTGGGGGTCCAAACCCCACGGGGTCCCTGTCCCCTTATTAAGGGTCACTTCCAGGGTCCCCTCCCTAAAGAGGGAGCGCCCCCCACTTAAATATGGGCCCTCTCAGTCACCCCCCACCCCACCCTTCCACTGGTTTAAATTAGCTCCGCCCTCGCCCAAGCCACGCCCCCTCGTCCCTCCCGGCCACGCCCCTCGTCCCCTCACCTGCTCGATGGCCAGCTGCACCTCCGGAGCCAGCTGCAAGGCGGCTTCCAGCTCGTCGCCCAAATCCAGCTCTTCGTCCTCCATCCCGGCTTCTCCTCCTCCCCGCACAGCGACGGCGGCGGCGGCGGCGGCGGAGGAGGAGGAGGAGGAGGACGAGGAGGCGCGGCTTCCGGGTGCAGCGGCATTCTGGGATGCTGGAGGACCGGCAAATGGCGCACGCGCGCTCGTGGGATGGAGCGCCGTCAAATGAGCGCCGCGCCCTCTCGAGGTTCCTGTCTGGAGAAAGGGGAGCCGCTAGGTGGCGCTGGCGCTGCGTTCGGGTTTTGTTAGTGAGAGTTGTTTATTTTTTTATTTTTATTATTATTTTTATTATTATTGTTGTTGTTGTTGTTGTTGTTGCCATATTTTATTATTATTTTTATTTTTAATTAAAGCTTTAAGTTTCTGGCCCCAGTGTCTCTGAGCAAGTACAGAGGACTTTCTGTTTAAAGAGTGCCAGGGTAAAAAAAGGCACAGTACTGCATTGTAAGTGGAGCAGAGTCTCTTTGGATAGGGACTGACAATTAGCATACATACGTTTAATTTGGTTGTAAATGCTCCAATACTGGAAGTTTTTAAGAAGAGATTGGATGGTCATTTGTCTGAAATGCTATAGGGTTTCCTGCCTGAGCAGAGGGTTGGACTAGAAGACCTCCAAGGTCCTTCCAACTCTGTTATTCTACTTTCCTTCCTTCCTTCCTTCCTTCTCCAAATCTGGAGGCTTTTAAGAAGAGGCTTTTAGGAATTTGTCTGAAATGCTGTAGGGTTTCCTGTCTGACCAAGGGGTTAGACTATAAGACCTCCAAGGTCCTTTCCAACTCTGTTCTTCTATTATATTCTAATAATCAATTAATAACTACCAGTATTTAATAAACAATTTAAAAAAATAAATGAAAAGCACAGTCCAATGCAAAGAAGAGCAACAAAGATGACCAGGGGACTGGAGGGTAAAACATACAAAGAAAGGTTGCAGGAATTGGGTAGGTCTAGTTTAATGAAAAGAAGGACTAGGGGTGATATAGCAAAGTTCCAATATCAAAGAGGCTGCCACAAAGAAGAAATGATTAGAAATAGATTAACAGAGTTGGAAAGGACCTTGTAGGTCATCTAGTCCAGCCCCCCGCCCAAGCAGTAGACCTGACATCATTTCTGACAGACGGCAGTCCAATCTCTTCTTGAAAGCCTCCAGTGATGAAGTTCCCACATCTTCTGAAAGCAACTTCTGTTCCGTTGGTTGATTGTTCTCACTGTCAGAAAATTTCTCCTTATTTCCAGGTTGAATCTCTCCTTGGTCAGTTTCCTTCCATTATTCCTTATCTGGCCTTCCGGTGCCTTGGAAAATAGCTTGACCCCTTCCTCCTCTCTGTGGCAGCCTGTCAAATATTGGAAGGCTGCTCTCCTGTTTCCCCTGGTCCTTCTCTTCCCTGGACCAGCCAGGCCCAGTTCCTGCAACCGTCCATCATATGTTTTAGCCTCCAGTCCCCTCATCATCCTGGTTGCTCTTCTCTGCACTCTTCCCAGAGTCTCAATCTTTTTTTATAGTCTAGTCACCAAAACCAGGTGCAGTACTTTAGGTGTGGTCTTACTAAGGCTTTATAGAGGGGATTTGACTTATTCTGTGATGACCCAGGGTGGCATAAACACAGTCACAAAAAACAGGTGAAGCCCCTCTTATTCTTTCACTTTGCTTCCAAGCTCCAAATATCCTTGATTGGAGACAAAAAAAACTCCCACACAATCGGTTACAAGAAGGAGGAAATGCCGTTTAAATTATAAAGAGTAAAAAAACAACACAAACCAGGCAAGATAAAGGCTTGAAGACATCCAGATATCAGAACACACCCTGGGAAGGACGCTAAACTCAGAGAGGAACAATAAACTAGAGATATTTGCATGCTTTCTTTCCAGCACTGGCCAGTATGCATGTCCGTCCTCTTATCCAGTTGTCACAGCTGCAGCCCATGAAGAGGATCAAGGCCCTGTCCTCCCCAGTAGACCAGTTTCTTCCTTATCCTCTCCTCCCTGCGTATCCTAGGATGGAGAGGGGATGGGTCTGGGTCTTGCTCTGACTGCCCAGCCAGCCTCTGCCCTTCCCCAGCCTCCTCCACAACCTCGGGAGCCACACCTCCACTCCCTGTCAGCTGTTCCTCCTTTCCCTCAGAGTCAGTCTCCAACTGGGGCGTGACATATTCTCTAAGGCATCAGAAGGGAGAACAAGAAGCAATGGATGGAAATTAATCAAGGAGAGGAACAATCTGGAACTAAGGAGGAATTTCCTAACCGTGAGGAGAATTAACCAGTGGAACAACTTCCCTCAAGAAATTGTGGGTGCTCAAACACTGGAGGTTTTTAAGAAGAGATTGGACAACCACGTGTCTACAACAGTACAGCGTCTCCTGCTTGAGCGGGGGGTTGGACTAGAAGACCTCCAAGGTCCCTTCCAACATTGTTGTACTGTTCTATTCCTTTCAGTCCTCCTCATTAAGCTAGACATACCCAATTCTGGCAATCGTTCTTCATATGTCTTAGCCTTCGGTTCCCCTAACCATCTTTGTTGCTCTTCTCGGTACTCTTAGTGGCCAGCCACTTGAATGTACAGGAATTCATATCTTGCTGAGCTTCACTAAATATGTTATTTATTTGCCTTTGCTCCACCTGTGCAAACCAAGACATGTATAAAAGATGTCTGGGTGGCTGACATACGGTAGGATGTAAACAATGTCCCAAGACGGCTAAGCCTTTTCCTGATCTGCCGTGTTTGAAAAGTCGGGCTGTTGTTGCCTGAACTTGCAAATCAAGTTGCACAAATTATATTGCAAGGAACTGCAGAGCCATGTCTCTTTTGTCACACAGGCTAGCCCTAAAAGTCCCGGGGCATACATGTCCAGACAAATTTATTTCCTTGTTTGCTTTATTTGTTTGATTCAATTCAAATGACTAGGAGGCTGGTACATTTAGGTTCTGTTTGCTGTGTTGACCTGAGACAGTCCTCCAAACCATTCATGGAAGACAAGAAGGAGGAGGAGGAGGGGGAGGAGGAGGGGAGGAGGGAGGAGGAAGAAGAGGAGGAGGAGGAGGAGAAGAAGAGAGGGGAGGAAGAGGAGGAAGAAGAGAAGAAGAGGAGAGAATGGAGGAAGAGGAGGAGAGAGTGGAGAAAGGAGGAAGAGGAGGAGAAGAAAAGGGGAAGAGAAGAGGAGGAGGAGAGTGGAGGAAGAGAAGGAAGAGAAGGAAGAGAAGAAGAGGAGGAGAAGAGTGGAAGAAGAGGAGGAGGAGGAGAAGAGAGGGGAGGAAGAGGGAGGAAGAGGAGAAGAAGAGGGGAAGAGAAGAGGAGGAGGAGAGTGGAGGAAGAGAAGGAAGAGAAGAAGAGGAGGAGAAGAGTGGAAGAAGAGGAGGAGGAGAGAGTGGAGGAAGAGGAGAAAAAGAGGAGGAGGAGGAGAGAGTGGAAGAAAGGAGGAGGAGGAGGAGGAGGAGGAGGGGGAAGAGGAGAAGGGGAGGGGAGGAAGAGAAGGAGAAAGAAGAGGAAAAGAAAGAGGAGGAATGGGAAAGAGGGAGCAGGAGGAAGAGAATGATGACTTCTAGTTCTGCCTTACGCATAAAAGCTTAAGTTGGCTACTTTGGGCCAATCACAAGGAGACTGTGAGTTCTAGTCCCACCTTAGGCATGAAAGCCAGCTGGGTGACTTTGGGCCAATTCCCAGGAGATGGTGAGTTCTAGTTCCACTTTAGGCATAAAAGCCGGATGATTGACTTGGGGCCAATCACCAGGAGACAGTAAATTCTAGTCCCGCTTTAGGCAAGAAAACTGGCTGGGTGACTTTGGGGCCAATTACCAGGAGACTGGGAGTTCTAGTCCCGTCTTAGGCATGAAAGCCGTCTGGATGAGTTTGGGTCAGTCCCTCTCTCGGCCCAACCCACCTCGCAGGGTTGTTATAATTGGGGAAAAAAGGAGCAGGAAACAGGATTAGGCATATCCCCCCCCCTTGAATTTACTTATAAAATAGTAAAGTTGGGATAAAAATCTAACCAATATACAAGCACAAACTAGGCAGTTGTCAAGCTCTTTGATGTCTCCCTGTTAATATTTTTTCCCGGTGAGATCTTCTGCTCTCTGTGTTGTGGGGAAAAAAGCAGAAACTGGGTGATTTGGTGCAGAGAAATGTACTTTAAAAAAAATAAATAAATAGCAGTTTAGATGATACAACAGTGATTGGTCTCATTTGAGAAAACGATGACTCCGCATACAAACAGGAGGTTGTACAACTTGCCTCGTGGTGTAACCGGAACAATCTGGAACTGAACACACTCAAAACCGTAGAAATGGTGGTAGACTTTAGAAGAAACCCTCTTATACTACTACCTCTTACAACACTAGACAACACCGTATCAACAGTAGAGACCTTCAAATTTCTAGGTTCTACCATATCACAAGACCTAAAATGGACACCTAACATCAAAAACGTCATCAAAAAAGCACAACGAAGAATGTGCTTTCCGCGCCAACTCAGAAAGCTCAAACTGCCCAAAAGGAGCTGCTGATCCAGTTCTACAGAGGAAGGATGGAGTCTGTCATCTGCACCTCTATAACTGTCTGGTTCGGTTCTGCAACCCAACAGGACAGACACAGATGCCAGAGGATAATTAGGACTGCAGGAAAAAATCATTGCTACCAACCTGCCTTCCATGGAGGACTTGTATCCTGCACGAGTCAAAAAGAGGGCTGTGAAAATATCTATACACCCCTCACATTCCGGACATAAACTGTTTCAAATCCTACCCTCAAAACGACGCTATAGAGCTCTGAACACCAGAAGAACTAGACATGAGGACAGATTTTCCCGAATCGCCATCACTCTGCTAAACAAATAATTCCCTCAACATTGTCCAAATATTTACAAAGTCAACTATTACTATTAATCTGCTCATCACTCCTTTTCACTCCTCCCCTCCCACTTATGACTGTATGACTGTAACTTTGTCGCTTGTATCCTTACCATTTTTATTGACTGTTTCCTAGTATGATTTGTTTGCTTATTGTACCGTATAACTATCATTAAGTGTTGCACCTAATGATTCTTGACTTTTGATGACTGTATCTTTTCTTTTTATGTACACTGAGAGCATTTGCACCAAGACAAATTCCTTGGGTGTCCAATCACACTTGGCCAGTAAAGAATTCTATATCCTATTCTATTTAAGTCTACTCAATGACTTTAGATAATTAGCTCCATCCTTCCAAGAGGTGAGGAAATTCCTTGGAAATTCTGCTTTGCTACTTAAGGATTTGCATGTCTCTGGGTGGTGTGTGGTGACCTGGTTCAAGCATTGTCCTAACTTCCTTTCTGCTCCACCATTGGAGTGTAATTATGGAGCTATTTTGACCCTGTTTTAAATCCAGGCTTAAGAGAAATTCCTTCGGCCTTCGATTTTGCAATCTTTGCCCACAAGCCTCTACAATCGGCGTGGCTGCTTTAAAGCAGGCGATGCAATAAAGCAAAGGTGTCAAACTGGATTTCTTTGAGGGCTGGATCAGCATTGTAATTCTCTGTGGGGCCGGGGTGGGAGGGGGCGTGAGCTGGCCTCCTGCAGTACTTTGCCGGCCAGTGGAGGGATTCAGCCAGTTCGCACTGGTTCAACAGAACCGGTTGTTAACTTTCTGAGCAGATTGGTCAGTGGTTGGATTCAAAATGTTTTATCACCAGTTCGGTGGGTGTGGCTTAGTGGACGTACTTTGCACGTGTGCACACACTTTGCATGCACGGACGTACCCAATGTGCACTTTGTGCAAGTGCAGAGGCATTCTAACTCACGTCCTGCAGGCCTGCAGTCTCCCGGTCGCTTCAGCAACTGCCGCGCAGCACTCTACTGTGCCGCGCAAAGCAGCTGCGCTTTAAAACCAGAGGATAAAGGTGAGTATGGTAGCCCA
Organism: Pseudonaja textilis; assembly: GCF_049901715.1. Lineage (NCBI taxonomy): Eukaryota > Metazoa > Chordata > Lepidosauria > Squamata > Elapidae > Pseudonaja > Pseudonaja textilis. The sequence goes on along the minus strand of NC_141990.1, from coordinate 4,584,477 downwards.
GGCGGGCGGGTGGGCCCAACAGCAGAGCGGTGGAGAGAACCAGTTCGGGCCCGGCAGAACCAGTCCGGTAGAATACCACCACTGAATTTGGTGAATTGTTGGTTGGAAGAAATCATTAGGGCAGAGAACTGGTTGTTAAATTATGTATATGTAAATAATGTAGTTGGGTTGACAATATATAAACTACAAATATATATGTTTCTACCTTTAAGGAAAAATACTGTAAGGTATTATGCTGTGTACTGGTTGGTTAATTATGCTACAAGTTGCCATAAGAGGGAGCTATAGATCGTGGTTTAATTCTCTTTCTCTTTTTCACTGATGATCTCCCTTAATACTGATACTGAGTGATTATGGACCAATACTGACTAACCCTGTTTATTTTGTTATTCTGTTGATATAGAAGGTTATCTGTCGTATTATGGTTTGATATTTGTCTGCTGTAAAAGACTTGAAACCAGTAAGAAGACTTTATAAATGGATAGTTCTGGACTGTTAAAAACGTGTATGACATGGACTGTTTATTGGACTGTGCTATTTCATCAAGTAAACGTTAACACAACTTGTTTAACTCTGTGTGGCTGTATATTTATTCATAACTGTTCTCATAAACTATTTCTGTGTGCATATCCTTTTTATACAAGGGTTACTCTGCACATATCCTAACAAATTAGTTGAATCCTATCACTGTTGCCGGCCAAAACGGAGCACGGTGAGGGGGCAGGGTTGTTTTCAGCCTTCATGGCTTACTGCAGTGCTGTCCCGGCCAAAAACGGGCTGCGTGGAGGCCCCACAAGGCCTCCGCACAGCAAGTATTTGGTCGGCAGAGTGCTGCTGGAGGCTATGAAGGCCAAAAACAGGCCACGCAGGGGCCACAGAGGCACTGCCACACAAGTGGTATTCAGCCACTTCTGACCAGTTCTGGAGAACCGGTAGTGGAAATTTTGAGCAGTTTGGAGAACCGGCAAATACCACCTTCTGACTGGAGATTTTACAGGATCCTTCCCCTACCACACCCACCAAGCCATACCCACAGAACTGGTAGTAAAAATTTTTTGAATCTCACCACTGCACCGTGGGCCAGTCCTTTTCCAGGCCAGCCCTATGGGGCAGATTTAAGCACCCCATGGGCCAGATTTGGCTGGCAGGTCTTGAGTTTGACACCGCTGCATTCAAGCATTAAAGCAGGGGACTATATAAATCTATATAAATGACCTTTGGGATCACCTTACAAGCAACTGTGCCCTCTTCACGGATTCAACACCACCGACAATGCTACTGTCCTTTGAAACGACCTTGATTATGCGTCGGAATGGTCAAACAATTGGCAACTCCAAATCTCGATCAACAAGTGCTCTGTCCTACACATTGGTAAAAAAACAATCAGTGCATCAAATACAAACTAGGCAGATCTGACCTCGTTGATGATCCTCACTCTGTCAAGGACCTTAGAATATTCATATCTAATGACCTAAGTGCCAGAGCTCACTGTAACAGCATTGCCAAAAAGGCATTAAGAGTTGTAAATCTAATCTTGCGAAGCTTCTTCTCTGGAATTATAGAATTGCTAACTAGGGCATACAAAACCTTTACTAGACCAATGCTCAAATACAGCTCACCAGTCTGGAATCCACACTGTATATCAGACACTAATACAATTGAGAGAGTCCAGAAGTATTTCACGAGAAGGGTTACTACACTCCTCTGCTCGCAACAGAATACCTATAGACTTGAAATTTTGGCTTGGGCAATCTTGAACTATGGTTGGACTTAAGCACAATACACAAAATTATCTGCTACAATGTCCTACCAGTCATTGACTTCTTCAGCTTCAACCGCAATAATACAAGAGCACACAACAGATACAAACTCAATGTTAACCGCTCCAAACTTGATTGCAGAAAGTACGGCTTTAGCAACCGAGTGGTCAATGTCCGGAATGCACTACCTTGACTCTATTTTTACATCCTCTAACCCCCACTCCTTTAGCCTCAAACTATTCACTATTGACCTCACCCCATTCCCAAGAGGCCTGTAAGGGGCGTGCATAAGTGCACAATCATGTCTACCGTCCCTGTCCTATTGTCCTCATTTATTCGTACCATTTCCTGTATTCTTACTCACGTTTATCCTTATGCCTATTTTCCTGTAAGCCATTGACAAATCAAATAAATAAATAAAATGTGTCTTACTGGAGAATATGAATTATGATACATCCAGAGGTCTAATAACCAACTGGAGAACATGATTGATGACTCATGGCTATGGAGGTGTCCCATTGGAGAATACGACTTATGATACACGTGGGGGTGGGGGAAAACCAGGGTCAAGAGTGACAATGAATTATGTGTCTCAGAGTCGGCTACACCCAGGCAGTGCCAGACATGTTAACTCCCAATAAATCCTTCTGAAGTTTTGGAAGTTTGGCTCAAAACTCATGAATTAATTGGGGGTTACTGCCGGAATCCTTACAGCTAGATTTAGAGACCAGCCCTGCATACCGGTCCTTTGCTGACGTATTTCAAAATTCCCCTGCATTTGCTTCCCAAAATCCTATCCTAGCCCTACTCTCAAGTCTTTAACAAGGTTTTGAGGAGCTAGGCCGATACAGGTACTCCTCAACTTACAGCGGCACTGAAAGAAGTGACTTATGACTGTTTTTCACACTTAAGGACGGTTGCAGGATCACCAGGGTCAGGTGGTTCCCCTTTGGCGACCTTTGGACAAGGAAAATCAATGGGCAATCCAGATTCACTTAAAAGGGGGGCAGGAAAGGTTGCAAAACGGGGCAAAACACTCCCTTAACAACATTCTCAGTTAGCAGCATAAGTTTTGGGCTCCATTGTGGTTGTAAGTTGAGGACCACACAACTAATCACAAGCTGTATCCCGGTCCTTGGTGGCATATTTTAAAATTCCCCTGCATTTTGCTCCGGAGTCCTATCCTAGAGCTAGGCTGATAATCACAAGCTGCCTTTAAAAAAAAAATAGATAAGGCTAAGGAGACTGCAGTGCAAATGGCCAGAGGGCTGTTTTGTCTTTTTTTGGGTAGACAAAGTTTTGTCTGTTGATAGTGTCAGCTACGATTGCGTCAAGAGCAGATTGCGAAGAAAGGCACCAAGTGGGAAGCATGGAAAAGTCCAGTTCAGCCATGCAAATCAAACAACCCAAAGGAGGGCAAAAGTGTTTTGTTTTGTTTACTTTATTATTCATTTCATTATTTCATTTCTTTTCAGTTCATTTTTTTAATTTTTATTTATTTTATTCTATTCTTTCTTTGTTTTGTATTTTTTATTTTATATTATTTGTGTTTATTTTATGATTTGATTTGATTATTTTTATTTATTTTATTTTATTCTTACTTGTTTATATTTATATTTATATTTATTTAATTATTTTACTTTTTCTTTATTTATTTATTTCAGTATTTTTGTTTATTTTATTATTGATTTCTTTTATTTTTTATAAAAAATAGAATTTGATTTGATTTGATTGTATTTTATTTTATTCTTGTTTATTTATATTTATTTTATTTGTATTTATTTTAGTATTTTAGTTTATTCTTATTTATTTTGGTTGGCTCTTTTTTATTTTATTTTTCTTTGCATTATATTTATTTATTGATTGATTACTTTCATTTAAAGATAGTCCTTGACTTGCAAGGGTTCATTTATTGACTGTGCAAAGTTACAACAGCGGTGGTAAAATTGACTTAGGATTGTTTTTCACACTTACGACCATTGTAGCATGCCCCGTGATCACGTGATCAAAATTCAGGTGCTTGGCAACTGACTCACATTTATGATGGACGCAGTGTCCCAAGTGAGTCACCTAATCAACCTTCTGACAAGCAAAGTTCAGGGGGAAGCCAGATTCACTTAATGACCGTGTTCCTGACTTAACAACTGCACTGATTTGCTTAACAACAATGGCAAGAAAGGTCATAAAATGGGGCAAAGCTCACTTAATGACTGTCTCACTTAGCAACAGAAATTTTGGGCGGTCATAAGTTGATGATTACCTGTAATTCTTTTTCACACTTACAACCATTGCAGCATCTCCACGGTCACATGATCAAAATTTGAAGGCTTGGAAACTGACATGTACTTACAATGGTTGCAGTCTCCCAGGGACATGTGATCCCTTTTTGTGACCTTCTGACGAGATTCAGAAGTCAGATTCACTTAACAACCATATTACTAGCTTAACGACAGCAGTGATTCACTTAACAAGTGGCAAGAAAGATCGTAAAGTTGAGCAAATATTACTGAATGGCTGTCTCGCTTAGTAGCAGAAATTTTGGACTCAGCTGGGGTCATAAGTTGAGAACTACCTGTACAGGAGTGGGATTCAAACATCCCAGTGACCGGTTCGCTGCCCGGTTTCTGGGTGGGCGTGGCCATGGTGGGTGTGGTCCACCAGAACTCCCATTTTTTGCCTTCCCAAGGGTCCAGAGGCTTCCCTTGGGCCTCCGAGAGAGGGAAAATGGCCTCCCCCCGGCTCTGGAAGCCAGAACCAGGCCCGTTTTCGGACCATATTTAACAAAATGAAATTCAACGTAAAGTCTTACCCTTAGACAAGAAAAACCAAAAGGACACATATAGACTGGGTGAAACCAGACAAATTTAACTTCCGGTTTGCTTGAACTGGTCTGAACCGGCTGAATCCTACCCCTGCACTGTACTTATCTTGCATATTACAAAAAGAGAATTAAGGCTTGTGGGATTTTCTTATCATCCAGTCTGAAATAAACCTGAATATCCGATCAGGCGGACTCGCATCTGGGGCTCTTTGCATCGAACAGGTTCAGGTTCAGGAGAGGCGAGGAATTTGAATGCAGGTGGTGATCGAGAGGCTGGGTGTTTCCACGCTCAGCAGCTTTTCCCGCCCCCCGGGAGGCTCTGGCAATGATTTCACAGCTTTGCAGCGGTAAGTTCTCCTCGCGTCCTGGGAAATAAATTCAGCTGTGGATTGGCCTGTTAAGACCAGAGAGACTGAAACAATTGACTTTAGTCACAAAAGGGTTGGATGAGAGGGTGATTATAACAATTAGCACAGCTGGAAAACAGGTCCGGTGGCCCAGGAGGCCAATTGTTCATCTGTATTTCTAAATCTATATGTACATATTGTATCTATCTATATCTATATTTCTACATCTCTAAATCTAACAGATAATCAGAATTGGAAGGGACCTTGTAGGTCATCTAGTCCAACCCCCTGCCCAAGCGGGAGACCCTACATCATTTCTGACAGATGGGAGTCCAATCTCTTCTTGAAAGTCTCCAGGGATGAAGCTCCCACAACTTCTGAAGGCAACTTCTGTTCCATGGGTTGATTGTTCTCCCTGTCAGAAAGTTTCTCCTTATTTCCAGGTTGAATCTCTCTCCTTGTTCAGTTTCCATCCATTGTTCCTTCTCTGGCCTTCAGGTGCTTTAGAAAATAGCTTGACCCCTTTCCTCTCTGTGGCAGCCCCTCAAATATTGGAAGATGCTCTCCTGTCTCCCCTGGTCCTTCTCTTCCCTAAACTAGCCAGGCCCAGTTCCTGCAACTGTTCTTCATATGTTTTAGCCTCCAATTCCCTAATCATCCTGGTTGCTCTTCTGTGTATTTTTTCTAGTCTCAACATCTTTTTTATAGTGTGGTGATCAAATATATCTATATCTATCTACATCTATCTACATCTATCTATCTATCTATCTATCTATCTATCTATCTATCTATCTATCTATCTATCATCTGTCTGTCTCTGTCTCTGTCTCCGTCTCCGTCTCCCTCTATATCTATATCTATATCTATATATCTATATCTATATCTACACTGCTCAAAAAAATAAAGGAAACACTTAAACAACACAATGTAACTCCAAGTCAATCACACTTCTGTGAAATCAAACTGTCCACTTAGGTAGTAACACTGATTGACAATCAATTTCACATGCTGTTGTGCAAATGGAATAGACAACAGGTGGAAAGCAGAGGCAGGTAGCAAGACATCCCCAAGAAAGGAGTGGTTCTGCAGGTGGTGACCACAGACCACTTCTCAGTTCCTATGCTTTCTGGCTGATGGTTTGGTCACTTTTGAATGCTGGCGGCGCTGTCACTCTAGCGGTAGCATGAGACGGAGTCTACAACCCACACAAGTGGCTCAGGTAGTGCAGTTCATCCAGGATGGCACATCAATGCGAGCTGTGGCAAGAAGGTTTGCTGTGTCTGTCAGCGTAGTGTCCAGAGCATGGACGCGCTACCAGGAGACAGGCCAGTACATCAGGAGACGTGGAGGAGGCCGTAGGAGGGCAACAACCCAGCATCAGGACCGCTACCTCTGCCTTTGTGCAAGGAGAGACAAGAGGAACACTGCCAGAGCCCTGCAAAATGACCTCCAGCAGGCCACAAATGTGCATGTGGCTGTTCAAATGGTCAGAAACAGACTCCATGAGGGTGGTATGAGGGCCTGACGTCCACAGGTGGGGGTTGTGCTTACAGCCGAACACCGTGCAGGACATTTGGCATTTGTCAGAGAACACCAAGTTTGGCAAATTCACCACTGGCGCCCCGTGCTCTTCACAGATGAAAGCAGATTCACACTGAGCACATGTGACAGACGTGACAGGGTCTGGAGATACCATGGAGAATGTTCTGCTGCCTGCAACATCCTCCAGCATGACCGGTTTGGCAGTGGGTCAGTAATGGTGTGGGGTGGCATTTCTTTAAGGGGCCGCACAGCCCTCTATGTGCTCGCCAGAGGTAGCCTGACTGCCATTAGGTACCGAGATGAGATCCTCAGACCCCTTGTAAGACCACATGCTGGTGCGGTTGGCCCTGGGTTCCTCCTAATGCACGACAATGCTAGACCTCATGTGGCTGGAGTGTGTCAGCAGTTCCTGCAAGACGAAGGCATTGATGCTATGGACTGGCCCGCCCGTTCCCCAGACCTGAATCCAATTGAGCACATCTGGGACATCATGTCTCGCTCCATCCACCAACGCCACGTTGCACCACAGACTGTCCAGGAGTTAGGGGATGCTTTAGTCCAGGTGTGGGAGGAGATTCCTCAGGAGACCATCCGCCACCTCATCAGGAGCATGCCCAGGCGTTGTAGGGAGGTCATACAGGCACATGGTGGCCACACACACTACTGAGCCGCATTTTGACTTGTTTTAAGGATATTACATCAAAGTTGGATCACCTGTAGTGTTTTTTTCCACTTTAATTTTGAGAGTAACTCCACATCCAGACCTCCATGGGTTGCTAAATTTGATTTCCATTGATAATTTTTGTGGGATTTTGTTATCAGCACATTCAGCTATGTAATGAACAAAGTATTTAATAAGAATATTTCATTCATTCAGATCTAGGATGTCTTATTTTTGTGTTCCTTTTATTTTTTTGAGCAGTGTATATCTACAGTTATAGAAGTGCAGATTATCATCAATAATTTCTCTGTAGAACTGTATTTACATCAGAGATACGTATATCTCTATTGCATATCTATAGCTAGTCTATATCGTATCTATTATATTGTATCCATATATCTATATCTACTGTACATCTATATCTGTATTGTATCTCTATCTATCTGGAAGATAGATAGATAGATAGATAGATAGATAGATAGATAGATAGATAGATACCGTGTTTCTCCAACAATACGACCTCCCCCAATAGGAAGACCCAGCATGTTTTCTAGGCATAAAATGAAATTAAGCCCCTCCCCCCAAATTTAGGCCTATTTTAAAACAAAGTGGGGGGAAGGGCGGGGGGACTTGCCGTTAGGAGCGCCCTGTGGGCAGCAATTCCTCGCCACTAGCTGCTCCTAATGGGTGATCACGGCAGAGCGCGGAGAGCTCCCTACTCCCGCCAAGCACCTTTGCGGCAGACCCAAGACCTTCAGCGCCCACCGCTGTTGATTTCCCTTCTGCCCATGCCACCGCCGCGTTTGGAGCTGCCACTTCCACATTTGGAGCACTGCCGCTGTTTGGAGCACCGCTGCCGTTTGGAGCTGCCACTTCCCCGTTTGGAACCCCACCGCTGTTTGGAGCACTGCCACTGTTTGGAATTGCCATGTCCGCATTTGGAGCTGCCGCCGCATTTGGAGCTGCCGCTTCCGCGTTTGGAGCACTGCCGCTGTTTGGAGCACCATCGCCATTTGGAGCGCCGCCGCCACTCCAAACACGGCAGCAGCTCCAAATGCGGAAGTGGCAGCTCCAAACATGACGGCGGTGCTCCAAACGGCGGTGGCACTCCAAATGGCAGCGGCACACCAAACACGGAAGCGGCAGCTCCAAACGTGGCGGTGGAATGGGCAGAAGGGAAAGCAACAGCAGCGGGTGCCAAAGGTCTTGGGTCTGCAGCAAAGGTTTTTGGTGGGAGTAGGGAGCTCTCTGCGCTTCGCCATGATCACCTGTTAGGAGCGGCTGGTGGCAAGGCTGCCCGCGGGACGCTCTAGATGAGGATGCGAGTAATTAAGTCACCCCCGAAGAGACGGCCTAGCCGTTTTTTCGGGGCTCAAAAAAATATAAGACCCGGCCTTATTTTGTGAGAAACACGGTAGATGATAGATAGATAGATAGATAGATAGATAGATAGATAGATAGATAGATAGATGATAGATGATAGATGATAGATGATAGATAGATAGATAGATAGATAGATAGATAGATAGATAGATAGATAGATAGATAGATGATAGATAGATAGAAAAATATAGGTAGGTAGGTAGGTAGGTAGGTAGCTAAAAAGAGAGAGAGATAGAAAAATATAGGTAGGTAGGTACGTAGGTAGGTAGGTAGATAGATAGATAGATAGACAGACAGATAGATAGATAGATAGATAGATAGATAGATAGATAGATAGAGAGAGAGAGATAGAAAAATATAGGTAGGTAGGTAGGTAGGTAGCTAAAAGAGAGAGAGATAGAAAAATATAGGTAGGTAGGTAGGTAGGTAGGTAGGTAGGTAGATAGACAGATAGATAGATAGATAGATAAAAAGAGAGAGAGAGAAAAAATATAGGTAGGTAGGTAGGTAGATGGATGGATAAATAGATAGATAGACAGATAGATATGGATGGACGGACAGATTGACAGATGATAGATATGGATATGGGGATATGGATATATGGATTTGTTTATGTATATATGTATATATAAGTTTGACGGTATATACACACACACACACATACACACACACATATATAGATATATGGACACACCCACACCCACACTCACACATACACACTTTGTCCCTTTTTTCATTTATAGGTAGTCCTCAACAGAACAATTCTGAGAACTGAAGTCCACTCCTCTTAAAGTGGCCAATTTGAAAAGGCTGAGTTGAGAGGATGGTCGAACGCGGAGCTAAGCAAATGTACTCACCACTTTTTAAGGCAACAATGGAAAAACCTTTTGTGTGCAGATGATGTGTAGGAGGAACATAAACTTTTGTCGAGATGTGTAAGGAGATCTGTCATCTTGACTGACACGCCTAAGCAATTAAAATGTTTTTAATCGTGATGGTTTCACACGGTAGCCAAAGGTATCATTTTAACACAGATTATCCAGCACGTTGTAACCAAAATAATGTCTCGAGCCCTCCTTTTCCTTCTGGTATTTGATTCAACATGCATACCGTTATCTCTTTTATTTGTCCTGACAACCGCATTCCTGTGAAGTAGGCAGGCAAGAGAGAGTGACTGGGCCCGGTTGATTTGATGAGGTTTTAGAAGATCACTTTGAACATGGTTGTGAAGATAGTAGGAACATTGTGATGACCCAGAGTGTAACACAAACGTAACAAAATCCAAAAGGTAAATAAATGTCCTGTAATACCTCCATCTTAGCCCCACTGTTCAATAATTATCAGTTGGAGATAAAACATACTCAAAAATAGTCTTCAAAAGAAAGCAATACAATCCAAATTTAATGAGCAGATAGAAGTGAAATAAAAAAACCAAACAAACTACAATGATGAAATTTCTACAATGGAACAGGAGAAGTATTTACCAAATTCAAGGAGAACAAAGCACAACTAACCCAGCTGCAACCAATGAGGGGGATCATGGCCGCTTCCTCTCTCGCAAGCCAAGTTGTTCGCCTTCTCCTTTCCTCCCTGTGTGTCCTAGGATGCAGAGGGGATGGGTCTGGTTCTTCCTTTGACTGCCCAGCCGGCCTCTGCCCTTCCCCAGCCTCCTCCACAACCTCCGGAGCCATACCTCCATTCCCTGTCGGCTGTTCCTCCTCTCCCTCAGAGTGTGACTCTAACAAAGGCATGACAGACATCTAGCTGACATTGAAAGTTGGACCTGATAACTACTTGGATAGGCGACCACCCTGAAATCCACAGGCTGCATTTCCTTATACAGATAGTTCCAGGGGTGGGATTCAAAAATCCCAGCAACCAGTTCGCTGCCCGGTTGCTGAGTGGGCCATATTGGGCGTGGCCTACTGGAACTTCAGGGACGGTCTGTTTTTTGTCTTCCCCAAAGTCCGGAGGCTTCCCTCGGGCCTCTGGGAGGGCGAAAACGGCCTCCCCTGGGCTCTGGAGCAGGGATGGAATTCTACCAGTTCGCACCTATTCACTAGAACTGGTTGTTAACATTCTAAGCAGTTTGGAGAACCGGTTGTCAGAAGAAATTACTGGACTAATTCTGTAAGGAAGGCAGGAAGGAAACATTCTGGTGTTGCTTACAGAAACTGCCTCTCCGTTAACCCTTATTACACTCTTGGCAGGATTAGACTTCCTGTCTCAGGAATGTCTCTGGAGTTCTTTTCCCTCCTTTGCTGGTACTTTGCTTTGCTTGAGTGACCATTCAAAGTTACAATGGCACTGAAAAAAGTGACTTATGACCCTTTTTCATACTTACGACTGTTGCAGCATTCCCCACAGTCATGAGAGGCCAGGCGAGGAGATGCGTGCCTCCAGGTGAATGATATTGAGTTGGCCACGCCCAGCCAATAGCATGACCACCAAGCCATGTCCACCCAGTCACATGACCACCAAGCCACGCCCACCACCCAAGCCACACCCACAGAACTGGTTGTTAAAAAATTTGAATCCCACCCCTGCTCTGGAGGCCCTCCGAAAGCTGGAAACAGGCCCGTTTCCGGACTTCCGATACTTCCGGGACGGCCATTTTCCCCCCTCCCAGAGACTCCACATGGACCCTACACTTACCTGCATTGAAAATAGGCCGTGTGGAGATTCCTGGGGGGGGAGGGAGGGGTGGGCAGGACCAGCTGTTGGTTGGTTCAAATACGGGTTCAGCGAATCAGATGCAAATTTAACAACCAGTTCGCTCAAACCAGTCTGAACCGGTAGAATCCCACCCCTGGATACTTCTTGACTTACAACCACAATTGAGCCCACAAAAAATGACCACAATGGGGTGACGGAGCCCATCACCAGGAGGCTGTGAGTTCTAGACTTGCTAAAGGCATGAAAGGCAGCTGGGTGACTTGGGGCCCAATCATTGTCTCTCAGCCCAACCCACCTCGCAGGGTTGTTGCGGCGGGGACAATCAGAGGAGGAAGGTGTGTAATAAAGGGGTGACACAAAGGATTAAAATAAAAATAAATAATTAAATGGTTGCGCACCTTGACTTAGTCATAAAGTTGTAAAGGTGGGGCAAAAATCAAGGAAGAAAGAAGAAGAAAGAAAAAAAGGAAGGAAGGAAGGAAAAAAGGAAGAGAAAGAGAAAGAAAGAAAGAAGGAAAAAGAAAAAGAGAAGGAAAGAAAGAAAGAGAAAGAAAGAAAAAAGGGGAAGGAAGGAGAAAGGAAGGAAGGAAGGAAAAGGAGAAAAGAGAGAAGGAAAGAAGAGAGAAAGACGAGGAAGGAAGGAAGGAAAGAGAAAAAGTAGAGAAAGGAAAGAAAGAATGAAAGAAAGAGGAAGAGGAAGGAAGAAAAGAAAGAAAGAAAGAAAGAAAGAAAGAAAGAAAGAAAGAAAGAAAGAAAGAAAGAAAGAAAGAAAGAAAGACCTGTCTCGTCTTCCTTGCTTTGGGCTAAGATAGTAACTGAGCCTCAGGTAGGTGTACACAATTTATTATTTTGTGGCAGTTTATAATGCTTTTCTATGCTGCCCAGACTCATAAATTAGGATTTGGGTGGTGTTATATATACTAATTTAAACAAATAAACCATTAAAAACTATGGCTTCCTGAATACGTAATCACCGAACCAGTACTTACACCGGTTGAATCTCACCCCTGCCCCCAGCCCAAGCAGGAGACCCTACACCATTTCTGACAGATGGGAGTCCAATCTCTTCTTGAAAATCTCAAGTGATGGCGCTCCCACAACTTCCGAGGGCAACTTCTGTTCCCTGGACATTTCTACCTTGGCTGACACTGAAAAGCTAAAGATAATTTAATATTTGGTGGATGGGAGACTACTAGGTGATCCCAGAATCATAATCGGGTCAGGTAAAGACCTAACAAGGCTACGCTAATATGCGAGCATGTTATAGCATATTGTGCAATCCAGTCAGTTTGGTTGGTATCTAGGTTAGGCATATTAAATGCTCAATGAATGAATAAATTCTTTATTGGCCAAGTGTGATTAGACACCGAAGGAATTTGGTGCCAACGCTCTCCATGTGCATAAAAGAAAAGATACGTTCATCAAGAATCATCAGGTGCAACACTTAATGATAGTCATAGGGTACAAATAAGCAATCAAATCGTATTAGGAAACAGTCAATATAAATCATAAGGATACAAGCGACAGTCATACAGTCACAGGTGGGAGGAGCTACAATGAGAAGATTAATAGTAATGATAGTGCAGACTTTGTAAACAGTTGGACAGTGTTGAGGGAATTATTTGTTTAGCAGAGTGATGGTGTTGGGGGAAAAAACTTCCTTGTGTCTAGTTATTCTGGTGTGCAGGGCTCTATAGTGTCGTTTTGAGGGAAGGAGTTGAAACAGTTTATGTCTGGGATGTGAGGGGTCTGTAGATATTTTCACAGCCCTTTTTTTGACTCGTGCAGGGTACAGGTCCTCGACTGAAGGCAGGTTGGTAGTAATTGTTTTCTCTGCAGTCCTAATTCCTCTCTGGAGTCTGTGTCTGCCCTGTTGGGTGGCAGAACCAAACCAGACCATTATTTAAAGGTGCAGATGACAGACTCAATCATAAGCAAATAAAATATTTCATTTCCATATTACTGTCAGGATTCCGGCGGTCACCCCCATTTAAATCACGAGTCTCGAGCCAAACTTCCAAAACTTCAAAAGGATTTATTGGGAGTTAACATGTCCGGCACTGCCTGGGTGTAGCCAACTCTGAGACACATCATTCATTGTCACCCTTGACCCTGGTTTTACCCCCACCCCTCTGGCTGTATCGTAATTCATATTCTCCAATGGGACACATCCATAGCCCAGAGTCATCAATCATGTTCTCCAACCAGATATTTGCCCGGCAGAAACTTCAGTCACCTAGTTACTATCTTTGAAAAACTATGTGTGGAATGCACTTTTGATTTCCAAGCTGCCGCACTGCTCTTTCCAACCCCTTTCTCCCCTCCCTTTCTTTTGGCAACTCTAAAAATGACCATAGAAATATTTTATGAGTTGACATGAGGGCTGTTTGGAAGTTGAAAGAGCATTTGCTGTGTGAGCAAGGAGACAGCAAGGAGCCTGTACTCGCCCGTACGCATGTCCATCCTCTTATCCAGTTCTCACAGCTGAAGCCCATGAAGGGGATCAAGGCCCTTTCCTCCCCCATAGACCATGCCATTCACGACTCTCCCTTATCCTCTCCTCCCTGCGTGCCCTAGGATGGAGAGGGGATGGGCCTGGGTCTTCCTCTGACTGCCCAGCCTCCTCCACAACCTCCGGAGCCACACTTCCACTCCCTGTTGGCTGTTCCTCCTCTCCCTCGGAGTCAGTCTCCGACAGGGGCATGACGCAAAGCGTGGTTTTCTCCGTATTAGTTCCTTAATTAGGGTATTGCTTTTTGCTTGATTGTTTGTCTGGCGTTAATCCCTGCTTATCTGGGATTTGTCTGCTGAATATGAATAGGATAGAATAGGATAACTTTATTGTCACTGTGAATGTACAACTAATAGGCGTACATTATAATGAAATTTCACTCCATACAGCTCTCCATGGGTCACCACCTCCAATATACACTAGATAAACATGACAGAATACATAAATAAATACAAAATTATGCATACAGCCACATATATTAAATGAGCCGGAGAAACAACACAGTCATACTGGTTTTTCAGTGCCATTGTAACTTTGGATGGTCACTCCACACAAGCGAAGTACCAGCAAAGGAGGGAAAAAAACTCCAGAGAAGTTCCTGAGACAGGAAGTCTAGTCCTGCCAAAGAATGTAATAAGGGTCAACGGAGAGGCAGTTTCTGTAAGCAACACCAGAATGTTTCCTTCCTGCCTTCCTTACAGGATTAGGCCAGTAAATATGATATGTTCCAGTCCTTTTTTTTTTTTATCCCCGTAACTTTTTTTTAATTGTCTCTTTTGAATGGTGGTTTATCCCTACGTATCAATTGATAAATGAAACACCTCTGCAGCCCAAGGCTGTTCCTGGGGGACTTTTTCTCCAGCCCAGAAGGTAACCAGGACCTTGGGGGCAAAGTTTGGAAGTAATAAAGGGACTCCAATTGATTATCTGACTGTGTTGCCTTTGGGCCACGCCCCTTTGGGTCATCACAGGGGTCGTACAGGGAGTCCTAGACTTACAACATTTCATTTAGTGACCGTTTGAAGTTACAACAGGACTGAAAAAAACCGGAATTGTGACCGTTGTTCACACTTATGACCGTTGCCCCGTGGTTACGTGATCAAAATCCAGACGTTTGGCAACCCACTCATATTTAGGACGGTTGTAGCGTACCTGGGTTGTGTGATTCCCCTTTTGTGACAAGCTGTCAATGGGGAAGCTGGATTCACTTAACGACCGTGTCACTAACTTAACAACTGCACTGATTCGCTTAACAATCAAGACAGGAAAGGGCGTAAAAAGGGGTCAAATCTCCCTGAACAAGAGTCTTGCTTAGTGACCTAAATTTGGGGCTCAGTTGTGGTCATAAATTGAGGACTACCTGGGGTTGCCCAGCTTCTAGTACAGATGCTTTTTTAAAATTGATTGCGGATTTTTTTCTCGGTGGGGCTACACATTTTCTTTTTCATTGCTTTTCGGTTTAGGTTAGCCTTATTTTTTTTGGCTGGAACACACAAACCTTTAATATGGCTTAAAAATAATAATAATAATAATAATACAGTGGCTACGCAACAAGTAATATTCAAACACAGCCCGAAAAGCACGGTGGGCATTTCGTACGCTTAAATCCACCATCTGCCCAGCCGGATTTAATCCTCGCAGGAACGCAGTCAGTGGTTTGAGCGCGGATCCCCGATCCCGCAAATCGGTTGGGTTTGGCTGGGGCTTTTGAAAGCAACATGGGGAAACGGTTACCGGCTGTGGTCTCCGGCTGCGGGAAACCCCAACTGAGGCTGGAGGAGTCACAAGAATGCAGCCCCGCCCGCCCCTCCACTTTCATCTCCCCAATAGATACATTGTGGCACGTGGCCCTTTGCATCTTAAGAGCAAACGTTGGAACAACGTTATTCTATTCTCTTCTATTCGTTCTATTCTATTCGTTCTCTTCGTTCTATTCTATTCGTTCTATTCTATTCATTCTATTCTATTCATTCTATTCTATTCTCTTCATTCTATTCTATTCGTTCTATTCTATTCTATTCTGTTCATTCTATTCTCTTCATTCTATTCTATTCGTTCTATTCTATTCATTCTCTTCTATTCATTCTATTCATTCTCTTCTATTCATTCTCTTCTATTCATTCTATTCTATTATATTCATTCTATTCTCTTCTCTTCATTCTCTTCTATTCATTCTATTCTCTTCTCTTCATTCTAGTCTATTCATTCTGTTCTATTCTGTTCATTCTATTCTATTCTATTCATTCTATTCTAATCGTTCTATTACATTCATTCTATTCTAGACATTCTATTCATTCTAATCTATTCCATTCATTCTATTCTAGACATTCTATTCTATACATTCTATTCTATTTGTTCTATTCGTTCTATTCTATTCTATACATTCTATTCTATTCATTTTATTCTATTCTATACATTCTATTCAATTCTATTCATTCTATTCTATTCTGTCCTATTCATTCTATTGTATACTACTCTACTGTATTCAATTCAATTCGATTCGATTCAATTCAATTCAATTCAATCCTCTTCTATTCCACACCGAGCGGGTCGGGGGACTTCCGCCCCAAACAACCCATCATCTCCCGCAGCCTTCGGGGGTCGCGGTTGAAGGGCCGCCGCCCGCTCGAGAGACCTCCGCGTTCGACCGGATGGAACGCCCGGGGTCTCAGCGTTCGGCGCTCGGCCGGCTGGAACGCTCGCTCCTCCAACGTTCCGACGGAACTTTCCCCGCTCGCTCCTCGAACCATGACCCCCCCGCCCCCTCCCGAACCGGCCCGTTGCTTTGCAGCGGATCCTGCGTGGAGTCGGGGAGAGGCGGGGGCGTCGGTGGAAGGGAAAGGGGGCGGGGTGGGAGAAAGAGAGAGAGAGAGAGTCGGAGCGCTTCTCCTTTATTTTTTATTTTTTTATTTGTAAAGCCGGCCCCGCCCGGAAGCCACCACGGTCGCCTTCGAGCTCCTTACGCCCCGTCCAACTCCCGTCTCTCTCGGCCGACGGTCGCAGCGGCGGCCACGGCTCCTCCTCCTCCTCCCCTCCGCTTTCCTCCGCCCTCTCCTCCCGCCGCCGCCGCCGCCCGGCCTCCTGTTGACAAATAGACCCGGCCAGGGCGGAGGTTGGACTGCGGGGAGCGGCTCCTGAGTCGTCCCCGTCCCCCCCCAACTCCCCTTGCCTGCCTCTGCCCCGCTGGGCGGGTGGGGGAGCGCCGACCGACTCTCCAGAAGCTCCTGGAGGCCGGACGGTGCCGAGAAAGAAGCCGGCGGGTCGTTTGGTGGGGATGTGGCAGACTCTGGCCCTGGGCTTGGTCTTCTTCCCGGCTTTCTTCGCCGCTTCCATCCGTAGCCTGCGGTGGCTCGTTCCGGCATGGAGCCTCAAGGACCGGATCCTTCTCAGCGGCAGGTACTGGCTGGCACCGGGCGGGGGTGGGGTGGCAAGAAGGAAGGAAGGAAGG